>NC_080671.1:340731797-341080797 GCF_030247195.1 Topomyia yanbarensis
AATCTTACATTCACATTTCATAACTATTAGGTACATAGAACCCCATTCTATAACAAATTCACATATAACTTCTGTGTGTGCATACATAGTTTATACAGTTGACACATAGAAGCACAGAGAACAGACGTCCATCTTCATCATTCAACTTGTGTAAAATCTCTAACGGTTTCGAAGGTAGTTGGGATATCCAAACCAGGCGCGCTACTGTCGTCAATTTTTTTTTGTGGCTGAGTTCGACAGAATTGACAGCGGGTATTCCTCTACCCAGGCAAACGAGTCTGGAACCGGTTCGGACTTCCAGTATGAATTCTAGCTCAAATGCATAAACCGATAGAGTCGGAATCGGTTGTTTTCTTTGAGCAAGATTCCATATTGAATCCATTCAGGATTTCGAACCGGTTCCGGAATGGATTTAACGGATAGTTGGGATAGGTTGGTTTGGCGCCGCTAGTGTTTATCGTATATTAATTCAAATGTTTATACAAGTTTTTTAAATAATTTTGTTCGATCATGGATGTCTGTTCTCTGTGATATAAGGTATGTGTGCGCGTGATAACAATAGCATTTCTTCTTCATATGCATTTTAAGCGGTTTGAAGCAAATAGAATTAACGTTTGGATTTTTTTCAGTGTAGGATTGTGCATAAGATGTTCGGTTTGTTTATTTGCTGTTCCCCGTGCAGTTTAACGTGAGGACATTTATTTTGCAGCTTTCAAAATGTGCACGAAAGTTTATCGACAGACGAAACAGGCAATAACTTAGTAATTTGTGCCATCTTCACGTGAAGTGCAGTAGCATCAATTTTCTCGGTAGGTTCGGTTTACTGTGTAGGTGAAGGTATCATATTGCCCAGCCCTACTCTAGACGAGTACCTTCTGGTAATTATAATAAAAATGTTGATATGCCTTAGAAATGTCATTATTTTAATGCGCAAACAGCAGTTTGGGAAAGAAACCTTTTTTGTCTTTTTTGTGGTCTGTGGAGAGAGAGAGCGCAATCGCTTATTCATAAATTCCAACACCGGTTATATCAAGACTATCGTAGCATGGTAGCGACTGTTATAGGAACATACCTAAATGGAAAAGGAATTTAAATCTCTTAAAAACAATATTCATTGATTATCATTATTTTTATAATTATTTTTGGACTGTGTAGATCTAGTTATGATACGGTATTACCATCAGTACTAAAACTATTATCAAATACAAATTTGTATTTGCTATTATTCAAAAGAAGGTCGAAGAGTGATTCCGAGCTTACGCCACCTTTCAGTTATTCATCTTGTAAGGCACACACTGATCGCATCTTGTTGTGTGATTCGGTTCGAAATGGGTGTTATAAACTTGTAGAGCATGCAATTTCTCTACTCTCTAGAAAGATACCCCGCATCAGCTCTTCAGCAGCAGGTATACAGTCACGTTTTGAGGTTGGACAAGTGTTGACGTGTTCGGTTCTACCAGGCAGGTCTGTATATAAAGTTAGCAGGCATTCCGTTACGACTTTCATTCATAACAGAACAGCATTCAATACTCGTGTACCTGCCACCAGTGCCTTACGACGCAAGGATACTAGTTCGGAACGTAGGCGGAGATTTCATTCATTGCTGCATTATTTGCATAACAAACGATGACGTCACCAGGAGAGGTTTACATCGTGTCTGCCGCCAGGACACCAATCGGTAAATATCGTAAATTTGTAGACTTCATTGATCATTAAACATTATAGGCAACACACAGGTTCGTAACCAATTCTCGAGTACTTTTTCAAATGGACGTAAGTAACATTGAGAGCCTCTCTTTGTTTACTTTCTCTTTCGTTTATTACGACGTCATTACAACACTTTGTACTAATTTTCCAGTATATATCGAAAGCCGACGGTTTTTACTACAATATTATGCAAAGAGTAGAGTAGTAAATGTTGAAATGGCCGAGTAATGAACAGAAGAGAAAGACCACAAAGAGAATCTCTCATTGTTACTTACGTCCATTTGAAAAAGTACTCGAGAATTACTGAATATCCCGTTACAAGTTAGCACAGCTGGCACTCATTCTCTGTTTATGCTTCGTTGAGTAAACGTCAATGTGAGCACCATATGTTTATCAGAATGATAGATTCTCACGTTTTGAGTATCTAGGCTACTAATCGCATGTTTGTCCCAATTCTATGGGATTTCCGATCCACATGAAGATTTTAGCAGTAACAGTATGCCATCGATCGGTTTAAAATACGTTTAGGCTTATTGATTTGGACTTAGCAACAGTTGTTCGTGCGGATTACTGGAATCTTAAGCAATGGGTTAACAAAATTTCATTACACTGTCCTAGGGTTAGTCAGCAAAAATTGAATGTTGAATCTCATTTATGCAAATGTCTAACGAATAAATTTACATTTATTTGACATGCTGTCCATCTGCTGTATGGTCCTGTAGACTGAAATAGAAGCGAACTAAAGTTTGGTTAAACCAGTTTGTATAGCTACGAAACACTATATTGTCTCAGCGATATTTCTTTGTTATGTAAAGTGCAACAAGCGAAGCTGCGTGATGTAAATCTGCTCTTGTAATATGATATTTTCTGCATTGCGCTGTTGAAGAACAGAACAATACTCACGGTCACTGGGTGTAAAGTTACATGCGTTGACTGTACACAACTGTTTAATTTCAATCTTCGAGGCATCAACTTGGTCAAACAATCACACACCATCGGTATGATAAACAAATATAACTTCGATCAGTCTTTCGGTGTTAAGTCAGAGCTATATTAGAAATTTATCAGATTTGGGACATGTTACCACAAGTAAGAATACAGGAATACATTCTTTTCGAATAATAAAGTCAAAGGATGCATCGAATGAAATTGAAACTCGATTTTCTCGCAACATTTTTTATTAAAATTTTATTTGGTCCGTCTGACTAAATAAAAATTTAATGACGATATTGCGGATTGCATGCACTCTGAAAAATGTTCACGTTCGACTCACCTGAAAACATGCGTTTTCACGTAACTGTAGCCGAATCAAATTGAGATAGGACTATGTACGTGATCAGTCCGGTAAATAAGCCATAATTTTTACGTACTTTTTACCTCGCTTTTTACATTAAGTGTTGGTGAGATCGACAGGAAATCAGGTAATATTTATGTGATGTTTAAAATTCTTCTCGTAGCTCGTACGTTAATTTGGAAGGAAAATAATGAATACATTATTGTGATACATATCAAATTTGCGTGATAAAAAATCAGTGATCGGAGATGCTGAAAGTTCAGCAATTCCAACCATTTGACAGATTCTTTTTGCTGTAGACTCGGCAATTCAATGGTCACATTAATAATACAGAATTAACAGCAATCTAATCCATTTTTCGTAAATTACGGTAAATAGATCATTAAGCCATATCCTGTTTTCTATTTTTTCCGATGCAGCTGACGGTACAGATACGTAATTCAATTTTATTTTATTTTTTTTCGCAAAATTACAAATAAAAATAATTTAGTAAAATTGAATTATCACTACCACACCTTCCATTGAACTACCTTGGTCCCTTTCATTTTGCTGGGATAACTGTCAAAAATGCTTACACATATGACTCAATTCACTGTCAATAAAGATCGATAGTGTCAAACGAGGACGTATTTGCGTTTTTTTTTGAAAATCCATTAAAAATTATTCTGAAGTTTTGCGGGTTGAACACATTTATTGTTATGTTTATAAATATGAGTTCCATCGATTTATGAAAAAAGGAGAATTTTATTCTTCATTTAATGACCCAATTGCGCTATCAGTTTGACAATTCAATTGCTGCATTTCCAGCGAATCTGTGGAATGATTGAATTAAAATTGATGATTATTTTTAGTTGCGGTTGCTTATTTTTATTATTAAAATTTGGAGGGCACAAAAGCAGTAAAGATTTTCTATTTTTAAACTATAATTTGCATTATGCTACAGTGGCACAATCTCATACACCTCTAGTGTATATGTTTAATATTGTTTCATATATGTTTGCGCTATTTAGTATAGGTATTGTTTTGTAAATGTGGTAGTAGAATCATCATCTGTCATTTTATAATCATTTGTAATGTAAAGTGTGCAAGTTTCCGTGCAATACACATAAAAAATCATTACTTGGTGTGAAAATGGCACAATTTCATATTCGTACACTTTTGGAAAAGTTAATAAATTTGACAATTTTAAGACCTGTTATTTCTTTATTTTTTTGTTTTACTTAGAAAAAAAGATTTTATGACTACAGAAAAGTGTTCATTGGCACAGTTTCCTCTACACTAGTTTAGGAAATTTCCTTAAATTAACGTAATGGTTAAAAAAGTAAACTAGCTGCCATTATGGGACAAATAAAATTTTAATAAAAACTTCATGAAATCTTTGAAATTGTTCAAAGGTTGCGTCCAACTATTTAAAATGTCGTTAAAAACTTTGATGTGGCGAAACGTAGAGCAGATATTGCGAAAAACTTGAACTGTAAACAATTTACGATGCGGGATAAACGAATATGTTTATCAGAAATTTTTAATTAGAAAAATTTGGGAAAATCGAGTTATTAATGTTATATACATTGATAAACAAATTGAATCATAGCATTTAAGTATAAGTCTGCTCTAGTACGGCTCGTAATGTATGGAGAACGGACAATTACAATGCCTGTGTTCTGAGCAAGAAGCTGTTCATCAATGAGAAGAACAAATAATTGATTTTTTTTATTTACTAAACATTTTATCGGAATATTGGAAAGACTGTAAACTTTGTCTACGAGTCCAAATTCAACATCTTTGACTCAAATGGCTGCTGTTTCGAGTGGAGAAAATCGAACTCAGACCTGGACGTAAAAGCCTTATAACAGCAGCCAAGCGCAGAGACTGTGGACTTTTTGTATGGGGTATTATATGTCCACTAGAAGTGCTAGAAATTTGGTCTTCATTGGTGGAATGATGGATCAGAATGTGTATTTTAATATTAATATCTTAAAATAAATTTTAAAGTAAAGCTTCCAAAAAATGGTACTTTTATTAAGAAACTGTGGATATTGGAAATTCGATTAGGAGAAGAACCTAAAGCATAAGGCGTGCAAAAAACGTTTAGAGTAAATTTATAATTGTTTGAATGCTATGGATTCACTGCGGACCCCGTTTATTAACTTATTAGAAAAATAAATAAGAGTATTTGGATAAAAAGTGCGGAACTATCCGGATTATAATGAGAATGATCTTAGAAACTACTATTTAGAAGAATGGGATAAAATTTAAGTTAAATACACACAAAAGCTAGCACATTGAATAGTTATTATAGAAATTTCTATTGATTTTTGAAAAAATATGTGTACTGTACGAATATGAGATTGCGTGTATATTTAACTATCTCTAGAATTATGATCATTTTTGAAAAAATGAGCATTTGTAGTACAAAGATAATTATTGTATCTTCCCTATGCTGTCTAGTAAACTATTTCTACATATATAAAATGTCTCGCAAACTTATTTTTTTTACTTGTAAAATGCATATAAGCATTCCGCATAGCGGTGTACGAAAATGAGATTGTGTCACTGTATATTACTTACACGGGAGAATCATTTTGATGAAAACCAATTATTCTCAAAGAAGTTTGGGTGAAACCACTTCTGCGCCTAAGGACAGTAAACTTGTAACTAAAATAGTTATAGAATTTACGTTTTTCAACTCAGCAGCATCTGACACTTGCTAGGACTAAACTAACGACGGATTGAAGTTAGCCCTAAAAACGTTTGAGTTTGCTCAGGAACATAAATTGTGTCTCGGTTTTTGGAGCTAGTGTCAATCCGGTACTAGCTTAGTTCAGGCATTGAGTTAGTGTCGGATTCTGATGAGACGGAGTCGAAACGCAAATTCTATAGCTTGTTTGTGTTTGCATGTTTATTTGGGAACGTCTGTATACTCCGGAGAAACTCAAAGCAAGAAATACTAATCTAATACTAGTACTAATCGAGTAGTAACCTCTTGTGACTCTTGTAAACTTTTAAAATTCGTACACGTATCCAGCTTGACAGTTATCATTTTCATTGTTTCAACCTTTTGATTATCGGGGGAATTTTGAATTTTTATTTTGATTGGTAATCTCATTCGAACTGTGCACTATGATAAACAAGATCCATCGGATTATAAAAGGTAACAAAAATAGCTACCACTCGTCAAGCGCTTTATCGGGGGTATAATAAATTGTTACATAATAAATAACCCCTTGCACATTTGTTATCACACTTATCGTTCCTCCGAACGATCTTTCGCCGCAGAGGGGGGTGCTGGGTCTAGTTAGAAGCGTCCTGCGGTACAAGCCACTTCTAATTCTAGACTAAGTATAGTTTGTGGCACCTGCGTTACAAATACCACACGCTATAGCTTAATAAGCCGGGAATTCCTCGTCCAGTTAGTATCGTTCTGCGTAACAAACCAATACTAATTCTGGTCGTAAGACAATTTGCTTCCCCGCTTGCGTTACAAACAAGGAAGTAATTTGACTTTGGATTTAACAAGGTGGAAAAACCAACGAAGAACTCCAGGGTCTGGACACGAAGTAAAGGATTTTCGACTGAGTGAAGTGGTACTTTCGACTGCTCGATTTCAACTTGATTTTATTATACAATTTTTTGGTTTATATACCTACTTTCCTAAAGCTAGCTATTTACAAATAATCGATTTTTGAATCGATTTTATTTGGATTTGTTTTGGTACAGAATGTTAACAATGAATATTGTTGTCAACTCTGCACAAATGTTTTATTATCCAAGCCACCGCGCGAAGTCAAATATCGATATAATTATCGTCTTCCAATGCGCTGTGACCGGCAGTGGCACCGAAAATGCCGATGAAGCATATATGACCCTTGCGTGAGCGCGCATTGACTCATCATTGGGCGCACTTGAATGTAATTTGATTTTCCTTCTGCCTCTTTAGGTCAGAACGAACTGTTCTATGTTGCGGTGGTTTGTTTTGATTCTGCCGAACGGTTTTCTTGTGCTCGCTGCGAACAGCTGTTTATGATTTTGCGTCGGCGACATATTGCCCCCCGTAAGTCTATCCCATAGACCTTACGAAAAACTAGCCGACGCGCCGATGGTCATCTTGCTTGTCGAGATTTTCGATGCCTATTTGATTATAAAGGTTCATATAATATTTACTTTTGTTACCTACTAATGATTTATGTTTTTAGAGCCTAGTTTAATATTTAATAAATGATAACGTTCCTATCTTTCAAGTTATTTTTTAATATTTGTTTAAGTTATTAATGCACTTGCTTTAAATTTGTGTAACACTATTTGCAGCTGTTGTTCGTGGAATTATTCTCGGTGGTCGTCTTGGAAGTGGAGTTGGTCTGCTCGATGTTCTAATGGTGTAACGTCGACTGCCTTTCTTATAGTAAAGGGCGCTGATTATCGTGGCCACAACAAGTACTGATGATACCGCTGCTACTATGACCGGAACATGATGATTTATCGCCTTTGTTTCAGGATCGTTGTGATAGGATGAATGGGTTGCAGCTATCGGATCAAGTTCTGTTGTTTCCCAAGTGTCTTCTGACGCATTGAAATTGTCGTTTTTCCATTGAGGTATTTGATCGTGGCGTTTGAAGTATATTTTTTGTTGCTTTGAAGTTCCGCCAATGCTAGCGTACGTTACGCTGTGCTTGGTTCGTATTTCACAACCAGGATCTAATTTTACAACCGCTATGTTGTATGAGGTGAAATTCAATTCCTTATTGCAGAGTATCGTGATTGTATTTGGATCTTTTGCGTAGTATAGTAGTGTGTTTGGTTGTGATAATATGATTACTTCCGCGTAATCGGTGGGCAGGTTATCGAAAGTTGTAATATTGCAGTTTCTTACGGGACGCTTGTGAAATATTGCTGCTGGCACGCATGACATTTCCATCTGTATTGTTGGCTTGAAGCAGAGGAAGTGTTTCGTTTAGTTTCCTTGCCTCATTAGAGGGATAGAAATACTGGTTGTGCTGATTGATGGCGATTCTTGGTTGATCAACATGAATTTTTGTTCTGTTTTCAAAGTCTGGTATAGCTATAACCTTGAAATTTTCGAATGATTCTCTTAGTATCACAATAGATCTCATCGTGATGTGATACGAATCATTCTTTATTTTGAGTTTATAATGGGTTGCAAACTCATCCTCGGGTATGTAGTGATTTGCAGGAAGTCGCAGGTTCGCTTGTTGGATGAATTCATTTCTTTCTTCTATGGTGACGGGTATACGTTTCAATTTTCTGTGACGTGTGAGAATACTCTCGATCAGTTGTTTAGCCACCATTATTGTGTCCATCAGATGGTTGGCTAGAGTTTCTGCATAGTTCATCGCGAACTGTTTGTTCAAAAGTTTGATTCCATCTAATGCGTGGTGAATCCGTTGTTCAAATTGATTGTTTTGTTGCAGGGTTCTTTCCCTTAGCTGATTCATGCTATGTGTGACGTCATGAATTTTTTGTTCTTCGTTCATTCGGATAGCCTCGATTTGCTCTGTCAGATCATCGCCTCCGAATAGTATGTCTTTAAGGAATCCAAAAATTCCCTTTCCTCTTTTTACTCGAGCTGGTTCCAAAATTTCCTGCTTCGCGGCGTAACACTGTTGTTCAATCGAGGTAGCCAAGTCGATGAGTGTTGGATTTTTTATTTTCTGCTTTAGTCCATTTATAGCTTCTTCGATGTTTCTGTGTATCGTGTCAATGAGTTTTACATCGTCGGTGGGAGATATGTTTGTAGTAATTTGTGTGTCCCAAATTCCGGTTTGTATTAAATAGGTAGCTTCGTGATCGAATAAAAGTCCCGCATTTGGTACGGGTTTGATGGTCATACTAGACGTTGTATTTAAAGATAGTACTGCTGCTGTAGTGACGAGCATTTTTGCCCACATGTTTGGCCTAGCTCGAATAGTTTTCTTTTTCGGTTTGGTTGGATGAGCGGCTTTGTGCTTTTCTGCTAGTTGTTTTACTAGCTCTATGTCGATTTTTTGTCGCTTACCCCAATCTGTCATATTTGCCTTTGCATTTGAGCTACTATTTTGCGGGAAGACGTCTTTTCGTTTTGGTGATATTTCCTGTATGTGACCGGTGAATACCGTATCTGCCTTTACGTCTAATTTGGCCAATTTTACAGTTGGCCTAACTAATTTAGAGTTTTCAGTGCGAACGACCGCAGACCTTGTTTGGCCATCCTGCGCCTTCCTTACTTCGGTTATAATTCCTTTATGAAACTTCCCTTTCCGTTGTTCGTCTGGAAAAACAACGACATCATCAGGCTGGAGTGGTTCTGTGTTCTGTTTCCATTTTTCTCGTTTGTTCAGTTTAGGAAGGTATTCTGTACTCCACCGATCCCAAAATTTAGTAGTTGCCATTTGAGCCTTTTTCCAGTGTTCTCTTGTTGCCTCGGCTCGCGACGTGTCGTCGAGTGAAGGATACGTTCCTCCTGCGCATCCAATCAAAAAATGATTTGGTGTCAGGGGTTCATCATCGTTGGAGCTTAATGGTATATGTGTTAACGGGCGACTGTTCAGGAGATGCTCTATCTCGATTAGAGCATTCCTAAGTACGCTCTCCTTGGGTTTTGATACTGGCCATAACTTTTCATTTAGTAATTTTTTAACCTCTTGTATCATACGTTCCCATGCTCCTCCAAAGTGTGGAGCTGATGGTGGAATAAAATTCCATTTTATTCCTTCGATCGCTGTTCTGATTTCTAATTCCTTCATCTGATTACTTGCGCCAACCATATTGGTGCCGTTATCGCTGTACATTTCACAGACCTTGCCGCGCCTGTTTTGTAAGTTTTTTATGCAGATGAGAAGCGCGTCTGTACTTAAGTCGTCTGCTAGTTCCAGGTGTATAGCTCGAGTAGCCATACAGGTGAAGAGTGCACCCCAGCGTTTTTCACATCTTCTTCCTACAGTAACTTCCATTGGTCCAAAGAAGTCTATACCGGTGTGTGTAAATGGTTTTAAATTTGGAGTGGTGCGGCAGCTTGGCAATGTGCCCATTTTTGGAGGGTGAGGGCTTGCCTTCTTGTTTCTGCAGAGTTGACATCTTGCATTCACTCTTTTTACTGCCGCCCTAATCTTGATTATCCAGAAATGCTGTCGTATTTGAGCTATAACTGCTTCTGTTTCACGGTGTAGAAATTTCTCGTGGTATTGTTTTATGATCAAATTCGTTATATGTCCCTTGTTTGGTAATAGTACTGGAGTCATGTTTTGTATTCGTCCGCTGATTCGGATGAGACGGTTTTCATCTAATGCAAGCTCGTGATCTGCTACAGAGCTGTTCTGGTAAATACCTTCGCCGTTGATCAGAGCCACTAGCTCGGATGGAAAAGCTTCTTGCTGTGCTTGTTGTAACAATAGGATTTCTGCTCGCTTATAATGATCAGAAGTAATTGTCTCATCATATCTGGAGTTTGATACTTTCGTCCTCAATTTTTCCATGTATTTGAGCCAGTAACAAACTGCCTTCTTTAGTCGTCCCCAATCCGAGCACCAAGTTGTGTGCATAATAATGTTCGCAGGTTGTATTTCTTGAACGCTGCAAACCCTTTTTTCTTCTGAAGTTTCAATGACTGCACCTTTCTCCTTTGGCCATGATTCCACTTTTGTATTTAGGTACGTCGCTCCTGTATACCATATAGATTCCGTAGGTTGGATGTTCCGTGTTGCTTCGTCTGCCGGATTCATTCCTGATGGTACCCACCTCCATTGGGAGATCGTTGTGTCGTCGAGTATTTCGCTTACTCGGTTGGCTACAAATGTTTTATACCTGCGATGGTCACTTCGTATCCAGGAGAGTACAGTGGTGCTATCTGTCCACATGGTTACGTTTGTAATATTCAATCGAAGTTCCTTTAAAACGGTTGTTTTCAATCGTGTGCCTAACACCGCGGCTTGAAGTTCTAGCCTTGGAATTGACATGGCTTTATTTGGTGCAACTCTCGTTTTTGCTGCTATTAGGCTTACGTCGTATCCATGTAAGGTTTCTGCTCGTATATATGCTGCCGCGGCGAACGCTGATTCTGATGCATCAACAAAGATATGCAATTCCAATGATTTTGCGTCCGGTATGTTGGGAGAGAAACACCTAGAAATTCTCAGATGTGATATTGTGGATAGTCTATTTGTCCAAATCGTCCAATCTTCCATTAATTTCGTAGATATTTTCTCATCCCAGTCTATACCTTCTTTCCAGGCTTGTTGCATTAGTAATTTACCTCCAATCGTAATATGCGCTATTAATCCAAGAGGGTCGAAGATTCTGGCAATTGTTGAGAGGACTTCTCTTTTGGTCGGTATGGCGTTGGACTTGAAGTCTGCTATTCTATACCCAATTGTGTCTTGGGTCGTGTCCCAGTATACTCCGAGGACTTTCTCTGATGTTGCAGTTTTTTCAATAAATTCCTTTTGGGTGGATTGTCTCGCGACGTTGCGTTCAGGTAGGACGTCCAGCATGTCGGCATCGTTTGAAATGATGTTTCTTAGTGTGAAGTGTGCAGCTTCATGAATTTTTATAACTCCGAACGTAACTGCACTGGCTTCCTCCGCTGTCGAGAAACTGTCCAGATAATCGTCAACATAGTGTTGTTTTATAATGGCGTTGGCTGCCACCGGATCGCAATCTCGGTAGTTCTCTGCGTTTGCATTCTTTACTGCTTGGGCACATGCAGGTGAGCAGGTTGCTCCAAACGTCATTACCTGCATTACGTAGTGTCCCATGGTATTTGAAGCCTTACCGTCCCTCCATAAGAATCGTTGAGCCTCCTGGTCCTCTTTGCGTATTTTAATTTGTGAGAACATCTCTTGGATGTCTCCTGCTACTGCGTACTTTCCTTCTCGGAATCTCAGTAAAATTCCAAAGAGCGATGTCAAGTTATCGGGACCAGAGAGTAATTCAGTGTTGAGCGATAATCCTTGTACCTTGGCAGCTGCGTCAAATACAAGTCGCGGTTTTAAAGGTGTTTTATTAGGATTTACGACAGCGAAATGAGGCAAATAGTATGTTTTATCGGTTGTTAGTGTTATCTCGTTTGCTGTTAATTTTCGTGCGTATCCCTTTTCAACGTATTCCTTAATTTTGTCCGTGTACCATTGGGCAAACTCAGGGTTTTTCCTCATCTTAGTTTCAGTGTATTCTAACCTCTTTAATGCTCCCTTGAAGCTTTCTGATTTTGGCATTATGGGCCTGGCTTGTTTCCATAAAAGGCCAATTTCGTATTGACTCCCGTCATACTTCATTGTTTCTTTTATCAATTTTTCAGCTCGTCTATCCTCCTCGCTCTGTTGGTTAGTGGTGCTAACCTTAACGCCAAACTCTTCCGTTGAGAAGTATTTCCTCATTTCTTCTCGTAGTGAGTCTTGCTCCTCTACTACACAGGAATATATTTCTCCTTGATGTCGGGAGTTGGTCCTTCCGTAAATGACCCATCCTATTGGTGTTTTAGCGGCAACTGGACCGACTTTGCTTGCTCTCTGTTTTGTTGCTGTTAATAGTCGGGGATGATCAAGTCCAATAAGTAATGTCGGCTCAGCATTCTCGTATCCTTGAATAGGAAGGTTTTTAAGATGGTTGTAGTTGTCATGAAGATCCTTGTAGTCAAGTGTCTGTCGTGGCAAGGATAATTTTTTTACTGTACGTACACTTTCCATTTGGTATCGAATTTTGTTGTCGCCTGATATTTTGAAACATACGCTTTGGCTTTCGTTATCTTCGTGTACGGAGTCATTTGTCCATTTTATGCATAATGGTGATACTGGCCCTTGCAAACCTAAATCTTTGGCCAAGTCGTCGAGGATTAGACTGTTCGATGAGCCGTGATCCAAAAATGCGAAGGTTTCTAATTGTCTTCCTTGCGCATAAAGTGTAACCGGCAGTATTTGGTAGTAGACCTTATTTCTTTTGGTAGCGTGTATGTTAGTGCGCACATCTTCTTGTTCCTTCGAGGTGGACGATGTTGGAGCTTGCGCATCTATTTCTTTCACTTCCTTCTTATCTTGGTTCTTCTTGTTGTCTTTTGATTGTCCTGAAGGTTCCTTGATTTTTTGTTTTGTTTCCTCCTTTTGGGAGGCTCGTTTTTCATCATTTGTTTTTGGTCTGACGTGAAGAAATGTGTGATGATATGCTGTACATCCTTCTGTTCTGCAGTTTGGCCTCATTTGACAGTTTCTAAAGGAGTGTCCTTGGCGTAAACAGTTAAAGCACATGCGTTTCTCTAGTGCCAGTTCTCGTCTTTTTTCCACACTCATCTTTTTAAAGACCGGGCATGCTACTATCCAGTGTTGTTGACTACAACAGGAACATTTGGCTTGGGATCTGGATGTTGTTTCAGCGTGCATATTGACTCTTGATTGGCGCTCATTTTTCGGGTTTTCCTTCTCAGATTGACACACCTTTTGTGCAATAAGAAGTGTTGCTCTTTGCTGTTGCGGTTTCAAAAACTCGTGTAATTCCTTTAGTGTGAGTTTTTGCCGTGGTCGTCCTTCTTGCGGAATCATTGCTTCTGCTTCCTTGTCCGCCCATTGTTCTCTTAAGTTCAGTGGTAAGCGGCAAACAAGTTCAGCCATCTGCAACGGATTAGTTAAATAATCCTCACACTGTATCATGGACATGTTGGACACCAAATTTCCGAGAGTCACTACGAAGTCCACCATGCTTTGAGGGTATTCCATGCGTGGGTTCCGTAACTTTGCCAAATCCTTCCATAGTTCGTTGTATATAGCCAACGGTTGTCCGTAAATACTATCCAGAGTTTCTACTACATGTTTCTCGTTTCCTGGATCCATCAGCAAGGCACTTACGTGTACCTTTGCTGCCTTGCCTAGACTTGCCATAAGTCTGTTTATGTTGTCGGTATCGCTGAATTGACCTTCTCGTTTGCTTTGTTCGTAAAGCCGTTTGAAATTTGGCCAATCCTTGTAATTTCCGTTGAAAACTGGGAGGGGTGTTGCTGTTTGCCTCCTCAGTAAGTTTGTAATTTCATCCGGCAATTTGATTGTCGGAGCCATTTGTTGTCCCGCTTCGGGGTCCATTTTTACTTGGTGCATTTTGGTTGCCATCTCAATCATGGCTTTTTGAAATGCCTCATCACGCAATTTTTGGCTTTCCATTTGTGCCTCAAATTGGCGTCTTAGCAGCTCTACAGTGTCTGCTGGTCCGCGTTCCTTGGACACACTCCTGGTAGTCTTCTTCTTTTGATCCTCCAGCTCCTTTCTTAGTTGCTGGAGCTCCATTATTTCCTCTTTGCACTTTGGGCAGTGCCAGAGGTCCTTAGTGGAGGGTCTTTTCTCAAGTTTGGTGCAGGTCATGTGGAACCAGTTCCAACACTTTGAGCACTCGACCATCCATTCGTCCGCGCTGTCCTTATCCTTGCACAGGCGGCAATTCCCATTCGGGTTGTGCGCGTATCCTCCAGATGCCATCCTTTAGATCCGCTTTCTCTTTCGGCTTGTTTTAGGTTCACTAGTGATATATCGCACGGTGTGATATATATTGTGATATCTTATTCAAGCACTGTTTGTTTTCACCGAATCCGCTATTGGCTGCGGATACGCCTTATTAGCGATTTTGTAAGTGACGCGTATTGCAATGCGTATTACTGTCCGTTATAAGCTACGGACACGCTGTGTTTCTAGCGTTTTTCCACCACAGTTTGTAGGTGTTCGCTTTAATGTTTATGCCTTTTTCCACTACCGTAGCTTGGTCAGTGTAGGACTTAGTAGTTTTTCTTTACTTCGTGCCTTCTGTGGCGAGAATTGTGAGGATAAATCCTCTCTGGAGCCACCATATATCGTTCCTCCGAACGATCTTTCGCCGCAGAGGGGGGTGCTGGGTCTAGTTAGAAGCGTCCTGCGGTACAAGCCACTTCTAATTCTAGACTAAGTATAGTTTGTGGCACCTGCGTTACAAATACCACACGCTATAGCTTAATAAGCCGGGAATTCCTCGTCCAGTTAGTATCGTTCTGCGTAACAAACCAATACTAATTCTGGTCGTAAGACAATTTGCTTCCCCGCTTGCGTTACAAACAAGGAAGTAATTTGACTTTGGATTTAACAAGGTGGAAAAACCAACGAAGAACTCCAGGGTCTGGACACGAAGTAAAGGATTTTCGACTGAGTGAAGTGGTACTTTCGACTGCTCGATTTCAACTTGATTTTATTATACAATTTTTTGGTTTATATACCTACTTTCCTAAAGCTAGCTATTTACAAATAATCGATTTTTGAATCGATTTTATTTGGATTTGTTTTGGTACAGAATGTTAACAATGAATATTGTTGTCAACTCTGCACAAATGTTTTATTATCCAAGCCACCGCGCGAAGTCAAATATCGATATAATTATCGTCTTCCAATGCGCTGTGACCGGCAGTGGCACCGAAAATGCCGATGAAGCATATATGACCCTTGCGTGAGCGCGCATTGACTCATCATTGGGCGCACTTGAATGTAATTTGATTTTCCTTCTGCCTCTTTAGGTCAGAACGAACTGTTCTATGTTGCGGTGGTTTGTTTTGATTCTGCCGAACGGTTTTCTTGTGCTCGCTGCGAACAGCTGTTTATGATTTTGCGTCGGCGACAACACTGATAAAGGAGCTGGATAATCAAACAAAACAAAAAAGTGGGGAAAATTTTCAATTAGGCTGTGCACGCTGACGAAATCGACATAAAAATGACTTTTACTGTGAGCCGTGTTTGCAAACATTGCTTTACAGCTTTATGGCAATGTTGGTAAACACGGCTCACAGTAGACTTCATTTCTATGTCGACTTATCAGTCGACTTCGTCAACATGCACAGGCTAATTGGACCTAAGTCAAAGACTAACAGAAATAACACTCGAAAACAATGCTTCGTCCGCTTTAACGGTCATTTTAAATATATTTGTAGTTGGGACTGTGGCCACATTTGCAGTTATGGCGCCTCTGGTATATGAACAAGCATATGGGGGATAGACCACTAGTAAAAAAATATTCCCAAGCCTGAGGGGTAACCCACCAGCATTGAGTGGTTGGGACGGTGAATAAAAGGTGGAGCTAGTGTTCTGGAAAAATAGCCGAATCGGTATTTTTTGAGAGAATTCCCTCATAGTGTTATGTCTGTTAGTCTGTGCCTAAGTTACATTGATAGAATCGCTTTGTTTAGAAAATACAGAATGGCTAGATGTTGTTGGCTCGAATCAAAATTCGTCGAATGTAAACAAAGCTCATTCTGTAGCGTTAAGGTGAAGCCCAGGTGGCGAAATCGTTAGAGTTCAACGAAGAGCTTTTGCGTTCCCAGAACATTTTTATTTCTCATCCGGCTTTTTCCCGGAATCCATCCGATACCCTTCAGGAACCTCTACTTAAGGTGTACCAGTACAATGCGGCTTAGCCGCAAAACCGATGCCTAGGAACCGAAGCGGCTCAAAGTAGCTGAGGATCCGCCGGGCGAGGTACCCGCCGAACCGCCGTCGGAAGGAAGCAAACCTGTGATCCATTGGTTTGACCGGCTTACTCAAATATAGCGGCTACCCATAGTTTAAGTCCGACTGAGAGGTAGTGAAGTTACTGTTACTGGTCGAACACAGTTCGTAGCATTTAATGAAAGAGAAAACTTTTCTCTATTGTTTACTATCAAATTCTGTTATTGGCGAGTAACCGATTGTCCGGAATTTTCACTCAAAGTGAATTTTGACAGTTGGCTTACAAGCTCGATACATTACTGGTACAGTTTAAACAGAGGTTCCTGAAGGGTATTGGATGGTTGCCAGAAGTTTTCTGAAATATAGTCTGGGAAATAAAATTTTTCTGGCACGCTCCAGCTCCCCGTGGAAGTCTAACGATTCTGTCACCTGGGCGCCAGCTTGACGCTACAGAATGAAGTTTGTTTATATTAGTCGAGTTTTGATTCGAGCCAACAATATCCAGCCCAAATGAACACTTCGGATGAACCTATTGTCAATTGACATTTCGACGAGCTTTGATTCGAGCCAATGATAGCCCTAGTAACAATTGAGGTTTTATGAAACTCTTGACGCCCTTCTTAAAACTTAGAATGCACTTGTAGTGTGCTATGTAACTAGAAATACTACTTGGGAGGGTCCCTCTACAGACATTTATGCTTGGAGAGAAATGATCCAGATTGAGATGGATGGAATGTCATTCGTAAGTTTCAGAAACTGATTGTTTCTGCGGTATTCATAAACATTTAATTAACGTTAACTTGTTGGTACAAATACAAGATACATAACACAAACATTTCAACATTTAGCACAAAACATATTGAAACTGCTCAGCTAATTCTATGGAACCGATATCTCGCTCTGCCCCAGAATAGGGATCTTTAATTTGGAAAAATTGTGCCAGTTTTTCATATGTATTGGTAGCGGGTGTCCTTACGAGTACACTCATATCATTCTTAAACCTTAATTATTCTTTTATGATTTTTAAATTTAAAAAAACCAAATTAAACTCAACCAGCAAACTGACAGTTGTCCTACTAAATGACGTATCTGCAAATATCTCGTTCGCCTCATTGTTAACCGGGACAGCACCCCACACAGCATGATCTGGTACTTTGTCAATCCGCTAGCAACCTGCCATCCCAAGTTTCATCTGCAAACTATTGTAGATCTGATAAGGCAACCTATAGGGTCGTGCAAGTCGCATGGGTTTGGATGTGTTATTGTCCTAAAAGGAAACAAACTAAAAAATGTTTTTTTCAATAGTTTCGGGCCAAAAAATTGAAAATGGACTGAGATATTAACTCACGGTACTAATCTGCATCAGAATATGCCTTAACCCGCACACCCCTAAAGATCCCTATTCAGAAACTCTGGGACGATTGTGCAGGTGCTGTATATCAACGACTTCCGGGTAGCAGCTGGTTGCTACTTCTCTAACTTCAACTCCTTCAGCGCCACCAGTAGCTTCCTTTGAACGACTGCAGTCGTCTAAAGCACAAGAGGAACAATTCTCGTCCACATCCCCTTCAACTTTACGACCAGTGGGCGATATCTGGCAATTTTCTCCAACATGAGTATCTACCAGATTGTGGTTCAGTGGAACGGCGACGCCGTTTATGGTGACTTGGCGTCGACTCTTGTAATAGATCAGTATATCTGGGTGATTGTTGTGTAGTAATTGATCCGCTAGAACTGTGCGATCCTAGTACAGCTTGAAAGGGGCATTTTCCAGTTTAGCTACAGGCATTTTACAGTTCAGCACAATCTCTTCGATGGTCTCATGTGGTGAATGACACATCCAGCGTATATCCTCGATGTCTTGATGCCAAACGTACCTCCTGCAATTCCTCGTCAGCATTATGCTGGATCTGGATGGCTATTACGTCGGCCTCAATCACTAAAGAGAGTTCACTTCGCTTAAGCCATAGCTTCGATGTAGCCTTGTCGACGTACAGCTGCTCCAACTGGTGGGGGTGGATACCATGCACCGCTTTTTGCTTCCAGTCTGCAATCTTCTCCGCAGTCTGCAGATTGTAGTTAAGGTTGTTGTTCGTTTGTGTTAGGTGAAGTGCGCTATAGTTGCGGACCGCCGCACAAACTGATTGATACACTCCATGTCGTTTGGCATTTTCCACAAAGTATTTTGCAGCCGTCGCACCTGTACTACGCATAGTGCCTTGATGTCGACTATTCCTTGTCCCTCTTCACCGATTGAGGATGGCGCATCTGCGCTTGTTTACACGCGTTTCTCAATCTCCTCCCCAGATCTTCCAGGTCAGTCCATTTGATGTAGCCGAAACTGTACGTCAACACGGCAACAGTAAACGGGTTGATTGCTCTGACTATATTCCGCGTTCAGGAAAGTCTTCTAGATACTCCACTCAAGATCACCGACACCGACTCTCATACATGATGTCGGTGTGGCGAATCTCAAGGAGCTCTCGGAATCCGAGATACTTATACGAGTCGCCTCGAACCATGCCCCGATTCTTATCGCCCTCGTCCATCTCGTAGCGACCGTCGACCAATCTCCCTCTGACAGTAGCTGACGTCGACGCAACTAATCCTTTCGAATAGTTTGATGACACCCAGGGGTTCCATCGAGTCAGCATAGATCTTGAGATCGCCCGTGCAGAAGTTTAGGGGTCGGGTCTTCCAGTGATCTTTCTCCATACCGTATCTGATAGCCATGCCCGTTTCGATTTAGTGTCTTCCTGAGTGAGATCATCGCCAAACAAAACCAAAGCGGGCTGAAGAAATCGCTTGGAATATCCCCCGCCTCATGATACGAAGCGTTCTAGCGTCCACCCCACTTCTGAACTGTAGTGTTGTCGTCCATTTCTCCATCGCCTGTCACAGAAACCTCACGACTACAAGATTAACGTTCTATATCTCCAATACCTTGACAAGGAATATAGGCCGTACTAAGGTTCCGTTGGCAATGACTCCATCGATTATCAGGATATTATTGTCAGGATATTATTCTATTCACTATGGGCCCATACGTATGTGGTGATAATGGTGGACGGGATCTTGTAAGCCTTAATAGACAGCTAAATGGTCTGTACTTTGATGGATTGGACGTGTTACTGTCCTGGGGAGGAGAATTGTGGTACTGTGAATGATGAAATCCAGCAATAAACGTGGTTCGCGTAATGCCCTTTTGAAACATATAGCCATCGTGGGATGAACAGCGGTCAAGTTCTTGTGCCAAAAATTTCGAAGACCATCTGCTCCATAAGCCGCCCAATTCATAAGGTATCGCGTAGCGTCGTGTACATAAATATTTTCGATGATGACTGCAGATATTTCGTCAATTTCTTTGCCTACCCATTCCTCCTCTTGTCTTAGCCCGATTCAAAAGCTAGTGCATCGCCGATATCCGGTAGACATTCGCTGAAATCGGGCTTCTCGATGCTTATTTTTGGTCATAGAACGCTCGCTCGTCATCACTGAACATCGGATTTTGTTGTCGTCGCTTCACAGAGTCAATTTAACGTGTTAGCCTTTAGATAAGACACATCAATTGCTGTACTAGTGTGTCGAGTTTCTCTGTCACCTGGTGAGCTCTCAGCATGCAAAGCTCATTAGGTGTAATGATCGTAGCCACATGACGATATAATTCCACCGATCTTTTATCGTCCCTGTACGCAGCCAGCCTTCCAATAACAGCACTTTTGTTGGAGGTACTCGCCTTTTCCGGAGTAATTGGGGCGTGTCGAATCTCTAGGGGAAAATCGGTATGCTAAACATCTAACTGTAGCCACTGAGGCACGGAATACTATTAGTTGCAGATCTTCCAGGTTCTGCATTGGAAGAACGTTACTGATCATGACCTGCAGCTTCGGGATCCTGGGGCGCGTGTCGCGATACTGCGCATCCGCTACGTCCATATTGAAGAGTAAATCGCGTAGTAGCTGCCGATCAAGGGGTGGGTTTTCTGGCCATGATGGGACTTCAGTTGCAGATGCACCAGAGCTACAGGTTCGCGGCCCTCACTCGCAAATGACGCGCTCAATCTTACTAAACTTCGCCTCGACACATCACTTGCTCTATTGTTCCTTCTACTCAGCTCTCTCTCTGCACTTCCTGCTGAATCAGATCGATTCCTGCTGGGGTGAGCATATTGTTACGGATGATTGCTCTGCGCCTTGCGTTCATCTCGTTCTGATTTTGATGTCCGGCAAATTCTAGGCACGCCTCATCGAACATCTCGAGTATCTGAGATTGTCCGCTCATAGCGGTCTCAAGCGCTGTGCAATGATAGTGGGCGACACGAATTTGTTTCTCTCTGTCGTCCACATGATCCTACGCCTGTTTTCTTGCGAGGACGAGCGAGTGGCGTCTCCTAGTCTCAGTATTCCTCTCCGGTGCAGCGTTACTTGATGTGTGTTGTCCCTAGCTACTCTCCGTCCGTTCGTAGCGGTTGCTCTTAGGAGTCCCCTGGCAGCCCACTGCCTCATCTCCAGTCTCTTGTCGTTCGCATTGTACTTCATACTAAGACCAGCAGTAGTTGGGGTGGCCTCATTGGGTGATCGAATGACCAAAATTTTTCTTGTTCATTGCTCCATAGTTGGGTTGAAGTGATAAGCCGCTTCTTGACGTAGAGAACGGCGCTGACCCGGATCTGAACTGTTCTCTGTCGGCGTACGACCAAAGATGCCAGCGGGGTTGGATACTTGATCTTCACTAAGGTTGCTCGGATCCCAGTTGGTACCGCGGTGCGGGATAGGAGTTCTGTATCGGAGGTGAATGACTGCTTGTGGGGTCTTAAGTGACAATAACTCAGCTTTACCATCTTTTTTGATTTTGATTGTGCAGGTTTTAACCGTAGGGTCGTTTGCCTTTTTTCGGGTTAGAAAAATCTCTTTCTTGTAAAATCTAACTCTATGTGCGATCGAACGCAGAAGAGCTTCGTACAAGGACATAGATCTATCAACCACGTTGTTCTCGCCCAACTGATTGTACTTGAGGCCATTTCAGGGTTCTAAGCTTCTGCAGGATGTCTTATACGCGAATCCGTGGATTACTTGTTAAAAGCTGCAGCCCAAGCTTCCCTCCGTTGTTCAATCCGCCAGGTTGAGTTAGCATTTCCGTTTTTGGATTAGCGTCTGTCTGGCGCTAAGCAGCGCTAGGTCAATGTTAGAAACTTATGAGACGAACTCGAAACGTAGAATCCTAATACGCTAAAGTGTTAGATATTGCACCTTTTATGCGAATAAACGGTATTTGTGCAATTTTATTCTTAGGAAGAATTACAGACTGATGCCATAAACATCTCATTGAGCTTAAGAAAATAGTCAGTTGAACACTTTTAAGTAATTCTATCAACCTTCACAGGTAACTTCCAAGGCACCGTCTCCTCGCTAACTGCAGCCGAGCTGGGAGCAGTCGTCGTGAAGGAAGTTCTGAACCGAGCCAGCGTACCACCGGCCGATGTCGATGAAGTTATCCTTGGACAGGCACTAACCGCAGCGCAAGGTCAAAATCCGGCCCGTCAGGCTGCAATCAAGGCTGGCCTTCCTAAGGAAGTGCCCGCCTATCTGGTCAATATGTTGTGCGGTTCGGGGTTGAAAACGGTTTCCCTAGGCTATCAGGCAATCCGTTCCGGCGATTCCACCGTGGTCGTAGCTGGTGGGCAGGAAAGTATGTCCAAGGCGCCGCATGCAATGCACCTGCGAAGCGGTACCAAAATGGGAGAAGCAAAAATGATCGATACCATGCTGTATGACGGACTGACGGATGCTTTCCACGACATACATATGGGAATAACCGCTGAGAATGTGGCCAAAGAAAGTAACATTACTAGAGAGCAGCAGGATGCTTTAGCTTTGGAAAGCCAAAAGCGGGCAGAGGAGGCTCAAAATAAGGGTTACTTCACGGAGGAGATTGTTGCCGTGCAGGTTCCAACAAGAAATGGAACAATTTCGTTCGAAAAGGATGAGTTCCCGAAACCGGGTACAACTTTGGAAAAACTTGCCAAGCTGAAACCGTGTTTCATCAAGGACGGTACTGTGACGGCTGGGAATGCTTCGGGACTGAACGATTCGGCTGCTGCCGTTTTGCTGATGTCCGCCGAAGAGGTTCAGAAACGGGGCACTAAACCAATGGCTCGGATCGTCGCTATAGCTCAGACCGGTATTTGTCCGAAGACGATGGGGGTTGCTCCGATCAGTGCGGTGTCGAAAGTGGTAAGATTACTCAAATAGCAGCTCTTAACGATTGAAAATTGTTGTCAAATGTTATTTTTTTCAGTTGCAAAACGCGGGTTGGAAGGTAGAGGATGTCGACCTCTTTGAATTGAATGAAGCTTTTGCTGCTCAATCAGTTGCCGTCGTGAACGGTCTTGGGGTTAGCCCGGACAAGGTAAACATAAATGGCGGAGCTATTGCTTTGGGACATCCAGTTGGTGCCTCCGGTAAGAAAACTGATACGATGCGATAATATTAGATAAACATTACCGATCATATTTTAGGGTGCCGTGTTTTGGTTACGTTGTTGTATGCTCTGAAAAGAACCAATGGCAAGAAGGGAGTAGCTTCACTCTGTATCGGGGGTGGAATGGGAGTGGCCATGGCTGTTGAAATGGTTTGAGAAATGGTCTGATCCAATAACTTTTTTTGTAGTTAGCAGAATATATAACTTTCCTCTTCTGTTGGCCAGTACTTACGACCGTTACCACAAGTCGGTTGCAATCAATATATTATACAATGTATTTTCTTTTCAATAGTATTACTCTAGTTTCAAATAGTATTATTACTGGGGAACTTACGACAATAAAGAATTGATACATCGATGCACGTATTCTTGATAAAAAGACATACCGAAATCAGATAGCTCGATAGCTCCAGGTTTACCTACAGTTTTTCAACAGCAACAGCCTTTCTCAAGACTCGATCAGTTTTTCTCAATAAAACCTATATTTTTTCGACAATCAGTCTTTCTCAAGACTACCTACTTTTTCTACTCAATCAATCTTTTTCAAGACTAAAACATTTTTAAGAATTATTCAGCCCAAAGAAATATTTAGTTGCTCTAACATGTCAAATATTGAAACTCCTCCCGAAAATCTAATTGATTGTGGCAATTCATTCGATGTTTTATCCAAATATTAAGCTGAAGAAATTAGTAAATTCGCATTGTGCTTAATGCTAATGATAAGAAAAAGCAATCGTCGATAACAGTGATGATCTCCGACTTCAAAGCCTTTCGAACCGAGCTTTCGACGTTCCTTTCAGACGGGGAATATTTGAAATATTTGTATTTGGTTGTACGACGCCTTAAAATCTATGAACAGATGGTGGATCTGCAAGTTGTACTACCGGAATTTGTCTAGGATCATCCGCAGGCTGAACATCTGATCCGTCGTTGATCGGCCTTCACGAAAATCAGCCTGGTTCCCTCAAGCGGTCTCAGCCTGCTAGATAGGATACGCGACAGTATTTTGTACGGCGAGTTCACAGTAGTTAGCACACTCCAGTTTGTGCCCTTTCTGGTCGAATGGGAAAATGAGTCCATCCAGCCAACTAGCAGGCAATTCTTCGTCCGCCAATATTATTCGAATAATCCGGTGGATTATTTGGTGCAGCTGCTCACCACCCTGTTTGAGAAGTTTAACCGGGATCTCGTCCTTCCCAGCAACTTTTCCGGTTTTCAGGTCACGTATAGTGTTCTTAACCTCATCTAGTGTTGGTGGATCCACAGCTTGTCCGTTTTTTTCAATTTTCACTTCCACCATTCAACAAAACATCGAAATGCTCCTTCCACCTGACAGTCACCATTGTTTTGTCTGTCAGAAAATTTCCCTGTTGGTCGTTGTACATAACGGGCACTGGTGCTGATTTATCCCGCGCATCGTTAACAGTTGCGGCATTAAACACAAATTGTCTGTGTTACCGCACGATTTCAGCAGACTGCGAAGCCAACCATAGGGCAATGAAGGAAATATGTACCGAAGAGATTTTTTATGCTATTAAAGCTAGTGCTTCGATGAAGTCTTCCTGCAGTGATGGCTTACAGAAAGAGTTTTATCTGAAAACTTTTGATATAATACATAGGCATTTCAACCTAATTCTCAATGACACTACAAGGGAAATTCCGCCAAAGTTTCTGGACAGAGTTGTACTAACTAAAAAAACAATGGTGAAACAATAAAAGGCTATAGACCTATTACACTTCCAAATTATGATTATTAGCTTTTAGCATGGATTCTGAAAACACGCATGGAAAAAATCATCGAAGAAAACCATATATTAAACGAAAGTCAGAAATGCTCTGTCTAGATGAACTATGTTTGCAGAATTGCAGAGATGAACCGTAAACAAAATTTGGATTTGGACCACGCTTTTGATAGGATCAATCAAAGTTTCCTTTTCGAAACCATGAGGACCATGTGCTTCAATAACATCATGGAGATGCTACTAGAAAAAATCATGCATTTATCGCGTTTTAGAATACGACTTTCCAATCGAACGATCTATTCGCCAAGGGGATCCACTCAGTATGCACCTTTTCGTAATATATCTGCACCTTCTGCTTGACAAACTCACTGCGATTTGCAACAATCCGCTAAAGTTGGTAGTAGCCTATGCAGATGAATCCTTCATAATCATCAATAATGAAAACAAGCTAGCAGTAGTTAGACAAGCATTCTGTGCTGCGCGGGAGCTGTTCTCAACACGAGCAAAGCAACAGCAATAAATGTAGGTAGAATTGATCCCAATGCACAGCAACCAGCAACATGTATCGCAATTAGTGATTCAGTAAGGATATTAGGAGTTTCTTTTATATCTCCCTCAAACGAACAATAGATACAAATTGGAACGCTATTGTAAGGAAAATATCCCAAGCAACCAAAAGTGCGTATAAGGAAGCTGCATAAGCTTCCCGTTTTAAGTAATTTTGCGATACGTTTTGTGTACTAATAGCGGCTTAAGCAGCTTTCAAGTTCCATTAAAGCTTAAGCAGCTTGAAAGTTCGCTAAGAACTTTATGTGAACTTTAAAGCGTGCTTTTTAAGTATTATCCGAACTTCTGGTTGCTTGGGATCTTATTTAATGTGGATGTTCAAACCGCGGATTCTGTCGATTCGCGAAAAAGTAGTCTCGTTGAATACCATGATCACACCAATTCTAAGTATTCCTAATGCAATTACAACCCGCATTGCGAGTCAAATGGGATCATTTAACTGGGAAAGAACTCCAACAAGAGTAGCAATGGAACAGTTAGCGCTTCCAGTAAGCAAAGGTGGTTTGATCTGCACGTGCCGATATTAAAGTGTAAGTCACTTCTCATAATCAGGTTTATTATTTGCTGCTTTATTCAGTGATCAAATTATTAATGCACCTTACATTCGTGGAATACCAGAACTACATCCGTGTCTCAAAGTAATCGCTAAGCAGCTTTCTTATCTTCCTGAAAGTTCAACCACGAATCCGACAGCAGCCAACTTTTTTGATTTATACAGAAGCAAGCTAAAAAATCCCAAAATTGTAACAGAAAGCCCAGCCATACAATGGAATAGAGTGTGAAGAAATATTAACTGTAGAGAACTAACACCGATGGAACAATCCACTCTCACGCCGAATTACTATATCGACAGAACCATCAAAGCAGTCCTACCTGTCCATATTGTCCTAATAGTGCTGAAAACCTACAAGTTTAGTTTGTGTTATAGAGTAAAACATTGTCGGATAATTTGAAGGTGGAGTTAGGAGTAATTTGGCACTAACGAGTTAAATTCCGTAGTTTTCTAATTCCTGAACTAAGAAACACAAGAGTAGAAGATATGGGAAAAGCACTAACATTTTTAATTTTTTTTAAATGTTATCTTAGATGCTAATAGCATGTTCACAGTGGCTGTTTCTGATTTTTATATAGATTGTAACTGCCCATAATATTTTTTTAAACCCACGAATAACTGTAAACTGATGTTCTGAATAAACGAGATTTGATGTAAAAAGCTATAGAAAATTTGCAAAGTTATAGTAATTTAATAGTGCGGCAGCATAATTCGAAAAGTATAATTTCTGCCTCAAACAGTACACAAAAAATCTAAAAAGTCGTTAATTTTAATACGATTCTTACGAACATAAGACATTATAGTAACATTCGGAAATGACCTTCGAGCCATTGCAGATATTTCCACCTTCCTTTCAATCGTTCTGTCTGCCTTTTGTCTCTCGCTTATTCCGAAAAAAAAACACATTCCTCACGCAGAAAAATGTATTGTAGATATAACAATATTCTGGTTCAAATTCAATAATAATTATTATTGTCTCAGGGCTAATAATATTATTTTCTTGATTCAATCCATAATATTGTTATTTCTACAACAAATTCTGGTTTTGACGTTTCTAGATTTTAATCGCATTATCGGTTGAATCAACAATCAAATTGTTGAAACGATCGGCACTGTGTTATTGATCGAATGATGTGAACACGATTAGTTCAACAATATTCTGTTGTTGAAACAACGATTATTATAGTAAACAATTACTATTGAAATGTTTGTTTCTTTCTAGATTTCTTTCCAATAAAAATAAAACATTTTTTGTAAGGGTTTAATTTTTATTTATAATAAAACTGTTCTAAAACTTACAGAATCAGTTGCCATACAACTTTCAACATTTCAGGGTTGTTCTGTAAGTTAAAAAGACAATGTTACTGTCAATATAAATTATTTTAATATTTACACTTACGCAGAGATCATCCTTTACGTCAGTACAATTGTAGCACTAGCACCCCAACTGGCCTGTATGTTGTGACCGTTGTAAGTCTGTGGAAATAGAAATTTTGCATTTAGTAAAAGAATTGTAATGCTTTTGATTTGCTTTTCTTACTTACATGTATCAGGAAAAAAATATGTACCAAGCACAGAATACACACAAAAAATACACAATACACGCTGATTTGGTACTATGCAAGACCAATATAAAATCAAATTTGATTGAAATAAAAATATTATTTTTAGTTCAACAATAAAATAATGTATATTTAAAAATCGCTGAGTTTTGAATTAATAATAGAGTGACGATTCAAATCAAAAATCCATTTTGTTGGTTTAACCGATTGAAATTTCGCTGCGTGTATGTTCACCCTACAGAGTTAAAACATGTTATTATAATTGGCAACAAGAAAAACGTCATCAAGATAGCGTCAAAACTCGTTTTAGCTCGTAGTGTGAACGTAGGACAGTCGTGATTCGCTGTTTGGACACTTTTAACTGGACCGCTTTTTAGTTGGACCTCCGCTAGTTGTACCATTGCCCAACTAAAAAGCATCTGAACCGAGGGGAACGTCACTTCAGAATAATTGTTATATTCCGTTCGAATTTGCATGAATTTTAATTTTTCCGGCAATTTTAGAAAATTTAAACAATTTTCTATCACATCGAGTATTGCTAAAATATTTGAAAAAAATTCAACAAATTTATCCAATCTCAATCCAATTTTGCTCGAATTCCGATCAATTTGATGTAACTGGCAACTCTGCACGCTCTATTTTCGAAACTTTTAATAATTCTGGCAACAAAATTTATGTTTCTGTTTTGATTTGTTCCTGTAGTTTTGCTGCACGGTTAAATAAAACAACCTGCAGAATAAGTTCTTTTAACTTACTTTTGAGTTGTGCGCCGCTTTCGCACTTATTAGTGTTGTCAAAAACAAAATGAGAGATTCGACTCAGTCGAGGTCTTCCGTGGATGAACGTACTTTTGAGTTGTTTGGGGTATACTCAAAATTAGATAAATTCAACTTAAATTTGAGTATAAAATTTTTGCCGTGGTTAAATGGAAACTACCTTCAATACGGTTTACCTAATTTTAAGTTCCCCCACGATACCACGAGATTGAGTCAAAGGAACTCAATTTTAGGTAGTTTTTCGTTTCCGTGTGCTGGCAATGTTTTGTTTTGATTTTATCGGGCACTGAAACTGTCAAAACGTGAAATTCGAGCAATTCAATTTATTTTTTGTGACACATTTCAAACTATCCTCGGCCATTCCAAACCATTATCAAGTAATGTTGGAAATTCGAATCCATTTTTATCTAACCAATACCAATTTTTATAAATCTAATCATAATTTTAAATTATAAGTTTATTTCATCAACAAATCACGGCGTGTCGTTCCCCTCGATCTGAACGCCAAAATCTCATGTCAAATTTACTTTGACAATCCATCTGACAATATTTAGAGATGTGAACAGATGCAATTACACTGCCAACATCTCCTTTGGAGAGTTTTTGACATTTGTCAGTCGGTCCAACTAGCGAATCAAATTCGTTAGTTTTACTAGGCTGTGGCCCAACCAGCGAATCACGACTGTATAAGGTCCAACTGAGTAAGCTTCGAAAGGCGGCCATCTTTAAAGGCGAAAAAACAGTTGGCAAATCTCCATGAAAATCAATCAGTAGGATTCTAACAATGCTCCCAATATGTTGATTGATTTTCAAGAGTATTGTGTATTTATGGGTTAGCGAGAAAACTGCTCTTTTTCGTTTTCGTGGATGACTGCTTTTTGGGCTTTCTCAGTTGAACCGTTAACTAGCGTTTTTTTTGTAACAATGTCGTTGCTAGGCATTCGCTACTGACTATATGAACATTTCTATTCGGGTATTAACGATAACAAAACCATAATTTTCACAGTGACAGTACAGTAATTTTACAATAATTTACGGTAAATTCTAGTGTTATGCTACAATACAAAACAATAAACTTTAACGTTTTTACAGTAAATATAAATGTAAAATCGACTTTTGCGGTAAAAAAGGTGGTTGGTTATGTATCTTAACTTTTTTTCCCTTTTTTATTTCGACTATGTTAGTCACATTTTCTTTTTTTTTACGTTTTAACGACATTCAATTAGCTAGAGATTACTGGGTAGGGAAAGTTATGAAACTTAGAGCCATAGTACTCAAGTGAGAGCAAGGATGTGAAGTAAACAGATCGGAAAACTAGAAGTGGCAGGGTCATTAGAACAGGCTTAATATCGTGCGGGCTTAATTTTTGCCTTCTGATAATGAGGGTCGAGCTTAGGCAGAATAACTACGAATCACCCGAGTTCACTATCATGTGTCCTTGATAAAGGTAGACGTATCTATCTTTACCGTGACAACCGGATGTGTCGGGCTAGTTGAGCTCGGGCGAACTCGGTTTCGCTCGCATTTTCTGGCAAATTTTGACAGGAACCGAGCAAAATCCTGGCATAACTCCGACATAAACTGTGCAAAGATCCTGGCAATTCCTACCTGGTAGAATTTAGCACGAATTGAGCAAAACATCTGACAAAGATGTGGCAGGAAGCGTACAGAGATGTTGGCCGTACATTCCTGGCTGGATTCTGGATAAAAGTGAGCAGTATCGGTTGGTTTAACCACTTCTGTCAGAAACGGTTGTTGCATTTGAGCGAATTCTTTGCCAGAATTCTCGCACAAATCGCGCAAAATGCTCGCAGAAACTCTGCCAACTTTCTTCTTGCCACGGTGACTGGATTCTCTCGGATCAATGGCTTATTCAGCTTTGTTTGTTGGGATAATTTCCACAATATATTCTCATATTCAGTGCATTCGTAATTATTTTTTGACTTTGACCAAACTGGCGTAGAAGGATCCAAAGTGAAAAAATCATAATGTAAAGAATGGTTAAATTTGAAGTTTATGCTAAATTATAAGAAAAAAACTATTGACAGTTTCCCTCAAAGATATAGTTTTGAAACAGATTGATAAAAAATATAGACAAATTCATTTTTTTCGAGGTAGACGTCTCATGTTCAATTCGTCTAGGGGTCCAAAACCGGTTGGTTAACTTGGCTTCTCACGTTTCGCTTAACTGATGTTTTCTATTGGCGATTTGCGGCAAAACCAAAATTAGTCATGCGACACCTATGATTCAGCTCATGAACTGGCAAAGTGATACAATTTGCTTTTTTCACCCGTGAGTGAGTCGAAGCTTACAACAAAATCTTCATTATCTTCTCGGAAAAAGCTAACCACTGCCAAAATATGAATGAAACGAGTAAGAAATTTAGTTTTATTTGCAATTATTCTGAAAGTACAGCCATTTGCAACTATTTGACTCATACATTTCTTCGAAATGTAATCGGGGTATTATTGTGGTTATAAAAAATCGTTCCATAAATAAAGTTCCAACTCGAAACCGAGACCCAATCAGCACCAATGTCAAACTCCTTTATATTTTGAACTACGTAGGAGATTCAGTGAAGACTATCGGAGAGAAGGATCGGCTGTGCATGATACAAAGCTGACACTTTCCTATTAGCCGGATATACTCTTTCCTCGCGTGATCTGGAGAGTTTCATGAATTTACACCATCTCATGAAGGTTTAGCTTAACTTAGGACGAACGGGAAATGCTGTTGCGGCGGCTACGGTGCTCAACAAATTACATTTCGAAACAGCGCGCATATAGCTCTGCGAATAATATTAGAAACCACTATGTTTTACACTCTTTTCGCAAGATGTTTACTCATCATCTGATACAATGATGATTTTCCTCCATTTTCAAAAACAATTATCAACAAATTGATCGGTAATTTGGTGTTTAAAAGTCATTTTTTACCAATGTTTACAGAAAATATATGCACTATGACAGAACAGAATAAAATCAGCAACACTTTCCTTCCAGCGCTATCTGCGAGCGGTTTCAACGTAGAATCGCCAATAAACTGCTTCGGAGCAGTTCAGTTCGGAGTGCATTTTTGAAGACATTCGTTTTATTTAACTCTAAGTTGACCAGCGACTAAATAGAGTGTTGCGCTAGTTTGTTTTGTTCTTAATTTCTCATGTTCCTTCCACACACACAGATGCACATAAACTCATCGCAGGCGATTCCAGAGATGCCAGGTTTGCAGACAAGTCTGCAAATTCGCAGACTTTTAATATAAGCTGCAGATTTTTTCGATGATGCAGATATTTGCAGATTTTCTAGTTTGGTTGCAGATATTTGCAGATTTTTTAGTTTTGTTGCAGATATTTGCAGATTTTTGAATATAAAGGCTTTTGGTTACACTAGCTTTCCTGACATTTTTTGTTCTTCCCAGACATTTAAAATTATTGTTGCAGACATTTGAAAAAAGTACCTGGCATCTCTGGGCGATTCGCAGCAGGGTGCCGAAGCCGGACGTCGCTGTCAAAATTCATTCATCCCCATCTTCATTCTTTTATCATCTTCGCGCATCGGCTCTGACACGTACCACTTTGTTTTTCGCATCAAATAAAAACTTGTTTTACCGTAATTTTTATTGGATTTCATGCACAAAGTGCATCTAACCGCTATGTTCCGCTAGTAGGAGACCTGTTGCCGGTGAAATTCAGAAGATTGTTTGCGGGGCAAGAGTGATTTGGAAAGTTTTGTTTTCGCAACGCCCATAGCATCGAAAAGAAAGACCATCGAAATGGAAACATTTGGCATTGTACTGCTAGTGTTGGTTGCGGCAGCTAGGACTACTGCTGCGGCGGAAATTAACTCCGGTGGGCCACAAAATGGGCCTCTCAAATTACTGGATGAGGAAGGCTGCTCTCAGCTAAGGGCGCTGTGTCCGAATGTGCCAAACGAAGCGGAGGATCTCAAAGCGCTGGAATGCGTCCAAAGTCTGTCCCAGGAGCAGGTGGACGCAGTGACCGATGACTGTCAGCATCTGATTTGGAGTCATACGTTGTCCTTGATGGACGACCGGAATATTCAGCGGTTGGTGCAGAAGGGTAAATATAAATATTTGCTTTTGTGCTATTTGCAGGTTTTTATTTACCTGCCATCGAGCTGATTTCAGTGATGCCATCTTTTTTCTCTTCCTTGTAGGATGTCCAAAGCATTATGAAAAGTTTCCCTGCACCGTCAAGTCCGATCCGGGTCAGTTTCTGGCCTGCGTAATCGACAACCGGGATTCTATTAAGGGTGATGGATGTCGCCAATACATCCAGCGGCTGGAATATGTAGCCTTTTCCGACTATCGGCTGATTCGACACTTTCTGAAAGATTGCACCAGGGACATTGAATCGCTGGGCTGCGGAAGAATCAGCAACGATGATAACAAAGTTTCACAGGGCGAAACTATATCGTGTTTGCAGAATCGTTTGGACCGGTTAAATGGAGACTGCAAGCGGGGAGTTTTGCACCTGTCCGAGATTCAAGCCGATGATGTAAAGCTGGATAGGCAGCTTTTTCTTTCGTGTGCAGTTGATGCCATTCGGTTCTGCCCGTCGACTCCGCAAGGAACTCAGCTAGTGTTAAGATGCTTGATGAAGAATCGAAACGACGTCCGAATGACGGACCATTGTCAGAAGCAGTTGCTGCGGAGGGAACGTCTTATTGCTCACGACTACAAAATGAGTAAAGGTTTAACGCGGGCGTGTAAAGATGATATTAAACTGCATCGGTGTCGTCGGGGAGTATCGGACGATAAAGATGTACGCTTGGCGCAAATTCTGCTTTGTTTGGAAGCCGTTCAGAAGAATAACACGAAACTGGCACAGGATTGTGTGTCGGAGATTAACGACCACCGGCGAATGCTGATGGAAGATTATAAACTTTCGCCGGAGATTTTGACCGGCTGCGCTGACGATATCGATAAGTTCTGCAGTAATTTGGATGCTGGGGGGAAAACGATTCACTGTTTGATGGATCATGCTAGACCGAAGAAGAAGAAGGAACGCCGCGTAACGGAGATTTGCCAGCGTGCTCTGGAAACACTGGTGAAAGTGGCCGATGTTGGAGAGGACTGGCGAGTTGATCCCGTGTTGCGGAAGGCTTGTAAGCCCGTAGTCGACGTTGCATGTGTCGATACAGAGGGAGGGGATGCCCGAGTTATGTCCTGCTTGATGGAGAAGCTTGGGACGAATTTTATGACCGCGGAATGCGAATCAGCTTTGCTGCAGATTGAGTACTTTGTTGCGAGGGATTTTAAGTTGGATCCTCAACTGTACAGGTACTGTATCGGAGTGGGATGTCCGGAAATGAAATTGTATTTAATGTATTTGACTGATCAAATCGTTTCTTTTCCCAGAAATTGCAAAGACGACGCTATTCGATTCTGCCGGGCAAAGAAAACCTGGGCTGATGTGGATACCGCCCAAATGGATCCGGAGCGAGGTCCTCTAATTTTACCCTGTCTGCACCGGTACGCCTATCACCCTGAGAAGGATATGCAACTGAAACAGGAATGCTTCCAGGAAGTGAAACGTGTCATGCGACAGCGTGCTCGTTCGGTCGATCTGATCCCTGAGGTCGAGGACGAATGCATTGACGATTTGGCTTACTTTTGTTCGGATAAAACCGGCAAAGGTGAGGAGATGCTCTGTTTGCAGGAAAATTTGGAAAAATTGCAGCAAAAGTGCAAGGATGCCGTTAGTACCTACACCGAAGAGGAGGCAGCTCATATTGAGTTAAATCCAGTGATTATGGCCGTTTGCGGTGATGCCATGCAGAAGCATTGTTCGGAAATTTTGAAAACCGGAAAAGATGAAGGCGATGTAATGGAATGTCTTATTTCGTACAAAAACGATCCGGATCTGCGAAACGATGTCAAGTGTCGGTCGGCGATTGAGCACTTTCAAATCATCACACTCAAAAACTACCACTTTACGTACAAATTTAAGGAAGCCTGTCGTCCGTATGTCACTCGATTCTGTCCACAGAGCAACACCAAGTACGACGTAGTCGCTTGTCTCAGCGAAGTGATGCGAAACGATACCATCAAGGGGGCAAAGCATTCCATTCCGAAGGAATGCCGGCAACAGGTACGGGCTCAGCTCTACCAGCAGCGGGAGAATATCGATTTTGATCCGAAGCTGAAGGCTGCCTGCCGGGAGGAAATCAACACCTACTGTTTCAACATTCCGCACGGATCCGGCCAGGTGAATAATAACAATGCAAGTGTGGTTTGTCTTAACTTTTTCCCGTTTACTATTCGTTTTCTTATTGTTGTTGGTTCCGAGGATATTTTGAACGGTATCTAAGTCTAGGTTTCAGCGAAACATTTCAAAATACACCCGGATTAGTGTTGATGCTGTTTAATTAATTGCTACAATTCTATCCGCTTACAACAGGTCTTGGAATGTCTGCAGACGCATCACGGAAAGCTTGGGGAGCAATGTCAGCACATGCTGTTCTCGATCAAAAAATCCGAGCTCAGCGACAGTACCACCGATTACATGCTACTGAATACGTGCAAGGAAATGATTCACCAGTACTGTCGGGATGGGGAACCGGCGGCAATCTTGAATTGTCTGAAGATCCACAAGGACGAGAATCTGTTCGACGCGAAATGTCATCTGGTGGTGGTGAATCGAATGATCGAGCAGAACATGGACTACCGGTTCAATCCGACGTTGCAGAATGCTTGCGCGAGGGATATTGCTGATCACTGTACGGACATTGTGGCCAGTGCGAAAGCGAACGAGGAACTGAACGGAAAAGTGATCGGGTGCTTGAAGAACAAGTTCCGTGAAGGGAAGTTACATACGGATTGTGAGAAGCAGATGACGGAGGTTTTGCACGAGCAGGCGTTGAACTACAAGTTGAATCCGTTGCTGCAGAGTGTATGCCGGGACGAAATTCAGGTGTTGTGTAGCTTGTCGGTCGAGTCGGGAGCCGTGGAGGATTATGGTAAGGTGGAGGAATGTTTAAAACAAGCCTTCCTTGATAAAAAGCTGGTTAATCGCGCCTGCAAAGTAGAGGTAGCCGAATTGATACAAGAGGGTAAGGCTGATATATATGCCGATCCGATGCTGCAGCGTGTGTGTGCGGTGGATTTGCTCAAATATTGCTCCAACGTGCAGAGCGGAAACGGAAGACGTAAGTTTACTACAATCAACATCTTTGATTGTCACTCAAATTGTAACATTTATTTCAGTTCTAAAATGCTTAGAGGTAATCCTGCAAGACGAATCAAAAGCACTGGATGATGAATGTAAAACCACGTTAGTAAAACGGATGGAAATGTTTCGTAATGCGGCTGTGGTAAGTAGCTCACTCATCTCGTCAGATCGGTATAAGAGCACAACTAAATATCTGATTGTTCCTTAGGTGATTCCGCAGGCTGAAAGTTTCAGTCAGCTGTACACACAGGTGATACGCTCACCATCGAAGCACTATTTCATGCTGGTGTTGCTCAGTTTTGTAGGCTTCATCTTCATCTTTGGATTGCTGTGCGGGCGTGTTACGCGACGGACGATTGCCATGAAGAACAAGTAGTCACGAAGGTGCCGATCGTTCCGGCCTAGAAACACACCAAAACTGGTCGCTTATTTGTAAGTTAGAGTACTTTGGCTTTCGATAACTTTCTTTAGCTAAACTGAACGGAACGAATGCTGCTGAGTGTAATTGATCCTTCCAACCCCCCCAACACCCGCCAGTCGTTATACGTGTCCGTGTTATGTGATTATAGTTAAGGATATTTTTTATCAAACATCTTCGGGCAGCTCGACGACCAGTGATAACTATTACTTCAAAGGCATTTTGCAGCAACTAACTATCCCTTTATCAACTGCTGCTTAATTTGATGCGATACATATTTTACCAATGTGTTTTTGAAATATTGCTCCTGAATTTTGTAATATACTTTTTTCAAATAGTTAGAAACTTGTGCTGTATACCACTCTACTAGCGATTAAACAATATCAATCAGAAACACAATAAAACTTTATTTAGAGTGTTGACCGAGAATAAACTACTAACGAATGTAAAACAAAAATATAACATCATAGAAGACATTTTATACGTAGTTTTTAACTTATCATTGTAAGGATCACAATTAGAATGAAATAAAAGAAAGTTACATAAAACGATCTTTCATTTATTGATATTTAAAGTAGATACATAAGATTAAAATTGTCACTAGTGGTCTACCGGTAGCGCCTTGCATGCGACAGGTAAGTTATTTTCATGACCAGTCCCTCATTTAGATTCTATGCCATGTCACGAGACCAAACATAAATGCTTGGAATTTAACCAGTCTGAGACATGTTTGATTTTCAGCAGAGCGTGAATGTACGGGTGATGCCCCGACGACCCGCGACTGGTGGTGTCTCGTCGTGGTCTACTCAGTCTAGTCCTCGGCTGTGAATCTAGCTTACGTTGACGGAGAGTTCCCCGGCGAAAGAAGTTCTCCCGATACTGATTCTTCTTCGGTTTTCCATATATTTCTATTGGGTCAACCGGTAGGGTGCCGTGGTCGGTCCGGTGATTTCGGATGGACCGTGTTGGCCGGACAGCCCATATTCGGTGCTTTGTCGCAGTCTACTAGACCAGTCCTCGGCGGTGTATCTAGCCTACTCCTGCGGAGTGTACCCTGGCGGTGATTGTTCTCCCGAAACCGTTGCTCGCTGTTCATTAAGCCATTTTCGCTGTAAGGCGATCATGATCTGCATCACGACTCTGTTGACCGCGTTCCACTTGTTTACGTCGATTGTCATTCTGTAGGCTACTTTATCCGGGTTGATGTCCGGTCCTCCCATTTTAAGTAGCTCCCTGCACCGGTGTCACCTCGACGTTCGCACACTCCGGGCACAATGGTGACGTTGCGTGTTCCAACCGATGAAGATACTTCCTGAAGCAGCTGTGGCCCGAGAGGAGTTGTGCAGGGCCGACGAAATACTTTTTTCCCGAGTGGGTAGTACGATTCGGAGTGATTTCTACTGGTAATGACGAAAGTTCAGACATGGTGTATGTAAGTGAAAGTGAAAATTTCCGGATAATACCTGGTGGCTCTTTGGAAATACCCTTTGTTAACGGGCTGTGTGACGGACGGCTCAGCGAAAATGTGTTTGTTGATTACTGATACTACAAATGTTCCACAGCTAAGTACTAGTTACTCTACTGTGTTAAATTTCATAGTATTTATTTTCTGTTTTCTCTGATAAGACCTCCTTTGTGTGGGTACTGAAGCCAGCATGATAGTGCTGACTAATGGGAAGGTATCTCCGACAACAGACAGCCCCTCTGGCTCAATGGAGGTCAATTTGAATATTTCCATATTAAATTTGCAAAAGGGCGAATAAGATTTGTAAACAAACTTTTATTTTGGTGGTTTCTCTTAATTTATTATAATTTTGAAGCAGAAAACAATTGAAATTACTTCTACGAAGGATAAAAATTTACATTTACGCATATTTTTCATGAAATTCCACTCTGCAGCAGACTAATGAGCGAAACAAGTTTGTTTACAAAAAACACTTTCGCCCTTTTGACGAATTAATATTGATTTATCCGGTGGCAAAATATTACCGATAAATCTCCTTTTCGATATAAATTATAGTCATCTAATATAACAAGCCCCTGGAAGGTCTACTTCCGAATCAAATATAATCCATTTAACATCATCGATATATCGCGTAAACTAACTAAACAACATTCGGCCGTGTACGAAGAAGTATCTTGTCTACGTATCCGCCTGGGAAGTAGAGATTTTCAATCAGTCTCGTGACGAGCCTTTCGCCGGATCTGCTCTTCCAAACTTTGTTCTTTTGAAGGGGGCTCATCTCGAGGGGCAAGCACTAGCTGGTTTGAGTGCGTCGTATTGAAAATACCAGCGTATTTTGAATATAATTAAAGTAAATAATGAAAGTATTTAAAAATTCTGCTGTTGTACTTAATAAGGTACTTAATGTAATTAATATCGAGGTGTACGTACTTAAAATATTTAAAGTACATGTTGATGGTAATTAAAATATTTTGCGTATTCAAAGTACGAAGGTGCTATACTTAAAATCGTTTCAGTAATTCAAGTACAATGAATTTGACACGTACTTTTGAAATCTTTGCGGTACTTAATGTACTTTATGGTACTTAAAGTAACTAATTTTGTAAGACTTTTGGCACTGCGTCGTATTGAAGATTTAGTGCTTGCCCCTCGGCTCATCTACCTTTTTGCCTTTTTGTGCTTCTGGGCATGCCGTCATTGCGAACAATTGGGCCATACAGCTACCTAATGTAGAAACGTAGAAACCACGACTAATTTCTACACTTCCTTGTCCACTAAAGAGCGATAGTCTGGCAATCCCATTGAGAAAACATGTCTTAATGTGATTATAAATTTCCGAAAAAAGAAAATTATTGTCTCTCCCGAACTACCTCGTAAAGGCTTGAGCGTGCCCTTTGATGGGTGCTATTACAAAACCGAAGTAAGTGGCTCCTCGTCTCGGAAACTAACAGGAATTTCCTCATGGGACATCAAAAACCCCAAGTGTCCTATATTTCACTCCCACGATTTTCCTAGGTTTAACACGAAGTATTTGGTTAACTTCCGACGCAGATTCAAGTTCCGATTTTTTCCGAATATATTCAACATTTGAAACGCAAATGAAAAACTTAATGAATGCTGAAAACGCGGTTATTGGCACCGGTTTGTCGTCGGATTAACGAGAAAAATAATGTTTCATCTGGTGGCTAGGTTCTACTCAACCGTTGAGCGGAATACACAGAACCAAGAATCCCTTTTCGGCGACACCAGCATTCCATATAGATCTACGCTCAAACAATTGATGTTTCGCGATGAAATGATAATACTTTATTTAAACGAAATGATCACACAAATTTATCTGACAGCAAAGATGCTCGCGCTAAGCTTTGTTGTCTGCATATCACTGTATCGTTCGTTAGATGAAGCCAGCTATGCTTCTATGCTAATTATTTATTTATTTATTTATTGATATATGACAGTAGTGGTGAGGGTGATCATAAAAGAGGCTGCGCTGCATGCATTCTCCCCACAAAATGAATGGTTTTATATTTACAAATTAAGGTTCAAATAACTTTCGGTGAGCGTCTGCACGAATTGAACGCTTGATAGTATGCGTTGGAAAAAATGCGTTCAACTTTGTCACCAATTTATCCATATAAAGCATTTATTAAACGCTAAAAGAAGAATATCAGTCGATTTATTAGATTATCACGATTCAAATCATGCAAAATAGTTGGTGGAAAAACAATTGACCGGGTGGAATGGTGCTTTTGAAAAAGTGGCGGTGATTTTTCGTCGCACCACCACATTGTCCCGGGGCACGCAACACAACTGCGTAGTGAAAAAACCAAAGCCAATTTAACAAAAGCACCATCCCGCCTGGTAAATTTTTTTTTCCACCAACTATTTTGCATGATTTGAATCGTGATAATCTAATAAATCGACTGAAATTCTTCTTTTAGCGTTTAATAAATGCTTTATATGGATAAATCGGTGACAAAGTTGAACGCATTTTTTCCAACGCATACTACCAAGCGTTCAATTCTAACACATGCTCAAAAAAGGTAACTTGAGCCTTAATAACCATGTCTACATCGTTACAGTTCCAAGGATGCTCTTCATTCGACGGAGCATGGAAAGCACTCCTTGTATTTTCGGGGGAATGCATGGGAGTTCCTTAGTTCTTTATCTGAAAAATCATATCAGATTACCTTAGTTTTCCTTTTGCATTGCTCCATGCCGGGTAATGAGAAGGCGGACACTTAGATTAGAATGGCAATGAGAAAATGCGAACAGTTAGGCTTTTAGAAGGTGATATTCATGAAAGATCGCGTAGCTTCAACGAGAGGACGCTCGAAAATTGGCAAATTTCGTAGAACAAAGGAAGTTTAAGAATTCCAAATGCACAAACAAGCCTTGGTTCAAGGGGATAGATGAGGCACGTGACTTCAATCGGATGATATCTCGGGTCATGTCCAATCATTATGCGTTGGATGAGCTTCTCTGGTGTAGTGGGATCGTGGAGAGCGGTCTCTGCGCTTATGGTGACGATTATCGCAACATTAAACATGTTGTTTGGTCGTGCGCCTAGCACCCTAGCGCCACGTTAAAGAATCCCTTTGGCCTCGTTCCTCCATTCCGAGATGTGAGTGGGTATTTCCCCCTTCTGTCATTTTCGAGTGGGTAGTACTACCCATACTACCCACGGTATCCGCCGGCCCTGGAGTGGCGTTCGGTGGAAGGTTAACTTTCCGTGCTTTCAATTGACTCACGTGGATGAATTTGGGATGAGCCGGTAGGTCCACCTTCCTTTCTCCGTATTGTCCTATTCCTGCTGCCACGTCGATGGCGACAATTCCAAAGTACATAATTATGTACGGGTAGCGTAAAAGGAAAAACAAATTGATGAATAAGTATGAGTGCATCGGGTGCGACCGGTGCTTGTTTGTTCTGCAAGGCTGTTTATTTGTCGCCTTAGCATAATAATGACCTAGTGAGAATGTTGCTATAACAAGTGGTGTGACCCAGAATGGTTTAACTGGAATGCGCCCATCTGGTTATGCAAGTTGGATTTGAATACGATCGTTCGAGTAATTTACGATCAGTGGGAAAATATGAGTGTGGCCTAATTTCAAGTGGCCTGACTAAAGGATATGTTTGATTTGGGTTTTATGACCTGTGATCTGAGAAGGATTCACATTGATGCATGTAGGGATTGGATTTTATGACTTGTGGGAATATTTTGTGAAGTTATAAAGTATGTCTGTTACAGTGGGAATAGGCTGGTTTCCATCGTCAGCCGTAATGACGTAATAGTCTCCTCCTCTGCCTTGGCATCCGTTTATTCATTGCCGTCAAAGTGTATAAAGCAGTTTTGCTTCCACCTCTCGTCCATCCATCACAATGTTTCCATCCTTATCCCTACACATTTCGGTTCGCGGCACGAAGCTTTAGCGGGATGCGTTGAGCTTCTGATAAATTTTCGGGTTTCTTGAGAGCGGTACAACTGTTCCATTTCCTCACACTCTGCTTCTTCCAGACGGCGTTTTTTTCTTCTGGAATAGGCGGGTCCGTTGTTTCCGCCTCAGTCGGCATCGTTCTACGTTCAGCCGCGTTCCATACTGCAGCATCAATACCCACGCTGCATCCTTATTTTTTAGAATCTCTCTACACTCCTCGTCAAACCAGTCGTTTCGTTGATTTCGTTCCACATACCCGACGACGCTTTCAGCTGTGTTGTTTATGGCTGCTTTGATAATGTTCCAGCAGTCCTCAAGAGGTGCCTCATCGAGCGCGCCCTCATTCGGCAACGCTGCCTCCAGATTCTGTGCGTATATTTCAGCGACTTCTGGTTGGTTCAGTCGCCCAAGATCATTCCGAGGCGGGCGTCGGTATCGTACATTGTACGTTGTAATGCCGCTAAAACTAGAACCACGTAGAATACGGCGTCCGGCTTACTGATTAAATGAGTAGCTCACGCTACTTGTCTCAGAAGCAGAAAGAGGGGTCAGAGAGCAAGATCGGAGAGTGAGAGGAGCGGGATGCCGCTTTAAAAAGGGAGATCAAGCCTAGCAAACCAGATTGTCATAAGGAGCTGTGCTGACAAGTAGACGCCAATCCCTGGGGAATGCGTACCGAGTCGTGATAGCGAAGATGAGGGCCCGTAGATGCCGGCTGAGATGTGCCGGGATAAGCTAAAAATAATAGTTGAGGGTTTCTTCCCGAAGCACGATCCAACTACCTGATCACCGACACCGTACGGCTAAGAAGAAAGAGCAAACACAGACTAGTGGCAATATCGATTGCTACAATTGTCGATGGCGACGTGGCAGCAGGAATAGGACAATACGGAGAAAGGAAGGTGGACCTACCGGCTCATCCCAAATTCATCTACGTGAGTCAATTGAAAGCACGGAAAGTTAACCTTCCACCGAACACCACTCCAGGGCCGGCGGATACCGTGGGTAGTATGGGTAGTAGGGTGGGACAAAAAATAGATTCCAGCTCCGAGCAACTTTTTAGGTACCATTTGGGTCCTAGAACAACTGTGCAAATTCTTAGCTCGATCGGTGAAACTATATTTTTGCGCCCACTGTTTAAAGATTACATGGGATTTTATATGGGAAAATTAACTTTTACAAAATAATTCCTCCAGGAGTCGCCCATTACTTCCTAAAAATAAATCGTTATGTGGCTTGTATAGGAAATTTAACAAAGAAAAAAAGTCTCGAAAACCACGAAACGATCTGATGCTTGAGAAAAAAGTTATTAAGCAGAAACTGATTGATGGTCTGAGGATTGCTAAAATATTCATTTTTTCTAGCACCACTGCTGTTGGTTGTCCAATTATACTCAATTTTGTTTTAATCCTCTCTTAACGTATCTAAATCGCTTATCTATATTATTTGGCCACTTCGCAAGGTTTGGATGGATAAATTGAGGCTTATTTTGTACATAATAAGAGAAAGTTGAACATTTTGTATATAATAAAACCGTCAGAAGCAGTGATGCTATGAAAAGTGAAATTTTCATCAATCTTCAGGGCATCAATCGGTTTTTGCTTAATAACTTTTTTCACAAGCATCAGATCGTTTTGCAGTCTTCTAGACTTTGTTTCCTTGACAAATTTCCTATAAAAATCAGACATCTGTTTATTTTTAGGAGATAACGGGTGACTCTTGGGAGAATTAATTTTCAAAAGACAATTTTCCCATACGAAATCCCATGTAAACTTTAAACCGTGGGCGCAAAAATATAGTTTCACCGATCGAGCTAAAAATTTGCAGAGTTGTTTTGGGAGCTAAATGGGACTCAAAAAGTTACTCGGAGCCAAATTTCATTTTTTTCATATAACCATGTCCCACACCATTGGGTAGTACTACCCACGCCATCAGATTCTCATTATCTTCCTCACGTTTCTGATGGTTCTTCAATTGTAGCAATCGATATTCTCCGCCAGTGTGATGCAGATGGGGATCATTCAGGCGAGAACGCATACTGCCTCCGACGATATTGTTCTGTAGGCGCTCGCAACTCGTACAGCCACCAGCCGGAACGTCCTGTTCAGCTTTTCGCGGTTCCGCTTGATTTTCAGCGCCGCATCCCAGGCAAGAACTCCCGCCGACGTTTGGTATGATCCTCGCTATTGCGTTCGTTGCCTTCGCCGACTTTTCGCAGACGTAGCTGACGTGGTTATTGAAGCTCAACCGTTCGTCGATTATCACTCGCAATTGGTTCAGTGCACGCTTTGATGCAATCACGTACCCTCCGACGGTGATCTGCATTTGCTGAACCGCTTTGCAGTTACTGTTGGTCAGCATATCCACACCCGTCTTGTGGTTAGCTACCTGTAACTTGATCCCTTTCATCCAGTTCTCAATAGCGTCTACTGTCGCCGTCACCGACACCTTCACTTCATCTAGTGTCTCACCCATCACTGCTAGTGACACGTCGTCCGCGAAACCCACGATTTCCTGGGCAGCCGCAGTGTCAAGACCCGTCGTAAAACTCGTTCCAAAGAGTTGGACCGAGAAGGCAGCCCCGAGGAACGTCCGCTGCGACTCGCATTAACTTCTGCCTTTCGTTCATCTCGTATAGCAGCACTCTATTCTGGAAGCAGCTCTTCACGATCCGGCATCGTCATTCTGTGCAGCGCTGCGGCGATGGCTTCCCAGCTGGCACCAGCGATGCCAGATTCTCGCGACATTAAATCCGTAGATTTGCTCTGCACTCAACAAAGAAACAAAAGTATTCCAAATTAGGTTTTACACCAACCGGCATAACCCCACAAAATGATGAACTTCGTTTGACAATTCTCGGTGGTTTGTTTACATAGGAGTTACGTGAGTTCGAATGTGACAGATGAGCACCCGTTACACTCGAACTCACGCAACTGACAAAGTAAACAAACCACCGAGAACTGTAAAACGTGAACTTCATTCAGCAAGAGTTCATTCGTGTCGTCATCTTGCAGAACTCAATAGTGTTTTTCACCCTATTTAGGGATTGTGTGCCCAAATTCAATTCCAAGTTAAAGTTGTATTCATAAATGAATTGATATTTAGTACTCTACATATGCTTCTTACTAGTAGGCAGCATTTTCAATACACAACAGCAGTAAAAAGCATTTTAAAATAACAGTCCAACCGACTTATTCAAGACGCACTGTTAAGGCCTATTTGTAACCTAAAAATTAGCAATGCGGAAAAATTTCTTAAAATTATATTACACAATGGATGAAAAGTATTTTTTAGTCCACATTGTACTTGTAAAGCTCCAAATTTTATATGACAATATCTATAGAATTGTTCAGTCTAGTCGAGGGTTCTAACGTCGCTCATGTTGTTCGTTCAGGAACCATTCTTGTTAGTTCTACAGTAAGAATACAAGTTTTCAAAATATTTTTATGCCAGTAATTGTGAGATATCGTGATATTAGTTCCGTTCCTTTGCACAACAAATCCGTATCGCACCTTCGAGCGTTATATGGAACAACAAATTTGAAATCCCATCGCTTGGTTTCAACCTATTTAATGTGAGATATCTCTCTGGTTATTCTTTTTTAACCAGCGTTATCTGCCCTTTTCGTTTCGTTTCACTTAATCGTACGCTGCCTGGAAATTCACAATCGGATGGTGAGTCCGCTTGTCGTATTTTCGAAATTTGTCCAAGATATATCGCAGAGTAAACGTCTGGTCCGTCGTAAATCGTCTGTGTTGGTATTCACCCGATTCAGCCAACGGGCGCAGTCTTTTAAACAGAACAGGGCATTCATAGGCGATATTGAGGATCATGCAGTGGATTGCTTCGTCCTGCTTGTCACTCCCGACTTTTAGATGTTCGAACGTTATTGCCATCTGGCCACTTATTCTTAATACTTATTGGTGATTGTGCTATCCCAAATTTTTGTTATATTGTTCGTTTATATGACGCTATTCAATGCGGAGCCATTGCCTTTTATATATTTACAACAAATAAAGATAAAGATTTTTTCAATAGGCTAGTAGTATTTCCCTCGCGCGCAATTAACTATTGCGCACGGAGCTTTTTTGTGGGGGGCATTTGTAGCAATGCCTGACGGTCATTCAGTCTGCTTCTTTGATCGTCACTTCGTCCATGCTAACAACGCAGCAGTTGCTTAGAATTTAACGGTCGGTTGGCTTTGTATGCTTCTTCGATTTGCTGACTACGGTCGTGAAACCTTCCGAAATGTCCCACATTAAATTGCACCACGGAAAAACGCTGTAAAAAATTACCAAGGTTGTCCGATTCTTTTCAAACTTTCAAACAATGCAATATAATCCATTAGTAAGTTTTTGGCATATTTATTTTATTCAACTACAACACCACAATCTTACGCTCGCACATTACGCTTAGCTCCCCTCATTAGTTTCTGTACAACATCTAGCTTCAGCTTCTCCTGTACGGAAACCCATTTTTTCTTCATGTCTTCCTCAGATTTGACCTCCTTGGGATGCTTCCGTAGTGCCTGCTGTATTTTTCGATGTACCTTAGTTCCGGTTCATTTCCTTGGGACCGAAAGTAGCCCCGTTGCCTTCGTACCATTCCAGAACAACATATGAATAGTGGCACGAAGCTAGATCCGGCCAGAAGATCGTAGGACCCTCGGGTTATTTCAACAGAGGACGCTTCTGAAGACACTCCTCGAGATAGATCTCCCCGTTTACAGTCTCGGTAGTCAGGAAAGGCTTACTCCGTTTCTATTCTATTCTATTCTAACCCTTACACAGCCAGTATTGAAAAGCATCCTGGAAAACACTGCAGTTATTCTGTAGTGTTTTTCTTGTCAATATTAATATTTGAAGCATATTTTCATATATCGCAAATATTAAAACGGCCAGGCCTACTGTGCAAAGTTGGGATTGAAGATGTTTCAAAATTAGACGACAATTAAATTATTCATTTAATGAATAAGTTAATCAACGAATTTTTTGAATCTTAAAGCAGGAAGAAACTAGGACAACCGTACCAACCGTTTCAGTTTAAAGGGGATATAATAAATCGTTGGGAGTGACTTGGCTAAGAAGGTTAATGTCACTCCTTTGGTCCTTTGGGATGGGACAGAGGTATTTACACCTTGCCCTGGCTAATAAGCCTTGGTTGAAGCGCCTTTACTCGCTCTTAATTCGCGGCCGAGAAATCCGGATGTTTTTTCGAACTATTCTGGCTGCTTCTGAAAACTGGAAAATCTGACCAGCAACAATCGTACTTTCTCTTATTCTTATTCTAAGGGATTACCACGAAACAAGCGAAAAAACGACTGTCGCCGGTCGGACCCTCCAGCCCTCAACTGCAACAATAATACTAACGAACCAACCAACGAATTTCAAAAATAATCTTTTAGAAAATGGGAAATAAATCTGACTCACGTGTAATAAGATCATCCAGAATGCTGTCATCTATATCTTTCGTGATGGCGGCCTTGACTCCCACACACAGAATATTCACGATTTTCTGGATTCCAACTGTAGTTGTTGTTACATTCAATCGAGCCCAGGAGATCCCTTATTGAGCCAGCCATCGCTTCAAACATTTTTTGAATGTTGAACACTCCGGAGTGAACGGCTTTGTCGGGTTCAACGAAACCTACAGCCAGGAGGTCACCGGAATGAATCAGTTCTGGGTTTGTCAACTTTGAGGGGATTTCCTTAGGTAGGGCCGCTTGCGGATGGATACCTGTGGTCGTATCTCCTCGAACTCAGTCCGCTTGGGCACGAACTTCTATATGCAAAATTGTTCTCTTTATCAGCTGAGTTGTTGAAAAGCAGCGAACGGAAAACTTTATTTTCTCAAAAACGTGTCAGGAGCGAAAAAAACACCTTCGTCGTCAGAGATTGCTGCGATCGATCTTTCAATGTAAACTGATAGGATATCGTATTCAACAAAATTATAATTGTGAGTTGTGTTACGAACGAGGTTAATTTCTCAGGAAAGGCTTACTCCGTTTGCCACAAAAGCAAATCGCTTGACAAATCATGTATTTATTGGCAAACTTTGAAAGTTTCTGCTTCCTTACTTAATCCGGAACATCAAATTTGCTCTGAGTGGTGAAGAATAGTTGCCCCGGAAGCTACAGAATGTCCGCCTTGACGCAAGTCTTATCCATGATGAGATAATGAGGCTTCGTCAGCATCTGGGTGTACAGTTTTCACGTCCATGACTTTCCCACCAAATTTTTCCGTTCGTCACGATTTGGAGCCTTCTGCACTTTGTACTTTGTTTCTCCCAGCCTTTGGCTCTCTGAACCAAAGACTTGGACAGATTCAACTTTTTACGCACACCCTGACCGAAGCATTGGATTACGCTTAAACTTTTTCACTACACGCTTGTGATCCTGACCACTAATAGAACATCCATTCTGCCTGCATTTCTCCTTCCATTAGATGCTCACAGTTTAGTAGTACCTTTTAATCATACGACTCACGGTTGATTGCACGATTCCCAATTGTTTTCCGATGTCCCGATGGGTGTCGCAAAATGAATTCGCGACGTTGCTTTTCGTTCCAATTTTCGAAACACTGACAGCTAAAGACGCTGAATTACTGAATAAAGCCTCGCCATCTTATCCCAACTAAATGACACTGATAGGTTTCGTGCTCGATCGGAATGACACTGACAGATAAATGGTAAACAAACGATTGACGTGACGAGTCTTTATCCAGTGGGATTCAACGTCGTTCTGACAGCGATAAAAACACAATGTAATAAATACTTTCTAAACTACTTCTTCCCAAATTTTCAAGAGAAAACATCCCGATGTGTTGTGTTGTGTTGTGCAGCGTTTTTTTCATGATGCAATTTGATGAATCTTTATCTACCATTTGCATCTTGTTTGGCGGTGCTATTTGTTGCTATAAAAGTACTGGATGTAATCGTTGATGATTCAATATAAGATTCTGGTTTAGCTGTCGTTGCTGGTTGGACCACTGCTTGCGTTTTCGCTTTCGGCGTTGAAGTCGAGATTTTTTTTTTTTTGGTTATGGCAAAATTCAATGTATGCCCGCCGCGCTGGAGGGAATATTGCAGTTGTTTGCCTCGTCCTTAGTTCGTTTGAGGCAGCGCGTTCATTCAGTTATTTTCGATTCAAATTCAACTTCATAGATTACACAATTCACTTTTTCTCGAAAATGTAACAGATGCCACCTTCTGCTTTTAATTTCAAAGAGCTCATATAAAACACATGAATGTTTAGGTGGGTGAATGCATTAATATTGCCTCCGAGCTGAAGGCTTTAGACTCTGCTTTAAACTTCAGTCAAGATGCAGATTAAAGGATGAATAAGGCGTTGAAACTGAATCCTGGTTGCGGTTAATGCAGCAGAAATGGGGAACAAAAGAGAGATTTTATACCACTGTTTGCCTTAGTTGTTCGTAGAATTGAAACGTAACAGTTTGTTGGTTATATGTGCCAGTTGGTTACATTTTCCAGGGTCACGAAGAAAGGAATGGAGTGTTCTATCCGCATTCTCACAACCCGGACAGCGTAGGAAATGGGGAACAAATTCCTGAACACGTCTTTATCGGCAACAACTTCGTCGTCTTGCGACATGAATTTACGGATAACGCCATCAGGAGACAAATCATGTAGTCTTCCGTCGATTGCACCGCCCTCCTTGTGGACGGGGACCTTAATCTTAACTTAATCCTGTTCATAAAGATGTGTCATGCTGTTACTGTAGATAAATTGATCTAGTGAGGTACGAGGTATGCATACCAGAGCCAAATTTCGAACATGTTGAAGCTGAATGAGATTAACGTTATATCTGGCAATACACATATTCCCTTTTAACGTGGCGTTGGTTGCTGTACAGATTTAGATAACTCTAATTGCTTTAGTAATAAAAGTTTTTCCTTCTCGTGTTGTTGATCGCTTTCACGTGTCATTCATGGCAAAGCTTTCCTCATTTTTGTTGTACCCTCATTCGTACGATGTAGACGATCATATCGCTCCTTTTTGACGTATAACCGCTTTGAGCATTCGCTTTCTAGTTTCGTCAAGTACATATCCCACATACCACCAGAACATGGTCAGAGGCGACGTTTGTTTCTCAGAAGGTCCTGACATCAATGACATCGGAGAAATACCCAGCTGATTTTGGATCGCGTTTTGCCATTCGGGATTTCCAGTTGTGCTTCTTAATAGCATTTCGTGTTAAAAATTGCTACAGATATTCATATTTACATCGGGCCGCGCCGAGGTTGGTCAACCAATATTTCCAACTATCAAAGACAACTGTCACGATACTCAGTGTCCTCTCCGCTTTTACCTGAACCAGCGCCAATCGATCGACAAATCAGCTGTCAGGCTACGAAATAAAACAGTAATCAGGATCCAAGATATCGATTCAGATAGGAGAAAACGTTGATTGAATTCTATGAAATAAACAATTTATCATTTACAGATGAGACTATATATTAAATTCTATTCAATACGACTTTTACTGGATTTATTGATTTGAACTACATATAATTTTAGCGACTCATTATCGCCGAAATGCGGTATAACTTTTGGAAGGCGTTTTATAAAGCTTATTATTATGGACCCTCCATATTCTCGAGTTGAATTTTTGATCGCTGGTATTTATTATCGCACAACGTGGTTTTGCGGATTCTCCATTTTGTTAAGATGATTTTCCAATAGAAAAAATAACTGTCGATAATTGGCAACCTTCTTCAAAAGTACACTGAGATAAATCCGTAGATTTCCGTAGAAAAAATTGCATTTCCGTAGATTTTATCTACGGATCCGTAGATCCGTAGAAAACCTCCAAATCCGTAGATCTACGGAGATTTCCGTAGATCTGACATCGCTGTGTTGAACGGATTCTTCACATCTATCGTAACTACAGCACAGTATCGATATCCTTCTCTAGGTTCTGTTTAGGCACCTTCTCAGCACTCTCGAGCATTTTCCGAATTACCTCCCAACTGCATCTTGGTCAGGCCGCGGTCACCCTCCGTTCGTTTCGTCAGCCTATTAAGGATAATTCTTTCCAGCAATTTTCCTAGTGTGTCGAACAGACAAATAGGCCTATACTAGGCTGTATCGCCCGTTGAATTTCCTGGCTTTGGTGGCACCGACACCAGCTTCTGTACCTTCCACATTCCGGGGAAATTGCCTTCATCTAGCCACTTCAGCAGCACCACCCTGAACATGTCCGAATATGCAAGAATAGCAACTTTAAGCGTCACGTTTGGTATTGGTTTGGGTTTTGTTTGATTTTAGTCGCATCGACGCTGCTTTGATCTCGTCGTTAGTCACTTGCCACTAGTCTGTGTTTGCTCTTTCTTCTTAGCCGTACGGTGTCGGTGATCAGGTAGTTGGATCGTGCTTCGGGAAGAAACCCTCAACGATTATTTTTAGCTTATCCCGGCACATCTCAGCCGGCATCTACGGGCCCTCATCTTCGCTATCACGACTCGGTACGCATTCCCCAGGGATTGGCGTCTACTTGTCAGCACAGCTCCTTATGGCAATCTGGTTTGCTAGGCTTGATCTCCCTTTTTAAAGCGGCATCCCGCTCCTCTCACTCTCCGATCTTGCTCTCTGACCCCTCTTTCTGCTTCTGAGACAAGTAGCGTGAGCTACTCATTTAATCAGTAAGCCGGACGCCGTATTCTACGTGGTTCTAGTTTTAGCGGCATTACAATGTACAATGTACGATACCGACGCCCGCCTCGGAATGATCTTGGGCGACTGAACCAACCAGAAGTCGCTGAAATATACGCACAGAATCTGGAGGCAGCGTTGCCGAATGAGGGCGCGCTCGATGAGGCACCTCTTGAGGACTGCTGGAACATTATCAAAGCAGCCATAAACAACACAGCTGAAAGCGTCGTCGGGTATGTGGAACGAAATCAACGAAACGACTGGTTTGACGAGGAGTGTAGAGAGATTCTAAAAAATAAGGATGCAGCGTGGGTATTGATGCTGCAGTATGGAACGCGGCTGAACGTAGAACGATACCGACTGAGGCGGAAACAACGAACCCGCCTATTCCAGAAGAAAAAACGCCGTCTGGAAGAAGCAGAGTGTGAGGAAATGGAACAGTTTTTTTTATTCATTTCGTTTATTTGATAGGCACAAATGCGTTAGCTTGGCGGTGCCAAATGCTTATGTTTTTACATTTTGGATATCTTAAAACTAGGAGGTTACAATGCTGAAATATTTTTTTTTTACAAAGGAAAAAAAAGTTTACAGCTATCTTAAGACTAGAAATAAGATTCAATAAACAAGAGAGGGCCAAAAGATTTTTTTATGAAAAAATTTAAAACAAAGGATTCACTTTGATATACAAGAGGGGGAGTAATAGTATTTTACGAAATATTTTACGGTTATCTTAAAACTAACAATATAGTTTAGTACACAAAAAGGGGGGAACAAATATTTATGAGAAACTTCACAGAAATCTTAAAACTAGGGATTCAATTCTATTTACAAGATGGAGGACAAGAGTTTCAATAAAGAGTAAAAATTATATAATTACAGAATACTAATTTGAATTTTTTAACTATAACTTATGCTTGGTCAAGATATTCAGAGGGTGGCTTATTTCCGCATCAGTGTAGCAGCAGTTGTATCAAGGACAGGGGAGAAACAGGGAAAGAAGAGCAAAACTTGCAATTTTCGCTCGAACGGGTGGAGGGGGGGGGGGGGAAGGGGGATCAGCGAAACAAATTTGCGTCTCAGTCTAGTAAGTCGTCGAGTACCGGATTGGCGGATGGTATTCTTCGGACCCGCGGGGAATCCTTCAAAAGTCATCGGACCTCGAGTCGCTCTCGCTTCAGTTTCCTTCTATGCAGGCGTAGTGGTAAGGGCGACGGCGGTTACATAGTGGCACTCTGGAGCTGATCGGTTCCACAAGGAAGGAGGAAACTCTAAAAACGAGAAATAAAAGAGAGGGGCTAAATTGGGATATTTATCGTTTTTATGAAAGTATAAATAAGGGACATATAGGGGAAATCACGAGTTGCCAGCATATCTCGGACTGGTACATTGGGTGGTCTACCTCGGGCCCGAAGGGATTCCTTTAACTGAGACCTGCTGTCACAATACCCGGCGCATACCCAGACAACGTGTTCGATGTCGTGATAGCCCTCGTCACAAGCGCACAGACTACTCTCCGCAAGCCCAATACGCCGCAAATGCGCATCCATGGTGTAGTGATTGGACATAAGTCGGGACATTACGCGAATAAAATCCCGACCCACATCCATCCCCCCGAACCAAGGCTTCGTTGATACCTTTGGGATAATCGAATGTAGCCATCGTCCAAGTTCCCCATTGCTCCACGAGGTTTGCCAACTGTTGAGCGTCCTCTGACGACAAATACTAAAAAATTCGTTGAAGCAGATTGGTCTTTCGTATATGTCACCATTTAATGCGCCCACCTTTGCTAATGAGTCGGCCTTTTCATTGCCCGGGATAGAACAATGAGAGGGGACCCAAACAAAGGTAATCTGATAAGATTTTTCAGATAACGTACACAAGGACTCCTGTATCATCCCCAGAAAATACGGGAGTTGCTTTTTTGGCTTCACCGCACGAAGAGCCTCGATAGAGCTGAGGCTGTCCGAAACGATGAAGTAGTGATCTGTGGGCAGAGTGTCGATGATCTCAAGGGTGTACTGAATTGCAGCTAACTCTGCGACGTAAACTGAAGCGGGATCATTGAGCTTGAATGAAGCGGTGATAGTATTGTTGAATATACCGAAGCCAGTGGACCCATCGAGATTTGATCCGTCAGTGTAAAACATTTTGTTGCAGTCGACTTCTCGGAATTTATTATAAAATATATTGGGGATCACCTGCGGGCGTATATGGTCCGGGATTCCACGAATCTCTTCCTTCATGGATGTGTCGAAGAATACAGTAGAATCAGAAGTATTTAGGAAACGGACACGGTTGGGATTGTACGAAGAAGGATTGATGCTCTGTGCCATGTAGTCGAAGTACAAGGACATAAAACGGGTTTGAGAATTAAGCTCGACGAGCCTCTTGAAATTTTGAATTACCAACGGGTTCAGAATGTCGCATCGGATGAGCAATCGATATGAGAGTTCCCAAAATCGATTTTTTAGCGGAAGAACACCCGCCAGCACTTCGAGACTCATCGTATGGGTCGAGTGCATACAACCCAAGGCAATGCGCAAGCAACGATACTGGATTCTCTCCAGTTTGATGAAGTGTATGTTCGCAGCGGAGCGAAAACAGAAACACCCGTACTCCATCACCGACAATATCGTTGTTTGGTACAACCTGATCAAGTCTCCTGGGTGAGCACCCCACCATGTTCCAGTTATTGTTCGGAGAAAATTGATCCTTTGTTGGCATTTCAGTTTCAGATACCTAATGTGACATCCCCAGGTACCTTTAGAGTCGAACCAGACCCCGAGATATTTAAATGTGAAAACCTGGTTGATCGTTGCACCCATTAATAAAAGCTGGAGTTGCGCCGGCTCACGCTTCCTAGAAAAAACAACCAACTCAGTTTTCTCCGTGGAGAACTCAATACCCAGCTGAAGAGCCCAAGCAGACAAATTGTCCAAGGTATTTTGTAATGGTCCTTGCAAGTCGGCAGCTTTGGGCCCTGTAACAGAGACCGCCCCGTCGTCTGCAAGTTGCCTTAGCGTGCATGAATTGGCAAGACAATCGTCAATGTCATTCACGTAAAAATTGTAGAGCAGGGGACTTAGACATGAGCCCTGGGGAAGACCCATGTAGCTAAATCGCGATGTTATTAAATCGCCATGCGAAAAGTGCATGTGCTTTTCAGACAACAGGTTTAGCAAAAAGTTATTTAAAATTGGTGAAAGACCATGCTGGTGCAGCTTCTCTGACAGAATGTTGATAGAACCTGAGTCAAAAGCCCCCTTAATATCCAAGAAGACTGATGCCATCTGCTCTTTGTTAGCATAGGCCATTTGGATTTCTGTAGAAAGCAACGCAAGGCAATCGTTCGTCCCTTTGCCATTGCGGAAGCCAAATTGTGTATCTGACAGTAAGCCATTTGCTTCAATCCAATTGTCGAGGCGAAACAAGATCATTTTCTCGAACAACTTCCGAATACAGGACAGCATTGCAATCGGCCGATACGAGTTGTGGTCGGAGGCTGGTTTTCCTGGTTTTTGGATGGCGATGACCTTCACTTGCCTCCATTCATAAGGGACAATGTTACCCTCAAGAAACTTGTTAAATAAATTCAACAAGCGCCTTTTTGCAGTGTCAGGCAGATTCTTCAGCTAGTTGAATTTGATTCTGTCTAACCCTGGGGCGTTATTGTTGCACGATAAGAGAGCAAGTGAGAACTCCACCATCGAAAACGGTGTTTCGTTCGCGGTATCGTGAGGAGACGCGGCGCGGCACGTTTTCTGTACCGGGACAGAGTCCGGACAGATCTTCTTGGCGAAAGCGAATATCCAACGGTTTGAATATTCCACGTTCTCGTTGGTACTATTACGGTTACGCATACGTCGAGCCGTACCCCAAAGAGTGCTCATCGCTGTTTCTCTCGTTAACCCGTCGACGAACCGGCGCCAATAACTGCGTTTTTTGGCTTTCATTAGACTCTTCATTCGCCTTTTTAACGACGCGTACTGTTGATAGCTAGCGGGTAACCCGTCTTCCCGGAAGGCCTTATATGCAGTGGACTTTTCCGCGTACAGCTCTGAGCACTCTTTACCCCACCACAGGGTGGGAGACCGTCCATGGGTATTCGCGCTGGGTACTGGTTTAGTCTGAGCTTGATTCGCACTGTCGAGAATCAAGCCAGCCAAAAACCTGTACTCTTCCTCCGGAGGAAGTTCTTGAGTGGATTCGATTTTAACGGATATCGCGGTCGCGTAACTCTTCCAATCAATGTTCCGTGTGAGGTCATACGAGACATTGATTGTTTCCGATGGTCTTGAACCGTTAGCAATTGAAATCACGATAGGCAAATGATCGCTACCGTGGGGATCAGGGATCACCTTCCACATGCAATCTAACTGTAGCGATGTCGAGCAAAGCGACAAATCCAACGCGCTTGCTCGTGCTGGTGGTGTAGGAATCCGCGTCATTTCTCCCGTGTTTAAGATGGTCATGTTGAAATTATCGCAAAGATCTTGGATTAATGTTGATCTATTATCATCATGAAGACAGCCCCATACCGTACCGTGCGAGTTAAAGTCTCCCAGAACTAGCCGCGGTGCCGGTAAGGATTCCGTGATATTACAAAGCGTTCGGTGCCCTACCGAGGCTCTAGGAGGAATGTAGATGGAAGCAATGCAAAGGTCTTTACCTTTAATTAAAACTTGACAAGCGACAATTTCAATGCCTGGTGTCGAAGGGAGGTTAATTCGGTTGAAAGAATAGCACTTTTTGATCCCCAAAAGTACTCCTCCATAGGGGTTTTCTCGATCCAGACGAATTATATTAAAGTCGTGGAAGTTGAGATTTATATCGGAAATTAACCAAGTTTCACATAATGCGAAAGCATCACATTTTAAACTATTTAGTAAAAATTTAAAGGAATCGATTTTCGGGAGGATACTTCTGCTGTTCCACTGTAGAACAGTGATCGAATCGGTGACCTCGTTCGATGACTTAGCCATCGAAGGATACGATCGCTGCAAGGAGGTGCCATTTAGTAGTCAACTGCTTCAAAAATGTTTGCACTATAGGGAGAAAACGTATCAGAAGGCTTTTAAGAGGATCAGTAACATTGAAAGCTGTGAAAATTAAGTCCACTATGTCAGAAAATTTCATTAGTCCGCTACTGGACTGAGTATCTGTTTGAAAAAAGGGGACACTTGGGGTTTTTGATGTCCCTGGAAGTGGTGGGTACTCCTTGTTAGAATTAATATTTCCAAGTCCTGGAGCAAATTGCTTCGGCTTTTGTGCATCACTTCCGTTGGATTTATTGATTGTAGTTGGCGCACTCTGAGTGGACGACACCTTGGCACCCTTACGAGGCAATGTAGGGGAGGCTGGATTTCTCCTCTTCCTGGATTCCCCTGGGTTAACCAAAGATGTTCCCTCTCGTGGGTCGTCAGATTCTTGCTCAACGTTAGCCAAACCAGCATAGGGATTTTCGGACAGGACAGATGGCGAAGCATTCTTTAGCATTTCTGCATAAGAACGCCTTGAGCGTTCCTTAAGGGAGCGCTTAATTTTATCCCCCCGCTGCTTGTACGCAGGACATGATTTAAGAGCATGTGAAGGGCCACCGCAGCAAATACACTTTTCAGTTTCTTTGTCGCAAGAGTCATCCTCATGCTCTCCTTCGCATTTGCCGCATCGTTTCTTATTTCCACAATATGTGGCTGTGTGGCCCAACTGCTTGCAATTGCTGCAGCTCATGACCCGCGGTACAAACAGGCGAACTGGTAGGCGAACCTTGTCAAGGAGGATGTAGTTGGGAAGAGAGGACCCGGCGAATGTCACCCGAATCGAGCCTGATAGAGAGTAGGTAGTCTTACCTCCCTCGGTGTTTGCGGTATACAATTGTTTGCATTCTAAGATCTTAATCTGTTCAAGAGAGGGGTCCTTAAAGCAACCAACCCCGTGCTCCAACAGTTCTTCGCATTTCAGGCCCGGTTCTGACACTACCCCATCGATTTCACAGGCCACACAAGGCACGTACGCTTTAAATTCCCGCGTAAAGCGCTCACAGCAAGCAATCGCGTTTGCCTGGCCGAGATCATTCACTAGAACACGTATCTTGTTTGCCCGAACACGTGTTATCTGAGTTACGGCCGGGTAATTAGCAGTCAGATCTCGAGAGTTTTAATATATTAACCGGTTTCTCTCCGGTCCGAAAATATACCACCCATGGCCCAGAGGAACCTTCTGGGTACTGCTTTATACGGGGAGCAATGCGAGTATTAGGGGGATCAGGGACTTCCATGATTACATCAGATGGTATTTCGCCCTCGGCCATTTAAGCACGAGGGCAGAGCGTTATATAAACGGGAATGTGTCTTATTATTTGATTACAAGGTAAAGTAAAAGTAGGGTAAAGAAAGCAAACGAGGAAAAAAAATAAAGCAAAACTTATCTGCAAACAACGTCGATTGTTCCGCACCAGCGAAAACAATGTACTGGATTTACTGCCGGCACCAGCAGAATGGCAGCTAACGAACGAACAAAGGATGACCTTCACTCACTGAACACACCGAACACCACTGTGAAATATAACGATCCGTTCCGTTCAAAGGTTGGGAGACGTATGAAATGGAACAGTTGTACCGCTCTCAAGAAACCCGAAAATTTTATCAGAAGCTCAACGCATCCCGCTAAAGCTTCGTGCCGCGAACCGAAATTTGTAGGGATAAGGATGGAAACATTCTGATGGATGGACGAGAGGTGGAAGCAAAACTGCTTTATACACTTTGACGGCAATGAATAAACGGATGCCAAGGCAGCGGAGGAGACTATTACGTCAGTACGGCTGACGATGGAAACCAGCCTATTCCCACTGTAACAGACATACTTTATAACTTCACAAAATATTCCCACAAGTCATAAAATCCAATCCCTACATGCATCAATGTGAATCCTTCTCAGATCACAGGTCATAAAACCCAAATCAAACATATCCTTTAGTCAGGCCACTTGAAATCAGGCCACACTCATATTTTCCCACTGATCGTAAATTACTCGAACGATCGTATTCAAATCCAACTTGCATAACCAGATGGGCGCATTCCAGTTAAACCATTCTGGGTCACACCACTTGTTATAGCAACATTCTCACTAGGTCATTATTATGCTAAGGCGACAAATAAACAGCCTTGCGTAACAAACAAGCACCGGTCGCACCCGATGCACTCATACTTATTCATCAATTTGTTTTTCCTTTTACGCTACCCGTACATAATTATGTACTTTGGAATTGTAACTGACTCTTCCCATCTTTATGTACATAGAATAGTAAAGCTAATTTAGCTAGGTTAGCTCTTAAGATTTTCAAACTGAATAAAACAGAAGTTGTTAAACTACCAAGAACATATATCCATGTTGGACTACCGAGAGCATGTGTCCATCAAGTTGTTAAACTACCGAGAACATACGTCCATGTTAGATTACATGTTGGAAGATGGCATTCAACAGCTCAAGAACAATTAATCTGCACACACTGATAGTCAGAATCTGGGAATCCGAACAGCTACCGGAGGAGTGGAAGCAAGGGGTTATTTGCCCCATCTATAAGAAGGGCGACAAGCTTTGATGTGAGAACTACAGAGCGATCACCATCCTCAATGCCGCGTACAAAGTGTTATCCCAGGTTATCTACCGACACCTATCACCTATTACAAATGGGTTCGTGGGAAGTTATCAGCAAATCCTCCAGAAATGCTGTGGATACCAGGTCTCAATGTACCACCTGTTCGTCGATTTCAAGGCGACATACGATAGCATCAACCGCACTGAGCTATGAAAAATGATTAACGAGTACCTGCCTATCCGGGAAGCTCACAAGACTAATTAAATCTAAGATGGAGGGGGCGCAAAATTGTGTGAGGATATCGGGTGAACTCTCAAGTTCATTCGGATCCTTCCGGGGACTAAGACGAGGTGATGGTCTCTCGTGTCTGTTGTTTAACATTGCACTAGAAGATGTTATGCAGGGAGCCGGGTTTAACAACCGAGGCACGATTTTTACACGATCCAGCCAATTTGTATGCTTTGCGGATGACATGGACCTTATTGGGAGAACATTTGAAACGGTGGCTGAGCATTACACCAGACTGCAACGAGAAGCAGCAAAAGTTGGATTGGGGTGAACGCGTCTAAAACAAAGTACATGCTGATAGGAGGGACCGAACGGGAAAGATCCCGCGTAGGAAGCAGTGTTACTATCGACGGGGATGTATTCGAGGTAGTGAAGGATTTCATATACCTCGGATCTCTGCTAACGGCTGATAATAATAACAGTCAAGAAATTCACCCACGCACTAAATGCACCATGTACAGAACGCTGATAAGACTGGTCGTCCTCCACGGGCACGAAACCTGGACCCTGCTCGAGGAGGACCTGCAAGCACTCGGAGTCTTCGAGCGCCGTGTACTTAGGACTATCTTTGGCGGCGTGCAGGAGAATGATGTGTGGAGGCGAAGGATGAACCACGAGCTCGCCAGGCTCTACGGCGAATCAAGTAGGTGGCCAAAGCCGGAAGGATACGATGGGTAGGGCATGTTGCGAGAATGCCGGACAACAAGCCTGCTAAAGTTGTGTTCTTCTCAAATCCGGCAGGCACAAGACGACGAGGAGTACAGTGGGCTAGGTGGGCTGATCAGGTGCAGCAAGATCTATAAAGTATCGAACGCAACCGTGTGTGGAGAGAGGCAGCCGCGAACCGAGTGTTATGAAGAAGAATTGTTGATCAGATTGTATCAAAATAATTGATGTAACATCATATAAATAATAAAACGTAACGTCACAATCTTTCTTGTTAGATTAGTTGTAATGTCGCAATCTTTCTTGTTAGACCAGCCACATCAACTTTCTTGATTCCGTTGCCCGCCGAAGTGACTCAACAAAGAGGTCTTTTTTAAAGGCTTTCGTCTTTCCGGTCGTCCTTCTCCGTGCAGTTGCAGGTTTCCGTTGGTCGATGCAATAGCGAATCGCGTAGTAGTCGTTATGGGGATACTTTTCGCAAACTCTCCAGGAAATGTTCGCCGACAGAATGTGGCGGAAATTCTCTCGTTTCATGAACCAACTAACTCCCAGTTTTATCACGATACCAGGAGCCATTTAGCTCCCCGCTTCGCCGCGCTCTACTAGATGTAGTTGAGCCGAAAGGTAGATGCCGAGGTCTGTCGCCAAATTTCACTACAAGGAAATATTCTCAGAAGATATCTTTTGCAAATAAAACTGAGAATTCCATTTAACCCTTAAAGGCGCAAATCAATTTTTTTAGAATTTTGTGAAAATCGTCTAACAGCTATATCACGTTAATACAATAATTTTTAGACGATTTTCAGGATGTTGTTTTAAAGCAACATTGCGCATTTAAGGGTTAAAATATTGGGCATAAATTCAGTTTTTTTTTAAAAAATTTCATTAATATAATACCGCTACTACGCCACTGATTAATTGGCATAAAGTCATAGCGCGTAACTGACACTTGGCATCATTTATTTTATCTCCAGGACAACGGTAATTTGGCATAACGGTCATTTAGCATACTTTCTAATTTTGTGTAAAGACCAAATGACCCTTTGGCATAATTTTGAGAAGGGATCATACTGGAGGTCATTTGCCATTTTTTATCTACAGGGAAACATACATAATTTTAGAGTGTGCGACAAGTAAGGTTAGGGATCATCCATAAATGACGTAGCATTTTTTTTTAGTAATTTTTAACACCCCCACTCTCCCATCGTAGCATTTCGTCACAAACCCCTAAATACCCCCCTGGTAATTACATAGCTTGGCGGTAACGCTCCCCCCTCTTGTCCCCGTAAAAAAACTATGTTATTTATATGAAACGGGTAAGATTGTCGTGACATCAGGTTCTCGTTTAAAAAAGCTACGTAACATTGCAAGACCCCCCATGCTCCTGTCGTCACACATCACAAAATTCAATACACCCCCCTCCCCCATATAATGCTACGTCACTTATGGATGATCCCTATTCGGTGTAATTTTGAGCCGTGCTACTGCAGGTTTAAAATTAATTAGTTCATTCTTCTTTACAAATTAATAAATAACATGTCGCTCCGTCGGACTTGCACTAATTCATAGTCCCTATGTTTGACCAATCCGGGCAAACTTGTGGATCACAGGTTTGCTTGCGGTGGGCCGCCGCTTCCAATGGCGGGTCGGTGGTAACCTCGCCTGGCTTTGTGCCGCTTCGGATCCTCGGTCACGATTATGCGGCTAAGCCGCATTACACTGGCTTCGTCCGAAGTGCTAGAACAGTGTAACAACCGGTGATTTAATATATGTAAATCCATGCAATAAATCATCGTTTGAAAAATTTGGCGATATCAAGAAATGATAAAGTTAACTATGGTCTGGATCAAACGGTATATAACTCGAAAGAACAGCTGATGATATAAAGAAGGATAATAGGGATAATTTTAATTGTTGAAATGTGCTATGGAAAGCTAAAACTCACTGGCGATCATTATAATGTTAAAAAAAAACAAAACATACGTCTGGTGAATCGCAGTTCTAGTGCACTTTTTCAACAATAACCTGTAAAATCTACAATATAGTATAACGTAAGTCATAAAAAAAATGAACAAACACAAGAATCTCAAAAATGAAACTCAAAAGAACTGCTTTTATATAAAAGATGACAAAATCCAAAGTCCGATAGTTGAGCTCAGGCAGAACAGTGATCGGCGCATGCCCCGCATATTCGATATCGTGGTAACCGTCGCCACAAGCGCAGATACCGCTATCCGCTAGCCCAATATGTCTGAGCGTCTAAGGTGAAGTGATTGGACATGGGCCGAGACATCACACGAATGAAATCCCGACCCTCATCTATCCCCTTGAACCAAGGTTTCGTCGATACTTTCGAAATGATAGAATGCAGCCACAATCCTAACTTTCCATTGCTCCAAGATGTCTGCCAGCTTTCTAGCGTCCTGTGACGAGAGATGTTGAAAAAATTAATTGAAGCAGATTGGCCTTTCATAAATGTCCCCATCCAAAGCGCCCGCCTTAGCTTAAAAGTCCGCTTCTTCATAGAGCAATGCAAAAGAACCCAAACTAAGGTAACCTTGTACGATCTTACAGACAAAGTACGCAGGAGCTTCCATGTTTTCCCCAGAAAATATGGAATGTGCTTTCTATTCTGCTTTCATCGAACGGAGAACCTTTATTAAAGAAAGGATGCCTGAAACAATAAGGTAATGATGCGTGGGCAAAGTATCAATAAAACCAAGCGGATATTGCATAGCAGCGAGTTCTGCGACGCAAAATGAAGCAGGATCGTTGAGTTTGAAAGAGGAGGTGAGGTTTTGATTGAATATACAGAAGTCAGTGAAGCCGTTGAGACTTGACCCGTCGGTGTAAAACATCTTGTTGCAGTCGACTTCTCGAAATTTACTATGAAATATGTTTGGGATCACCAGAGTCGAACCAGATCTCGAGATATTTAAATGCAAAGAACTGATTGATCGTTACATCCCTTAATTGAAACTGAAGTTGTGCTAGCTTACGTTTCCTAGAAAATACGACTAGCTCAGTTTTCTCCTTGGAGAACTTGATACCCAGCCGGAGGGCCCAAGCAGACAACTTGTCCAAGGTATCTTGCAATGGTCCATGCAAATCGGCATCTTTGGGACCTCTAATAGGGATCACACCGTCATCTGCAAGCTGCCTTAGCGTGCTTAAATTGACAAGACAATGTTATTCACGTAAAAGTTGTAGAGAAGAGGGCTAAGACCTGAGCCCTGGGGAAGACCCATGTAGCTAATTTGTGATGTCGATAAATCACCATGTGAAATATGCATGTTTTTGGACAACATTTTCTCGAACAACTTTCGGATTGCAATTGCAATCGGAGTTGTGGTTGGAGATTCGTTTTTCTGGTATTTGGATGGTGATGACCTTCACTTGCCTCCAGTTTTCAGGGACAATGTTACCCTCAAGAAACTTATGAAATAAAATCAACAAGTTGAACTCGATTTTGTTTGGCCCTGGGGCTTTATTGTTACATGATAACAATAAAGGGAGAACCCCACCATCGAAAAAGGTGTTTCGTTCACGGTATCGTGAGCGGATACGGCGTTGTAGATCTTCTGTTCCGGGGCTAAATCCGAACAAACCTTAGCAAAATCGATTATCCAACGGTTTGAATATTCCATGCTCTCGTTAATACTGTTTCGGTTTCGTATACGCCGGGCCGTGCTCTAAAGAGTGCTCAAAGATGTTTCTCTCGTTAATCCGTCGACGCACCGGCGCCAGTAACCACATTTCTTGGCTTTCATCAAACTCTTCATTCGCGTTTCTAACGTCGCGTACTATCAATAGCCAGCAGGTAACCCGTCGTCCCGGAAGGTCTTGTACGCGGCGGCCTTCTCAGCGTACACGCTTGAAAACTCTTTTTCCCACCATCGATTGGGAGACCGTCTGCGAGAGTTCCCGTCTGGCACGCGTTTAGTCTGAGCTTAACTCGCGGTGTAGAGAATCAAGCTAGCCAAGAACCAATACTCTTACTCTGGAGGAAGCTCTTTTGTGGATTCTATTTTACCGGATATCGCGAACGCGTAGTTCTTCTAATCAATGTTTCGTGTGAACGCTAATAGCTTTGTTGTTTATGAACGTATTTCCGTCTGGTTATCACCAAACAATTCGGAATTAACTGAAATTATGTTTTATTGCTATAGTGTTTTTGTATTTCAATAGCATACTATTGAAAAACAAGCAAAAATGAACAGATCTCGAAAACGTGAAAACTCCCATACATCAGTCAATCTATCCCCGGCAGCGCCGTCAATAGGGAGCAGCTTAGTGATTCAAACGAACACGAAAAGTTATAAATAAATGTGCCGTGTGCCTGTTTTAATCAGTTGTTGCTCTTTTGCCAGACAAATAACATCGTGCCTATAGCGTCTGGTACGACAGATTTGAGCACCCAGCACACTACGCTTCTATGAATGACGTCATCCTCGACTATTTAAAGAATATCATTTCTCGAGCGACTTCATTCTCCCGTCGGGCCGTAAAGAACAGCAGTAGCAATCATGCATGTTGATAATGCGCTGCGATGAGTGCTGCATTTGATCACTGCTACCGCTGGGGGTGATCCGACGTAAATAGCGCGCGGCTGGAAGAGTTGGAAAACCTCAGTTGAAGCTGACTAATTGTTCCATCCTGCATGTTATTGTTAAATTAAAAGCCCTTTTAAGGGCTATAACAAACAATGAAGAACAAATTTGAATATTTCCAATCATTGACAGTGATAATCCAATTGCGCAGTTTATATTCGTTATTTGTTGCTTGCATACGCGCAAGCAATCTGAAATTTGCAACAATCTGTTATTTGTTTAAATTTATCCTTCAGAAGCAATACAAAAATGTACAGTTATTTAAAAGTATATTGCCATGCTGAAATTGGCGAAAATCAAACCAAATCCAAAAGTCTGCAATATCATAGAAATCGGAGGATGTGAAAAATCCGCAAATATTTTTTCGTTATTCTGCATGAAGGGTCCTTCCATCATCAGTGCGAAAGTGATAAAAGCCGATGTCTCGTTTCAAGCTATCAGTATTTCATATCAGATTCTGAAGGGAAAGGTTGTTTCTTTTTATTTCGAAATATTTATCTGATGTAAGTAGCGTGAGAGGGCAGACCTTGTTTTGCAGCTGACTAATTGTTCCATTCTGCATGTTATTTTTGTTAAACCAAAAGCCCTTAGTTAGTTTAGTACTTTTCATTCCATAGCACGCGTGTTTGTGGATTCCACAAATAGTCCTTTCCAGGATTCCACCAATGGACTCCAAATATAGAACATTTCAGAGTTAATGTAAATTAAACCACCGAATATATAAAGATACATATGTTAAACTTTCTTCGTTTACGAATAGTTTGAGTTATGACCAGTTATTTTTCTATCGTGCTTGTAAACATTTTATGTGATAGCAAGTATTTAAAGATAGATGTAAGATTTTGTTTGTGAGCATCATTAATTTATGTTCCCATTTCGTGGATTTGAATGAAACTTTTTTAAAACTTGAATTTGTCACACTACAGGTTATCGATTTTAATTTAAAAATTCAACAATTATCTCTAGTAAAGAATAGCATGCCTGTGTGTAGTTCTCAAACAATCGATGGCATTAAGGGGTTTTAATTTGGCCACGAATAATATTGCTTGCTCATAAAACTGGCTGCATTTTTAATGTTATCGTGGTCGTGTCTTGTACACAACCCTTAAATTTTTTCGATTGCTCTAGTTCTCGTCTTGATTTGGGGTTTGCTCAGGACCATTAATGGCGCGTTTTGGAGCTAGGGACAACCCGGTACTGGTTTTTCCCTGATACTAATAAAACGATGAGATGAAGCCGAAACGCAAATTCCTTAACTAATTTAGTTAGCTTTTACTCAATTTTCCCTTTAGTGGAGAAAAAATGGTTTTTACTCATTTTTTTCTCCTTAGGGAGAACTATAACAAAGATACTTTACCTGATTTCTGGTTGATTGGATCTCACGGTAGCTTCTGGCATTCCAGCGATTACTATTTCTGTTGACTAGAAACATGTGCTATTGTTTTCAGGTCCAGACTGGCTCAATATATTTTCGGATACCAGAAATGTAACGTGGCGGCGCTCAAGTCCGTGAAAATGATGGATTAAATTGGAAAAAATAAACAAATTGATATTCAAATCTTTTATTCGAAACCTACGCATCGTCATAGCTTACACAACTTTGTTTCATCAGTACTGAAACAGCGGCTTGATTCAGCTTTTCGATTTATTTATTAAATAGTATCTTGTTACATAAATCTAGAGTGCACATATTTATTCTTTGTTCCAAATACCTATATCTAATTAAATAATGCTATCATATAAGGAAATGTGTGTACTGTCACCTGCCTTTCCGGTGTATAAACAAATGAAGCCAACCGAAGCGCTTTTGGTTTGCCCCATCCTATAACTAACTTTGGAAGTAAAACAAGTAGTTTTTCAAACGTCTCTAGAAAGCTCCTTGGGATTATAAGCTCAGCTCTACTCAGGGAACAGTAAACCAACTATGAAACGAACACTTCATATGTGCATATGGTATTACCAATTATACACGAAATTGAACACAAGTGTGCAAAATCCCACAGAGGAGCCCAAATAATTGTTTCAAAATCGTTTAACACAAGTCCAACAATGGACGTTTGTTGAACGGTTATAAGGACCACAGATTTTTTTGTCTCAGAAAAATCTCAACGTCTTCGGCTGGGTTGAACCCAGACCAATTGGGGTGAGTGACGTGAGTGCTTACCACTCATCCACCGGTGCCGTCCAACCTGTTAGGGGCCGTACATAAATGACGTAGCTTTTTTTCGGCGATTTTTGACCCCTCCCTCCCCCTTCGTAGCATTTGGTCACAAAATTCTAACCTCCCCCTCGTAAATAACGTAGCATTTACCTACCCCCTCCCCCTCGCCCCATGCAAAGCGCCCGGGTGATGAAAAAAAATTGCATATGTTTCACACCAAAAAATAATGAAATTTAAACGACATGTACATCAATACGAATGTAAACATACAACGATTGATTCAAAAATTTGATTGAAAATTACGTTAAAATCAATTGGAGCATCAAACAGCATACAATTTTACACTTTCAATCGTGTAATATTACATGTCATTCATTTTACAGCAGTATTCGAGTAAAAATACATAAGAAGCGCATTGGTTTTCCGTTTAAAGAAACTGTAATTTTCAATCCACGTGTAAAATTATAATAAAATTAGTTGAAGAAAGCACGACAAGTCGTGTGTGTTTGTGGTGGATCTTAATTTTATATTTATATTCTTGCTCCAAATATGTGCATGAAAATAAACTTAAAATTACAAAATATTTTTTGCTAGTTTTCAATTATTTTTAATCTTCCGGAAGTCGCGCATATGGCCCACTCAACGAGCAGCCTCCGGTGCCCAAAGACGATTCGCTAGCTTTTCAGAGCAGCGTGCACTCAGTGCACCAGCGCGACTGTCGGAAGGTTAATACATGTCCTTTCAAAATGTTTGACGACTTTTATCAACATTTTCATTATAACAGCAAATTGCATGCAAAATAAGCCCATTTCATGACAAATATAGTGTTGATAGTTTTGTTTTGAATTTTGTATGTCAAGGGGAGCATGAAGACAAGTTCTCTCATTTTACGATCGTGCAGCTGCCAATGATTCTAAGAACCATACGTTCATCTAAATTACTAAATTTTGTTTGGTTGAATCCGAAGTGAAAATTTAATTCAGCTTCCAAACTAAGTCTACTAGTTAGCAACATTAGCTAACTAATGTAGCAAGTTAAATCCGCATACAAAATCTTTTCGTATTTTTGCGAACTTGTAATTACGCGAATCGTAAAATTTACCTCAATAAAAACCGCATCAAAAGTAACTTGTTTGCATTTAAAATTATTTTTCTTGGGAATGGAGGATCATTAAATTATTTTCTCTAAACAATGGGTTTTAAACTTAATGCTACGTCGTACAACTTCTGACCCTACCCTCCCCCTCGTCACACTTCGTCACAAATTTGGTATTCCCTCCCTACTCCCCAAAATGCTACGTCATTTATGCATGGCCCCTTAATAACCTTTCAATTCCACTATCACTTTGTGTGTATCGTCAGAACTGTTTCAGCCTACTGGTTTTCAAAAGTTTCGTCCGAAAATGACACTGACGGCAAGTTGTGGTTGAAATACACGTAGGTATCTACTTAATCAAGTAAAGTGATAAAGAAATGAAAAGGCTGTAAAACATCTTACTGGGATTTAATGAAATTATTCCACTGAAGAGCTTTAAATGAAACCAGTTGAAAAGTTTTGACGCATTAGGAATTGGTGTACATTGCACTTCTAAGTGATTCAACGCAAACATGCACTTTTATATTACTCATTTAAGAAATGTGCGCCCACTCTGTGTTCAATTTAGTGTTCAATGCACAATAGTTGATAGTATTTACAGTGTTGCCAATGAGACTCTTCCGGGTTTGCTGTGAGTAAATACTGTTTTAGGCAACTAACCCTACCCTAGCCTGTTACAAATTCTTACTATAAAATAGGCATCATGGCGCACACATTTAACGTATAGCACTGGCACTATCTACGACAGTGTTGGAAGCTACTGCCGAGGGAAGTTTTTCGTGTTTAGGCTGTTTCGCGGAGTTAGCGCTATCGGTTACTTTTGGATTATAGTGCAAAATTACAATATGATTTATGGTTAACTTTCTGGCGTCGACAATTCAATAATTATGGCCAAAATCAATATTTATGGTATCCACAAATTTTCTCTAAAACATTGCAAACATTTTTGACACCGATTTTTAAACAAATATCACCTATTCTCGTTTCCCGAAGCTGACAACAGAAGTGAACAATGACTTATTCTGTTTTTGCCTTACCCCGAAACAGAATAGGGTTCTAACCCTAATTGGGTCATTAAGTGAAGAATAAATTTCTTCTTTTATTACATAAATCGATAGAGCTCAGTTTTCTAAATATAACAATATACATGTCCAACCCTTAAGAGTTCGGAGCTATTATGTGTTAATAAATTTTCTACGAAAATGTAAATACGTTCTTTGACACTGTATGTCAAGTATACATCGGTAAGCATCTCTGACAGTTAATCCAGCAGTATGATAGGGGTAAATTAAAGTTGGTCAAATTAAAGGTGTTAAGACATTCACCGAAACGTACACGCCGCACCAACTGCTTAATAAACGCGGCTCTATTTGATATTTGCAGTAGTAATAAGCATCCCATTTTGGTTGAAACGAAAGGACAATTTTTAAAGCAGAATTTGATTGATAAGTATAGCTCATTAAACCAATTTGATCAATTCTGTAATTTAAAAAGAATTTTTGAATTTTACTGATCCTGGTGAATTTGGCACCACTTGCATCTGGGATCGTTTATAAATTACGTAACGCTTTTAGGGGGAGAGGGCGGCAAATTGTGTCATATGGGAGAGGGGGTGTAAGCTACAATGTTACGTAACGTGTTTTTGCCGAAGAAAAAAATATTTAAGAATTTGTTACGTAATAGTAGAGGAGGGGATAAAGAAATTTGTGACAATTTATTACATAGGGGGAGAGGCAGTCAATTTTGGGCAATTTATGAATGGTCCTTCTGGTATACTCAAGCTGTACAGAACGTTGCATAATGTAGGGCATTCAGCCGTTCGTTATGCAAATTTGCAACATTATGACAGATTGGCTAAGCGCGGTGTTACATGAATCGGGGCCGTTCCTTTCAATCAGGAAAGGCCGCGTGGAATTTTGGGAAAATTCGCTAATAAAAACGGCATTCGGCCCAATGTCTCAATTACTGTCAGATAACGCATATTGACCTTTGACCGGATTTGAAACTGAAACCTCTATTTACGAACTCTTTATTACGTAATATTCGATGTACGAATTAAAGTTGGAATATTGAACTCTTTTTACGAACCAAGTTCATAAAAAAAGTTTAAGTACGTACAGTACAGTACGAAGTTGCATACAATTTAACATTATTCTTAGTTAACTGTTACTAATAAAAGTTGGGTATATTCGAAATAGGGTTGATGAGTACGTGACGGAAAATGATACCTGACGCCATTTTAAAATTCGAGATGGTGACTACCGGTTTAAATTCTCTATAACTTCAAAAATATGGGTATTTTCGATATAAGGTTGACGAGAACATGGCGCAAATCCATGTCCGAAGCCATTTTGAAATCCGGTTTAGATTAGGTTTATAACCTCAAAAATACAGGTATTTTTGGAATGGGGTTGACGAGTAGATGAAGGAAATCGATATCTGAAGCCATCTTGAAATTTAAGATGGCGACTTCCAGTTTAGATAAACTCTGTAAACTCAACAACATGGGGCTGACGAGTACATTACGGAAATCGATATCTGAAGCCGTTTTCAAATTTAAGATGGCGACATCCGGTTTAGATAAATTCTCTATAACCTCAACACTATGGGTATTTTCGAAATGGGGTTGACCTAACACATGGCGGACATCGAGATCTGAAGCTATTTTAAAATCCAAGATTGCGTCTTCCGGTTTAAATAAATTCTTGGATCTCAAAAAGATTCCAATCATCCATTTTCATCATTAACCTGATAATCGCGTTCCAAAAATACCCATATTGGTAGGGGAACTTTATGAAATAGCTTCGAAAAAACGAACACTTTTTTTACCAACTAATTCAATTTACGAACCCCCGGATAAGTTCGTAAATGGAGGTTCCAGTGTATCTACTTTCAGCGATGGAGCGATCGTTACATAAAATCCTTACCGCTGTTATCGAGTTAGCAATCGAGTAATCGAGCAATTACATAGATGAAATACTTCATTTCAAATCAACAATAATTTATTTGATTCACAATCTCAGTAACTAATGTCAGAGTTTTATGATTTCATTTTTAAGTCAGTCACTGTAGGTTTACTTGAAACTAACATTTTTAAATGGCTTTCGTAAACATTACAGCCAACCTGGAGCGACTCGAATCTAAAAACGAAGCCAGCATTAAATTTATAGTTTGATTCGTGCTTTGTTTAAAGTTGTAATAACGTAAGTGTTAATTTTCATCTTCAACTACGGCAGCACGTAAAATTTTATTTTGTGTCGTCCATTTTTGTATAAAATGCATGATAATTTGTTAACTTGGTTTCTTGACAACCGGAGTTTTATCAGGGTTTTTGATATAAATTTAAAGTTTTTACGCGCCGTGCCTGATATCTACATAGATTTCTTATTTTACATCGTCAGAGGAACACAAGTAAGTCATTAAAATTCCGTCTTTAGATAAGTATCTAATTCTACCTGAAGCGAACATGCTGTTTGACACTAGATGTCCAACTGTGGGACAGCATCCTCTAAATGAAGCAAAAAGTTGAAACGGTACATTTTCGGCGGAAAATGCCAAATTTACCGGAATTAAAAATTTGCCAGCACAATAAAGCACCGTTTACTGACGGCTAGAAACGTCTTCCCGTAAAATACCTCTAATTGAGCGCGTTTAGAAGTACTTTAGCTTCAGTAGGCATTAATAGTCGTGAGCACAGAATCGTCATAAATGAACTTTAGCGGCCTTTCGTTGACTTTCCAACTTCAGCTCCAACATCGTGTAGGGAACAACGGAGATCACAAGCAAAATGGCCAGGATGATAATCTTCGGCGATTCACAGAGTACTCCGTGGCCGGCAAATGTGATTCCCAGGCCTAGAAATCGGAGAGCCTGCAGCGGTGACAGGACCTCGGGCACCTTGGTTGAGTGCGTTAGGGTGACCAGAGCAGAGATTAGCGTTTCCCAAACCGCATTGCATACTCCCCAGGCGGCCGGTATGACGTACAGTACGGCACTGTCATCTTTTGAAGGTTTCCAGCGTAGCAAAACTAGTAGAAGGCAGGCATGGAAGATAAAACCAGCGACTGAAATTGAAATAACAGGATTATCAATAGAACGCAGGTGATGTTCGTAGCGATACTTACTTATCACGACCACTCGTTTGGTATGCCTCAATAGCATACTCAATGTGCAGGCAGCGATTAGCTGCATAACTCCCAATCCGATCATTGCTCCGGCAACACTGTTCGGTCCAAGCTCGCACGATACAAATGCCTGTGAGAAGGTAGGTTAATATTGATAATTTATATAGATAAATATGTACACATTCTTTTCGGAAACAAGTTTCAATAATCCAGCGTTACGTTTTTAGTTGATAAGTCAGCCTTTAAAACAAAAACTAGCTATTTTAGAGCTCGGCCAATTTAGAAACGTTACGCTCCTTTTTGTTCAATACAGTGATACAGTTTTGGAATATTTTGACAGAAATTTGTTTACAAATAATTTCACATCAAAGTACGTGCAAAAAAAAATAAAAAAAAAGTTGATGTTTTCTCAAATTACCACGCGATGGAAGACAACAAAAAGGAAATAATTTCTGCACAAAGATAATGAAAATCCGATATGAGGGTACGTGTACAAGGGTCGCAAAGAAGTTGCGATTCATAAAAACTATCGTATGTGCAGTGCTGAAAGGTTTCAAGGAAAGTGTGTCTCTTTCCCGGAAGGTGATATCTGTGGATGAGTTAACGACCGGTTGTAATGCATTATCGTTAGCATCTTCCGCGCAACGTGTTCCATCTGAGTTAGATCAATTTGTCATTGATGGATGCACATTCACAAGATAAACCATTCGTATCATGCAATAGAAATATTTTATTCAACACTTTTTGCTATTGTAACAACTACATTTCTTGGGTGCGCAAATATAAATTCCATTAAACCTGACAATACCACAAGGAATAAAAATTACACAAACAGTTTGTGGTATTGTCAGGTTTATTGGAATTTATATTTGCGCACCGAACAAATGTAGCTGTTACAATAGCAAAAAGTGTTGAATAAAATATTTTTTTTTATTTCGATTATAGAGGTTTCAACCTTAAGGTCATTTGCCTCTTCGGGTTAGAAAAATCTCTTATGAGAAATTTCTAATCCTATGTGCGGGGTCGGGACTCGAACCCAGGTGCGCTGCGTACAAGGCAATCGCTTTACCAACTATGCTACGCCCACCCCCGTAAAATATTTCTATTGCATGATACGAATGTTTTATCTTGTGAATTGATTGTATATTATTTCAACGAACCCAATTATTTTAATTGGGATGGTGGGTTGTTCTCCAAATTTCTGATATTCCTCAGATGCCTTTTTATTATCAGTGCACTTAACACTATACCGTTTTACAAAATTATGAAAATTGTGCAATAGAAAAATATCTTTAAAATTTCAACAGGGACTGCGTAATACAAGAACAAAGCCAGAATTTTTTTTTCGAGGAGGGCTCAAGAGATTTGAAGTAATATTCCGGTGCCTGCCAAACCCGTACATAGATTGCACCAAGACAAGGAAGGAATGTTAGTCCGACACGTGTATACTAGTGCTCACTCAACAAATGTCATGGGAAGAGGGAGACTGAGAGTAGGGACAAGTATTCGATTAAAAATTAAATTCTGCTAGAATTCGGGGACTTATTAGGTGTCTAACAATGCGTTTTAGGAATATAGCGACGAATCGCGAGAAAATGTTTAGAAATATACTTATTTTGAATATTTTTCTTAGAGACGACAAACAAGCGGAAAGCACTAATTATTCTCGAAAAAAACTTAAACATAGTAAACAAACTGAGGCTACAACTAAAACCTGTTTTAATCCACCTAGCGGTGCAATTGTGCCTTTCTCAATCATGAACACGAGATTTTTTTAGTTGCTTATATTTATTAAAAGCTTTCAAATGTATACAGTACAATTTTATTATACATGACTTGACAACCATATACAAGAAAAGAAATCATTATTCGAGCTCTAAAATTTTGCAAAAGAAAAACCAGCCACGGTAATATTGAATTGAAAAAAGGAGCGAAAACGGCAGTCCCAAAAAGTCGATCTATATAAAAATTTTTTTCGAGATTACATAAAATCTCGACGTTTCATGCATTTTAAAGATGTTTGGCATCAAAAATACGAATTCGATTTCTGAAATTTCATGGGGTCCCCCCTTTGAAAAAAAAATTTGAGTTCCGGCTTATATGGGAATTTTATATGTGACCGGACGATTTAGTCTATATTTCCGGACCCGTATAAGCAATCCGTACTAAATTTTATAGACATCTGTGGGGATATTATAGCTATCATTTGGGACTAAGTTTGTGAAAATCGGCCCAACCATTTCCGGGAAACTGATGTGAGTTCGTAAATTTTGAAAGATGGCCGCTTTTCCCGTGCACTTCCGGAACCGTCTATGGGGGTCAATGTAGTCAACAAAAGTTTGGTTGGCCGTCGGTGACCTAGAACAGCAAATTTAAGTTGTTTGAGAGACATTTTAGCAAAATTTTACCTTTTTTCCTTTCATCGGAGTATCGGTTTGAATCACAATTTGCTATGTGATCGCACGCCACAACCTGTAACTCCGGAACCGGAAGTCGGATCGGGATGAAATTAAATAGCCATTTACGTAGACGCAATACCTTTCATTTGAGACTAAGTTTAGTTGAATCGGTCAAGCCATCTCCGAGAAACCGATGTGACTGTTATTCTGAATTTAGATACTTCCGCCGGGGCTTCCGGAACGGATGATGGTGGCCAATGTGGTCAAATAGACTTTGAATGGATGTTAGTGGCCTAATACTACAAATCGAAGTAGTTGTGTTCATATTTTGGAAAAATTTTCACCTTTATACATTCATTGCAGAATTTATTAAAATCGACATTTTCTGCGTGTTCGTACTCATCACCCTGTAATTCCGGAACCGGAAGTCGGATCCATTAGAAATTCAATAGCAGCCTATGGGAACGTTGCACGTTCATTTGAGACTAAGTTTGTCAAAATCGGTTCAGCCATCTCTGAGAAAAATGAGTGACATTTTTGGTCACATACACATACATACACACAGACATTTGCCGAACTCGACGAACTGAATCGAATGGTATATGTCACTCGGCCCTCCGGGCCTCCGTTAGAACGTCGGTTTTCAGAGCAATTGCAATACTTTTCTATTGAGAAAGGCAAAAAGGTATCGATTTTATTCGCGACGAGAATGTGAAATAATTTTGAGCGACCCAAAATAAGCGTAACTTTTAGTGAAAACCTTACTTTGCATGATGGACATACAAGTAATTTCACGCGCTCTTCGTTTATTATTATTTTAACTAGAAGCAAGAGAAACAAGCAGGTTTATTACGAATGGATAAGCAGCATGATAGTAGATAATTTACTAATTTAATACGCAAACCAATCTAAGAGATGCAAGAAATGAAGAAGAGGTTCCTGTTTTGTCGCTTCTTACAACATTGGAGTAGGAACCCAGCGGATCAATTCTTGGCTTCTTCATTCAGGTATCTCTAGGCTGGGTTTGTCGGAAGCAAGATAATAGTGGATACCTGCCCCCTCTATGATTATCCAATAAACGATCAATTCATTGTATTGTGGGAAAACGATAGCAAAATAGAATTGTTTGATGAAAACCCGAGGCAAACGACGAGCCATTTGAGAATAGCTATTCAGCAATTGATTAGCTTCTTTATTTGTTGTTGCAGCTTTAGCTCATGTGCGTTCACTGCTTTGCTTAATTTTCTCTGCTGCCAGAATACTTAAGAGGCAAAGAAAGTTTGTAAATGGCGAACGAATGCTTCGAGTTGCCAGCGAGCAACGAAATTATTTCGTCCATTCTAGAGTGAGCATGAGTAGACACTATTGGATTATTCAGTCTTTTTTCATCACAATCTCAATAACAGCACACAAACGAACAAATATTACTGGCGCCGCACTGCTAGAAACAGCGAGGACCAGTTGCCTTCATATTGTGAGTGAAATGAGTGAATCACAAAATAAATTGCGCTCATTACGGGAAAGCACAATCGCGATTGACTTTCACAGACCCGTCTTAGAACTTGAGTACACGAGGTGGAACAGTTGATAAAGGTGAAAATGGAGCTCGTGTTTACAAAAGTGTCACACATACAACTACATCATACATGGAACGTAGTACTGCAAACTTTTAATTCTTTAGATGATTCTAAAAGCTTCGTAGCGAAGAACAACAAGCAACACGACGTCGAATATGAAAATTTAAAAACCAAGATTCAATGTATATGGGTTATTCCACGCAAAGTAATAAAAAAAAGATGCATACTTGAAATCTACCTTCACGGATTTGAACCAAATTTGGAGGAATTGTTCATATAAAAACCCAAATTTTTGTGTCAATTGAACCACCCCTCGAGCCATGGGAGCATCCCCCGTTTTGGCAAATTGTCAAAACCCGTGATTCTCTTTTGATCATATTTTCGGTTCTATTTACTCTAGAATCAACCCGCAAGATGGTTTTTGAAGAAAATTGTTCAAGGAGTCTAGAAAAAAATATTAATTTTTGGCGGCAGTGCTGCCAACTATGCGATTTTTTTCATTTTAATATTAAAAGTTAAATTTTCTCCCAATACATACATATGTATATTTTAATTTTAAAAATTCTAATGCCATCGTGCGCCAATCGACAACTGTGACTAACTAAGATTAAGATGTTGTAACGCAATTTATTTTTTTGCTTCTTAAGGAGTTTCTCTAATAAATATTTCATAGGTAAACATAATTCAATTGCAAAAAACAGGGGGACGGGCATAGCGTAGTTGGTAAATCGATTGCCTTAAACGCAGCTCACCTGGGTTCGATTCCCAACCCTGCACATAGGGTTAGGGATATTTACAATGAGATTTCTCCAACCCGAAAAAGAGGCGAATGATGAAAATAAGGGTAAAACCTCTATATTCAAAAAAAATGCAAAAATGAATAAAAAATATTGGTCTGAATTGCCTCATAAGTATGGAAAAACGTAGAATTTTGCAAATCGTCACCTAGCGCTGCCATGGAGTGATGCAAATGGACTTTTATGGCACCAAAATGTAACTGAGATTTCAAACTAACAATTAGAACCTTTGAGTGATAATTTTTTTTATGATTTATTTTTAATACTTGATAAAAACTAATTAAAATTAATACAATTATTGATGTCGAATTAATACTCAAAGCAGTTAAAGTATTATATAACGAAAGAAATTATCAAATTAAACATGCGAAATGACTAAAGCCTGCGAAATTAATAAAATACTAATACCAATGATTTGCAGAAAGTCTGAAAATCATTGGTATTAGTCTGAACTAAACTTCTACTATCGACCATCGAATTTTCCGAATGAACTACAGAACCGAATAAAAAGGGGCGGTCATGGCGTAGTTGGTAAATCGATTACCTTGTACGCAGCTCACCTGGGTTCGAGTCTCAAACCCGTACTTAGGGTTAGAAGTTTTTTTCCAATGCGATTTTTATAACCCGAGACGAATGACCCTAAGGTTAAAACCTCTATAATCAAAATAAAAAAAAACAGAATAAAACCAAACATTACTAGTGGTTTGGGTTTTCTACCAAACCGTTGTGGACATGTCCATACAAATTTTGGTTTTAAACTGTGAAGCCACACTGATAGAATATAAAATAAAATCGCTACGAATTAATTTTTGTACAGACAATTTTCATAAGATATACTAATATCTCGTACATATGATGAATCACTCGTAGTTCTATTGAAACACTTTTATTTTTTATTACGAGTTTTTCGTGTAAACCATGAAACGACTTTCGTTGGTTTATTACGAAACGGCAAACGAATTGTTCGCTGCTATATACGAAAATCTTTATAATATTTACGAGCACCAGTTGAGCCATCGCCAACTGCTCGTTGGTTTTATATGAATAGGTTTAAGTTTTCTCTGCCGGAGCAATGTCAAAATAATATGCAATTAAATACTAAAACTTTTCTTAGATGAACGAAATAAATTCGTGCGACCAACGAAATTGTTCGTATTATACACAAACGTTTGTTAAAATAAACAAAACATTTCGTTTCATTTACGAAAAATAATGTCGGAGCAATGTCAAAATAATATGCAATTAAATACTAAAACTTTTCTTAGATGAACGAAATAAATTCGTGCGACCAACTAAATTGTTCGTATTATCCACAAACGTTTGTTAAAATAAACAAAACATTTCGTTTCTTTTACGAAAAATAATGTCGTTGTCAACGATAACATTCGTGCAATGTGCACTAAATATGTAAAATTTACGAAAACTATCGTTCACCAAGCGGCCATTCTTGTTTATGAAATGAACAAAACTATTTCCAATGCACGAAAATACTTCGCAGAAAACGACGAATGAACTCGTGCATTGCATGATCAATTTTATTATATTTACGAATTTATATTATCAGTGCACCTTCCAATTTTATCAATTTTATTAAATTCCCGCGGGTTTTTAGGGACCCCAAACTTCGGGTTGTTCCCATTTTTATATGGCATCAATTTTTTTAAATGTGGTTTTTTATGGGAGATGGTGGGCCCTTTTCCAGGCTACGTCCTACATCCTTGGCGTAATATTTTAAATAGCATATTAAATTTAGATCTTTTGTTTCCTAATCGGGCTTGAATCATATGCACTAAAACAAAAACAAATTTGGCGCAAAATTAGCAATAATTAAATATTTGGGCCTTCGCTTTACTATAATGCTCTTTTATAGACTATGAGGAGCACAAATGAAATATGCGAACGATTCACGAAGATCAAAGAAAATCTTTCATCACATTCCAGCCGATTTGAATTTATTGCTTGTTTTTCTAGTATCGTATCCCATGGCATATAACGACAAAATAGCCTAGTCAATAATTCTACCCTCTTCTAGATTAACTCCGATTACACGTTTCCGTCCTTCGCCAACTTTGGCGAAAGTTTTTCATACTTCCGAAATTTGTTGTTGTTCTCCGTGTTGTCAATAAACATCACTCATCACCCAACTGTACCAACTGACTGTTGTAATTTTTATCAACTCCCATTCCACCCACTTACCTACCTTCATGAAATCGGCCAGCATGTAGCCTTGTTCGGTTCCAATGAAATACGCCATCGGTCCGGCGAACAGCAAGGTGTCCGACATCTTTCGTATCGAGTCGAATTTAACGTTATGCTCGATATCCGTCGTGAAGCCAGTTATGGTCAGCGCAATCACCCCAAAAATTAGGTATATTCCCATCAGGGGACTGGTTTCGCTGGATCCCTGCATGCTTAGCGATGTCAGTGAGCTGCTGTTGAGCGGTATGTTTCGTTCCCATACGGGACAAAGGTAAGATCCACAGATTCGTTCACCGTGATCATTAGTTTGGAATGTACTATATGGAAACCGGTCCAGCTGAAATCCGTCATCTTCCTCCTTGCGATGCATACGAACATTGTACAGGAAAAATAAAGTCTCCCTAAAACTAGGCATACTAGGAGTGGTCACCCTGGTGGTTGGATTCGGATCCGCTAGAGTGTCACTAGTCGAAGTGGGAGAAAATTCAATAGATGGTTGGTTGAATGCTATGCTGTTCGACGCTGTGCCGTTGAACTGAGTAGTAACCGATCTAGTGGTATTTACGGAGGGAAGTGCCGATATGTAGTAGCAACCAGCTCTATTAGATGAGGCACACGTTAGGATAAAGGACGCTATTAAAGCTCCCAGTATAATTCCGAAATCACCTGCTGCACGATACCATCTACACAGTCTTCGAACACTTTCATCTTTGCTGCATAGCAGTTTATGGTCATCATAACTATCAGCATTGATGCCAGCCATACTGTTTCCACCACACTCGGGCTGTGAGCAGCTTAGCTTGCTGGCCATCGAAACCACTAGCGCTTGCTTGCAAATAACCGATGGTCCCAGTACTAATCCGAGCACGAGGTATCCGGGAACTAATGAAACGAGCACCGGATAGATATGTGTAGCTAAGAACACACACAATCCTCCATAAACCAGGGCCAACAGAATCGTGTAACCAAATCTGCGCAGAAGCTTTGTCGTTACCAGGCACATACATGCTGTCACTATACAGCACAGACTAAGCAATCCAGACCCGACATCCGGACCCATCGCGAGCCATGGTTCCTGTTGAAACCACGTAGAATTTGAGCCCTGAAGTCCTATCAATGGAAACAAAGCCGTGCACATCAGTCCGTGAGCAATTGTGAGCAGAATAAAGGTTTTGATAACCTTTGATCGGACGTGTGCAGGAATCTTGTGCCGACAACCGTAGCTTCGATTATTGACTGTGAGTAATCGACGCACCGATGTTGCGCCGATGGAACTGTTGCCGGAATCTCGCCGTCGGTTGCCAAGCGTTGAGCTTTGAAAGGGGAACCCGCCGGTCAGGGTTGGCGCGATAATCAATCGATGGCTGCGCGAGGATGCTGGCGAGTAACTGTTGAGGTATTGCTGAAATAAATCAAATCCCGTTAGTATATTGCTATAGATGAGTGACACGAGGCCACAACAAATCGGTACCTCTATCATAGGGTCATCCCAAATGTGATGCGCTTGGCCGGAACTGCGTGTTCTCATCACTTTTCTTCCCATAGGAGGGTGCTTCTGTTGAAAGAAGCTCTTCGCAGCTGCAATCTAGGAACAGAAAAGAAATAAAATGTATATATTTTCATACTGGAAAAGGTATTCTGTATCTTGGCGATGTTTGAACTTGTCTGGGGTGTTTTTGAATTTGAATAATTATGGTGAACAACAAGTTAAAGTTATCACCATCCAGATGTCCGTTAAACTGAATCATCACTTGTACTGACTGATTTCTGTGTTATACTGTATAAAAACATTATCAGAGAAAATGAGTCTTTGTCGACTAGATATCTGGGTTGAGGCAAATCAGTTGCTGTGCGAAAAGCAGTTCGGATTGTGGAGGGACAAAGGTTTCCTAGATATTGAAGGAAATATCGAAATTCTGTTAGAGAAACTGCACATTTTTTTACCGAAATTTTACAACTTTTTAACTAACTTGATGCGTAAAATCAAGAACAAAGAACAATGTGCATTTTTGTCAATGGTTAGAATTAACCATTCGAGTATTCCCTAAGGCTCATGATTTAAGTAGGGTTGTAGTACAGGTAATACCGGTACCAAAAATCCCGGGAATACCGACCCATTCTTGGTTCCGTAAACCGGGGTGACATTGATCAATTTTCGAAGTAATCATTACGTATTTTTAGGCGCAACACATTTTTTTCAAGTTTAATATTTTTAAGCCATGTACTGCTGTATGAAGAACATGATTGGATGGTTTAACCTAAAATTGTCCGCTTACAGCTATTTTTTTCAAAAATGATTTCAAGTTGAACTCCGTTTTCGTATTTCGGGGTGACTTTGATAACTTACATGTTCACCCACATTAAGTTATTGATGTCAATATTTTTCATTCAAATGTTTGTTCAAGCTAATTCTGGAAAGATACTCATTGTTAAATAGATGTTAATTGGTCTTATACAAAGTATTTCAATGTACTGTAAAATTCGAGTAACTAAAATTCGTATAATTTGTTTCCAACTAGAATAAAAGATTCTGGAAACCTTTAGATCTGATAAAATGATGATGATGTTTTATTTTAGTGCTTTTAACACGTTGGAATATTGAACCATAAAAAAATGTTTCGAATTTTAGCTTAAAATAATTTGAAATAACTGCCAACTAGTTTCACAAAAAATGTGTTTAAAATAAACAAAGTCCTAAAACTAAATTTGACACATCCCAATCTAAAGGAAAATAAAAACTTCCTTGTAATTTATTACTCTTGCTCAAATTGGAGATTTATTTGTTTTATAAAAAATAGACACTTTACGAATTTATTTTTCATATAACTTCGTTATGTTGCAATATAAGTGAAAACTGATGAAACTTATCAATTTAGACTATTTTTGGCTACGTTTTTCACGCAGTTGGACTATTGTAAATATTCTAGGAGAATTGTAGTGAGCATTGGAAGGTAAAAATTGAGCAGCTTCTAGCACTGCAAGGAAAGCACCTATATTTATGAAAAAAAGTTTTTCGAGTTTCTCGACCCCACCGCACTAGAAAAAAGTTGGGCATGAAAGGGTTAAGCAAATATGTAGACTATAGCGGAACCCGTTTCCACATATCGGTCTGCAAGGTTGCTTTTAATTAGGGGGATCCGGGGCTATTAGGACAGTGGGGGTAATACGGACCCCATTGATTTCTCAGAAAGTAGTAAGACTTTCTGACTATCGTACGTATTCGTGGAATCGCTATTCTGAAACATTAATTTTAAGAGCTTAATATTATAATGACAAAACCGTGATTAAATCAACAAATAAAAGTGAAAAAATAAATGGTAAGTGTTTTGGAAAGCTTGAGGCTCTTATTTTATGGAATGATTTTTGTTTGAGTGAAAACACAGATATTTTCAAGACGCTCACCACTTTTGTGCGAAATGAGCGTACGGGGCTATTCGGACCCCCTATTCCGTCAAAAACCGTTCAGCGGCTTGCGGCTGCGCACACCGTTGCACAAGCCACAGCAAAGAAAATACATGGGCCTCCAATCGACAGCTGTGACTTACCAGATTAAGTTTTGGTAAAGCAATTTATTTTCTTTTGCTTCTTTAGGAGTGTCTTTTATAAATATTTCATAGGTAAACATAATTCCATTGCAAAAAAATTAAAGAAAAATTACGGTCTGAATTGCCCCGTATGGAGGTCCGAATTACCCCTACATTGTAAAAGGATGGAAAAACGTAGAGGTTTGCAATTTATCGCCTTGCACTGCTATTCAGTGGTGAAAATGAACCTTTTATGACATCAAAATGTAGCTGAGGTTTCAAACTAATAATTAGGACCTTTGACCGTAAATTTTTTTCTTATCTATCCACCTAAAAGGGCGATTTGCTTAAGTAGGTCCGAATAACCCCGGGTTCCCCTATATTTTATTATCTTCTAGATAAATCGTTGAGCTTATGCCTTTGTGAGGAATTAATACGGAGCCATCATCATAATAATTCTAAGGTTAAATATCACTAACTCCCGTTGTACTGAACGGTATGTTTAAATTCCTGCACTATTTGGTCGAAATAAAATTTCAACTATCTTCTACTAAATTTTAAAGTATTCACAGCTAGCATAAGAGTAAAAATTGATTTTGATATTTTTTTATTAGCGACATTATGATTAGTTCCAATTATTAACTGGGTGGCACGTAATAAGGCTGTGGCCCCAATCATGTCTGTATTTGGTTGGCGCGTAAATCTTTATTTATAAAAGAACGAACAGCGATTTAGTTTAGATTTGGCGAACTGCTTCGAATGGAGATATTCGTAATTTTTAATGATCGGAAAAGTCAGCAAAACAGTTTACTGGAAATTAGGAGCCTTGGTCTGCATAAAAGTCGAAACCAATATACAGCAAAGTTATAATGCCGAGAGGAAATGCGACCAATGTACACGGATTTACATTCTCCCTTCGATTTACTGTTGATAATAGGATTACTTACATTTACCATCTGTAGAAGTTGACGAAAGTCGCACCGCACGAAGCATTTCTCGAATCATTTAAAAAAAATTGAGTACCAGTACTTTACCGGTACTACTGAAGCCTCCACCGCAGTACCGGTTGTCGTCAAAATGGGTCGGTACTACGAACCCTAGTCCTAAGGGGGTCTTCTTATATAATTGTGGCAAAGAGTACCTAATGTTTAATAATTTTTTGAAGCAGTAAAATGACTTAGACATGTGCGTTATTCTGCAAAATGTTTATTAAGGGTTCATCTATAAAATAAAAGTTTTCGAATGTGTCGAAAATGGCGTCCAAAATAGCGGCTTTCTCGGAATAAGATTTTTCGAATCTGCGGGCATTCTCGTTTTGAACCATTCAACTTCGGGTTGTGCCCGCCTAAAAGAAGACAACATTCTCGGGCGCTATAACCTACAAAATCGCCGGCCAAGCGGAAAAATCATGCGAAAAAACGATACTTTATTTTCAAGTGGCCGCCATGTTGTTTCTGTATCGATTTTTTTCATGTTTTTTGCGTCTACGGTATGTAATCTTCAAGATAGATTTGGATTCCTGCATGGAGACGAAGAAGTGCGTCTTGAATCGTGTTCGCAGATGAGGTCGGTTTTCAAAATACATTTTGCTGGAGTCGCCATTTTGGACGCCATTTTTGACACCATACATTCGAAAATTTTTATTTGATAGATGAAACCATAATAAACATTTTGAAGAATAGTGCACATGTCATTTTACTTCTTCAAAAAAATTATCAAACATTAGGTACTTTTTGCACAATTATATAAGAGGATCCCTTTAACCCGCTTCTGTACAATATCCATGTCAACAGTGCATAATAACGATTCCGCTGAAAAATTAATTTTGTGACCTTGGATACATCCATCCGTTACGATATCTTGAACCAAGTTAAAATCTCACACCTGATTTATGAACTTGTACTTCGACTACTTAACTCAGAATATCATGTCTTCTTCGTATAATCCCAATTAATTGCCGGAATCATACGCCCGCTTGTAATCCCGATTCCCGAATATTTTTAATAAATTCTAATAAATCGGATGCAATAATACATTGTACAGTAACGGTTCAAACTCCAATGGGTAAACCGGCTTCGGTGTAGACAATGAAAATATCACCGTTTCATTTAAGTTGATACTTCGTCAGTATTAGCGAAATATTATCGCTCTATTCTGTTTGGCGTAACGCAGTCACCAAACATCTGATTGTCTCCTTTTGTTCGCACCATCTGACCGCGCATCAACATGCTTCTCATTCGATTGCCGAACGCTGAATGAGGCACAAAAATATATACGCAACTAGGGTTCGCAGTACCGACCCTTTTTGGCGAGAACCGGTACTACGGTACTGAAGCCCTCAGTACCGGTAGTACCGGTAAAGTAGCGGTACTCGAATATTTTAAAAAAAAAATTGAAAAAAGCTTCAAACTGAAATTGAATGCTCAAACTGATGATCTTATTCTCAGATGATTGATTTGTGCTGATCAAGAAACATGTTCATTGTTTTAATTGCTTTGGAATGGCAAGACTTATTTCACAGAAGATATTTTTCGTATAGGGCACTTTCTTTTATTTCGAAATCTAGGCCACTTTGAAATCAATAACTGCTAAGTGATGCGACTTTCGTCGATTTGAACAGATGTAAATGTAGATGTAAATGTATGAAACCCTATTAACAACAGTAAATCAAAGCGAGAATGGCAGTAAATCCGAGCCGGTTAATCGCATTTCCTCTCTTGCTTTTCTGGAAATTGGTTTCGACCTTTATGTTGTTTGCCTACTATTCTCTAATGCATATCAAGGCTCCTTGCTTTCCTGTAAACTATGGAGTTTTGCTGAATTTTCCGATCATCATTAATTACAAATCGCCCCATTTGAAGCAGTTCACCAAGTCTAAAACTGTTAGCTACTAAATCGCTGTTCGTTCTTTTATAGATAAAGGTTTAAGAGCAAACCAAATACAGACATGACTTAGACCATAGTCTTATTACGCGCCACCCAGTGAATAATGGAAACCAATCAGAATGTCGCTAATAAAACTTTAACTGCTAGAATTATTATGATGATGGCCCCACCTCATTCCCAGACAAAGGTGTTATCTCAACGATTTATCTAGAAGGCAAATTAATATAAATAAACGTTATCTTGCAGACCGATATTTTGAAACAGATCCCCCTGCAGAGTTAACATATTTGTCATAAAAAATTGTATAATACCGAAAATACCGGTACTGGCTTTTGTTCAGTACCGGTATTACGGTACCAAAAATGGGTCGGTATTCCCGGGATTTTCGGTACCGGTATAACCGGTACCACAACCAACGCAACATCACATGGGAGACGAAAATTTAGATGGTCTTCTTACCGCACCGTATGACCATGCATCAACGTGCTTCTCATTCGACTAGTGAACGTTGAATGATGCACAAAAATAATACAGGCTTTGTATAACTTACAAAATTTGCGATCAGGTCTCGTCAACATAGATCTGCCTGAAATAGACTGAAAAAAATCGATTCTCGGTGCTACTTGCTACTATTTTTTTTTCTGAAAATCATGTAATTCAAAATCGGTGCACAGTAGAGTGACATTTTTCAGCACAGTACTTTTTGAGTTCCTTTTGTGGTCCCAAATGCATGTGCAAAATTTGGGAGCGGTCGGTTCCTTCCCGGGTTTGCGCATTGCGTTCAAAGTTTTTATGGGATTTTAAATGGGAAATTCAATTAATTTGCTTTTACGTTAATAAAGATTGCTATTTCACTCAATATGAAAAAAACAGCTATATAAAACTATAGTTCAAACCTTGATTAACAACTTTGTCGAAGACGGTAACTAGCTACAAGTTTTCAAAAAATAGTTATGACAATTTTAAAACTTATGGTTCAAATCAAATAGCCAGAAATTCATTATTTCTTCTTCATTGTCAGTACACCACCGACGCCGATATTTTAAACGTAAATAACTCATTTATTTCTAATTTCTTACAAAATTCAAAACTGAATTTCTGTTTATCACAACGCAAGGCCGTTCATCCTGTTGCCTTTGCGGAAGCCATATTGTGTATCTGGCAAACCATTTGCTTCGCATAAATTGTTGAGGTGGAAAAGAATCATTTTCACGTGCAACTTCTGGATACTGTAGAGTATTTTAATCGGCTGCTAAGAGTTGTGCTCGTAGGCTAATTTCATCGGGTTTGAAATAGCGACAACTCACCGTTCTTAAGGCGGCTTTCAGACCGACAAGTCGATCATCCCAGTCCATGCAGTGTAACGCAATAAAGAATAGTGCTAATCCGCTTTCAAAGTTATCTTGCGCGTTCTCCATCTTTTTGAGGTTTCGGATGTTTTTCTTCTTTTGTGTGTGCGTATTAACCGTTATTCGGCCAGTAGATAAGTGAAGCAGCAGTGTTTCTTTTCTGGATACCATAACATTTACAATTTAAGTACCGCTGTAATATTACATTTTCCATTCATGTCTCTGAAACAATCTCGAACTGGGCCATAGGCCCGTGCCAAAATGATTTTCCCTGGCAATGATTCGCCTCAACAAGGCGAGATGGATATTAAAATAAAATCGAATCACCGATCGAAATTCTACTCCATTCTTCACCTGGCCGTTCGTAAACTTCTTTCAGACCAAAGATTTTTTTAAATCTATAGCAGATTTCTTGTGTTCTCACGTAACGATATTCGGCCTTGACAGAAATATCGAAAATTCGCTCCGAGAAGCTTCTGGTGGTGGTGGCTATTTACGAAGGAGTACAGAGTATATGTATCATCTATTCGGGTTGATTGTGACGGAGCCGTCACCGATTCAAGATTGATTTGCGCGGATTTGCTGGCACGTGGAGTTGGCTGTTTTAAAGACCCCATGCTTCAGTCACTGAAGATACTGGAGCGTAAACGTTGGCATACAGCATTAGTCGCAGCTGACGAAAAGAGGATATACGGCAACTCAGACTCCTATCGGGTGACCTTCGCCGGGTCTGCCCTACCTAACTACCTCCTCCTTGACAAGGTTCGCCTTGTACCTGCACGAATTGCAAACAATTGGGACACACAGCCTCCCATTGTAGCAATAAGGTTCGTTGAGAGAAATGCGGTGGGAATCATGTAAATTATTTCTGTTTAAGGGATATCGAAAAATGTTTCTACTGTGGCGAAAACCCACTTGATCCCCCGACATGTCCCGCGTACAAACAGCGTGAGGAGAAACTTAAGCGTTCCCTTCAGGAACGTTCTAAGCTATCTTTTGCAGAAATGCTAAAGATAACTACGCCATCGGAGTCTAGTAACATCTATACTAACTAGTCTGCTGACGAAGGCGACTGTGATGAACCCCAGTAGCAATATCTCCTGCTGTACCTGGAAGCAGTAGAAAAAGGAGGAACATTTCTTCCCCCAAAGCTTCGTTCTAAAGGCCAGAAGGTGTTAAAGGTCCCTCGAAAATAACTACTCGAGGAAGTACTGGTGCAAAACCGAAGCAAGTCGCTCTCGATCTTAGAAACCTAAGCTCTGATAAGGAGATCCCAGCACTTCCAGGGACATCAAAATCCCCAAATGTTCCCATATCTCAGCCAGAGAAAGAAACCAGCGCTGGCGTAATAAATTTCTCTGACATTGTGGATCGTATTTTTACAGCATTGAATGTTTCTGACCCTCTTAAGAGCACCTTGAACCTTGATAAGCTTTCTTTTCGCAGTAAAAATATTGTTGATGTAGTTCACTGCTAAATGGCCTCTCCTTTCAGTGATTGTATCCTTCGATGGCTAATTCATTTGAACGAGGTCACGTATCTGATCACTGTTCTACAGAAGCATTATCCCGAAAATCGAATTCTTTAAAAATGTTAATAAATAATTTGAAAAGCGATGCTTTTGCATTGTGCGAAACATGGCTTACTCCAGAAATAGGCCTCAACTTTCACGATTTTAATATTATTCGCTTGGAGCGAGAAGACTCTTACGGAGAAGTACTGGCGATCACGGAACTCCTCCCCGTACCGAGGCTAGTTTTAGGTTATTGTAACCCCACGGTACGGCGATAATCGATCTACTTCACTCCATGAGCTTTGCGACAAATTCAATATGACCATTTTGAACACAAGTGAAATGACACGGATATCTATCCCACCAGCGCATCCGAGCGCCTTAGTCTTGTCCTTCTGCTCGACATCGCTGCAGTTAGATTGCATAAGGAAGGTAGTCTCTGATCCCCACGGCAGCGACCATCTGCCAATCGTAATCAATATTGCTAACGGTTTAGGATCACTGAATACAATAACAATTTCGTATGACCTCACACGAAATATTGATTGGAAGAGCTACACGTTCGCAATATCCGGAAATATCGAGTCCACACAAGAGCTTCCTCTGGAGGAAAAGTACGAGTGCCTGGCTGGCTTGATTCTCGATATCGGGATTCAAGATCAGACTAAACGCGTGCCAGACGCAAACTCTCGCGGGTGTCCTCCCAACCCATGGTGGACAAAGAGTGCTCAGACTCTTCAGCCGCGTATAAGACTTTTCTAACAACGGGCTACCTGCTACCTACCGACAGTACGCGACGTTAGAAACGCGAATGAAGAGTTTGATGAAAGTCAAGAAACGTAGTTACTAGCACCGGTTCGTTGACGGATTAACGAGAGAAACATTGATGAGCACTCTTTGGGGCACGGCTATGTGTATACGAAATCGTATCAGTACTGACGAGGACGTGGAATATTCAAACCGTTGGATATTCGATTTAGCCAAGAAGGCTTGTCCGGTTTCCGCTCCGGAACCGTTTCCGACGGTGGAGCTCTCACTTACTCTCTTGTCATGTAACAATAAAGCCCCAGGGCCAGACAGATTCAAATTCAACTTGTTGAAGAATCTGTCAGTCTACCAAGAAGAGGTTTCTTGAGGAAAACATTGTCTCTCATGACTGGAGGCAAGTGAAGGCTATCAATCCTCCTCGACAATTGGGTCGAAACCGCAAAGGGATGTAAAGGCAAAGGGACGAACGATTGTCTTGCGTCGCTCACAACAAAAATTGAAATTGTTTATGCTAGTAAAGAGCAGGTGGCATCAGCTTTCTTGGGTATTTAAGGGGCTTTGATTCAGTTTCTATCAACATTCTTACTGAGAATCTGAACCAGGATGGTCTTTTACCTATTTTAAACAACTTTTGCTGAACTTGTTGCCTGAATAATACATGAATTTTTCGCATGGTGATTTATTGACGTGATGTCGATTTTGCTACATGATCCCCCCGCAGGTTTAAGCCCCCACATTTACGTGAATGACAATGACGAATGTCTTGTCAATTCATGCATGCTAAGATAACTTTCAGAAGACGGTGTGGTCTCTATTGCAGGTCTCAAAGGTTTTAATATTCAAATATCTCGGGGTCTGGTTCGACTCTAAAGGTACCTGGAGATGTCACATTAGGTATTGGAAACAGAAGTACCAACAAAGGATCAACCATCTCCGTACAATAACCGGAACATGACGGAGTGCCCACCCAGGAGACCTCATCAGGCTGCACCAAACAGCGATATTGTCGGTGATGGAGTACTGGAGTTCCTGTTTCCGCTACGCTGCAACCATACACTTCATTAAACTAGAGCGAATCCAATATTGTTGTTTGCGTATTGCTTTGAGTTGTATGCACTCGACACATACGATGAGTCTAGAAGTGCTGGCGGGCGTTCTTCCGCTGAAAAATTGATTTTAGGACCTCTCATATCGATTGCTCATCCGATGCGATATCTTGAACCCGTTAGTAATTGCAAATTTCGAGAGGCTTGTCGAACTCAATTCCCACACCCGATTTATGTCCTTGTACTTCGATTACGTTGCACAAAATATCAATTCTTCCTTGTATTATCCCAACCGTGTCAACCTCTCACATGCTTAGAATTCAACAGTATTCCTCGACACATCCATAAAAGTTGAGATTCGTGGAATCTCGGATCACATACGTCCACAAGTGATCCCTAACATCTTTCATAGTAAATTTCTAAAAACTAAATAAATTTCGACTGCAACAAGATATTTTACACCGACGGGTCCATTCTCGACGGCTCTACTAGCTTTGGCATATTCAATCAAAATCTTACTCCCCTTATTCAAACTGAATGATCCCGCTTCAGTTCATGTCGCAGAACTTGCTGCTATTCAGCATACCCTTGGGATTATTGATACTTTGCCCACCGATCATTACTTTGTCGAATCGGACAGCTTCAGCTCAATAGAGCTTTTCTGTTCGGTGAAATCTAGAAAGCACATTACTTATTGTCTGGGGAATATGTGGGTGCTCCCGCATGGTTTGTCTGTAAGATCGTAGAAGATTACCTTAGTTTGGGTTCCTTCGCATTGCTCCATCCCAAGTTATGAAGATTATTTGGATAAAGCAGCACTTTAGAAGGTGACAGTTACGAGAAACCGATCTACTTCAATGCTTTTTTATATATCTCATCAGAGAATGTTTTAATGTTGGTAGATATCATGGAGCAATGAAGAGCTTTTATTATACCGAAAGTATCAACGAAACCTTGGTGTAGATAAATGGACGTGGGGACAGTTATCACGATATCGAACATATTGTCTGGGCATGTTCCGAGTATTGTTCTGCCAGATTTCAACGATTGGATTGCCTTTGGGCCCGAGAAAGATCACCTAATGTCTGGGTTCGGGATGCACTGACAAGCCGCGATCTCATTTATATGTCCCTCGTACACACTTTCTTAACATCCATCAATATACTGTCTCTTTTCCTTTACTTAGCATACTCAGAAGTACCCTCTTCCGCCTGTACCGTACGGGACCTAGAGTACACACACCATTCGCACAACGCGGTGTGTTGCCGATCCACATCTGAGCCGTACCACGAAATCGCCGGATTTTCAATGATTATTGGAACGATTTGAAAGTTTACAAAAGTTTTTCAATAAATTTTGTTGTAGCCTAAATATATCGTCGTCAAACGGTGAGATAACATGGTTCTCACAAGTTTGCTAATTTTAAATTTGATCCAAGTTGTGTTATTGGTATCAAGTCCGTGCATTACGTTATCAATTCTTTGTATTTTCTCTTTGTCTATATTGCGTGTTATCATCACGGGTAATTCAAAATTTAAATTAAACGAACTTGATCATCACAAAGTTGTGCCAAATTAAATCGATTATTGTGGATCGACCTTAACGTGAAGTTTTAGATCTTGGCTTTGAAATCATGGCGGCGCAGCAGATACCTGTTGTGATAACTTTTTTCCAGAAAAGCTAGACTGACAAAACATGTTTTCACACTTGGAGGATTTTGACACATCACAATAACACTAGCTTCTTTAAAAACAAAATTTTAATCAAAATTTCAAATAAAGCCCAAATGATACATAGAATTTCTGAGTCACTGGTTTAGACTTTATGTTCAGATTACTTGAAAATTAGTAATATGCATGATGTATGGTTCAAAAAGCAGTGGAGCGCATCAAACTTGGAGATGAACCCTCAAACCGGTTGATTTTCGTTGCCAGTTCTACAACAAATCGCATACGTATTAGGGTGGCACAAATTTTAGAATTCAGTAGAACCTATCTAAAACTACTTGGTATACGACCTCATTCAACCATGCAAAATGTTAATTTGATAGGTTGCACTATATTTTAGCACAAATGATTTAAAGTTTGTATGTGATTTAACTTGGATAAACGATCTACATTATTAAATATTTCGTAGACACGTTCCTATGTATTCTAAAAATATATGCTATGCTGATTTCGGTAGATTCGAGTACCGTGTACAACTTCTCCGAAAAGTGTAATAGGCTGCGACTTCTGGTTCAAAAGTTATTCTTTATACAATGTTTAAGTGTCTACATCGTTGGTGAAAATTGAATTTATCTGGATACTCTGGCTGATACTTCAATCATCGTGCTATGCTAGTTATAAACCGAATTAGGCAGCTATCAACATAGGCGGTTTTATAGTTCAGATGCGAGTGTCATAAATAGGCAATCTGAAGGACACGAGTTCGGTAAACTCCATACAAACTTAGAACCATTTGTGCTAAAGCATGATCCAACAGATTTGATTCAAATTTAGCGTAGGAGTTCGTTGAAGAATTACGAATTTTTCTAACATGGTTCTGTGGTATTCAATTTTTTTCATACATCCTCGTGCCACCCTAATACGTATACGAAATTACTCATTCTTCGAGATTGTAGTTCGAAGATTTCTATTTCAACTGTTACGTTATGAATGAATAAAAATCTAGTTAGGGTTCCTTGATCAAGACATTTATTCTATTCTAATGTTAGAGGTTTGTAGCAGCTAAAAACATCTCCAAAGATTCAATATTGTTTATGGGTGGTTGAAATTTCTTCATTTCATCGCAAGCAGAATGCTCACAGATTAAAGTTAGTTTAAATTTATAGCCTACATAGAAACACGTAGAAGATATTTCGGTTTTGCGTAAGCAATTTCACCTTCAATGATTCTCGGAACGGGTATATTAGAAAACAAAATACCGTGGGGCTTCATTAGCTGACCGTTGTCGGTGCCCAGTTTCCTATGATTACGACGGCTTGATAGCTATTATGAAAAACTTCCAATGAAGCGGCTTATTGTACCAAACTTTTCCAGAATTAATTGCTACACCGCACCACGACTCATTTCAGCCATTGGGGAAATGAAACAGTTCAGAAAATCCAATCAGAAACAACCCCGACAGTAATTAGTAACCATCACCGCAAAGAAGCAGTCAAGTCTCTCAAGATGGACAAACCTGTTGCTGGTGTACGAACACCGGCCGTTCGAGTCCCCGTGCCACCGCATCCCTATCACGGGCAAAGTCTCTCTCGATGATTCGGTCCCGGGCCAAAATCCTTTCGCGTTCCTCCAGTCGCCGTTCCAGCCGCTCCGTCGACAGTTCGTTCAAATTTGGTAGGCTTCCCATTTTGTTTAGGCCTCTATGTACCAGTAGCGTCGGGCAAATGCTCGCTACCGGAGCGCAGTTTGCGTGATGCGAATAATGGTTATCTGTTAGCTGGGTTCTGGTTGCACCGCGAAGATTATGTGCAGGGGAGCGTCGTGCGTGTAGGCGTCTTCTGTTTAGATTATAATTGATATTATTGTTTCCTTCGGCAGTTTGTTTTTCCAGACCACGTTCCAGTAGTCAGATTTTTTGCCACTTTGCGGTTGTGATTGACGAAAGTCTGAAAGATAAATAGGAAGATACGGCATTTGTTATAAAAGTCTTCCGGTTTTTACGGAATGTGGTGCATTAATGGTATGGTGTGCTTTCTATTTTTAACAATAAGGTTAATAACATGAGTAGGTTACATTATAGATGTATAGTGTCTTCAGCAAAGTTGAGTCTTATGGGGTTTTTCATTGAAAAAGTCCGGGGTAGTTGATTGTACTGGTGTTGCAATTTTTAGCAGAAGACCAGGCAACTAGACATGTTTTATTCCCATTTCTGTTAGAAAGTTCTAAACCAGTGCAACCCACTGCCGCGGTGTTTTTCAATGAAAAACGACATTAGTATACAGGCCTTCAGTTGGTCGCATCAAAGTAGTCCTATCTAAAAGATTTAAGGGGTTATATACAAAGTTGTGGCGAAAAGTCAGTTATGTTCGTGAATTTTTGAAAGTGTTTTATACAAATTTTATTTGAAAAAGCGAAAGACTGTTTGTTGGTAGCACTACTGAAGATAGAAATAACAAGTTTAATTAAAAAATATTCAAGGTTGTCGGAGTTATGGCATGTTTTTTTTGGCAGAGGTTTGCGGTGAACGCTCTCCAAGCCGAACCGCCCAACTGAATTCCAAAAACTAAAAAGAAGAAAAATGTATTGTGGTGTACTAGAACGGATCGGTTTCCCAATAAAAATTTGTTTTCTTGAAAAAAAAAATCATGTTGACCAATAAATTGAGTTTTGTGGTGCTCAAAATTTTAAACAAAAGTTTACTGCTAAGAATCGAAATTTTTTTGATGAAAAAGAAACCGTTCAAGTACACGTGAATATAAATACAAACAATGCAAAACAATTTTTGAAGATCGGATGAATAGTTTTGGAGATATTACGTTCACCGCAACGGTATTTTTCAAAAAACTTCATTCCGAGATAATTGAGTTTAAAATTTTGTGTCCACTTTAGTAGTAGAAGAACCAGCGCGCTGCAAACGGATGTAATTTAAAATCTTATGCTCCGATCTGGATCAAATTTCGCACAGATATTTTCAAAAGTATGTACTTTCATAATATTCAGAGTTCCAACTTTGTATATAAACCATTAAGAAAAAAGAAGTAGGAAACTAGATACTATCTATTACTTGCACCTAATTAACACTAATTAAGACATATTTGCTGGCGGTATCTCTTGTACAAAATGGAAAATATAACTAAAAAATCTTTTTGTCATTTCATACAAAGCTATCTTCAAGCAATTGTAATAACATGTTTTCTTTTTTCGAGAGTTGTCCTACTGGACCTGTGGAGCTAGGTTCTCGGAAGGGCTCCCCGTCAGAATCACATGCTACAATTTCCAGACGAGACAGGCAATGGCGCCCAATAAAACACTGCTTAAGGCCAATTGTAGCGGGCAGTAATTCTGAATGTGATATTCAATGTACGGCTCAGATATATGCGGGCGTAGAGACTTCGCGATCGCGTGTATCATCGCAAAGGGCTCGAGCATTTGTACGTCAACGTGTTCAATCGTGTGTGAGTTTGTATGTCGCTTGTGCTAACTTCGCGTGCATAAATTCAATTTTATAACCGTGTACCTTTCGTATATTCGTGTGTGTTCCTGGATGACCGCGCGCGGACCGTGAATCTAATATTTAGTTTTTGGTGTATGGCTCATATGCTAGGAGAAAGTGAGATCTATCATATCACTATAGTCACCGATCATGTCGCCATGGAAGGTGGATATGAGCATTATTTTTTGATTGATCCAACTGAATATATGGACTTAAGTTGCTAGGACGGAGGGCAATGATTTCCGGACATGATTAATCCATGATCGCGCGAACACGAACATTTGTAGGCTCGCGTTTGAGACCGCGTTTGAAATTTCATAAGTGCTAAAACGTTCACCCTATTACCGGGATGTTATCAAGTTTGCGCGATCGCGGGCGTAGGTGTGCATTGTTAATTGCGAAAGGCTTATGCGTTCGTATGTTAACGTGTTTGTCGTGTGTGCTTGCGTGCGTGTGATTTCGTGTGTACAAAACTGGATTTTGTAACCATATGGCCATTCACATACTCGCGTGCGTTCTTGGATGGTTACGCGGACCTTCATTCTTATATTTAGTTTTCGGTGTACAATTCTGGCAGGGAGTGAGTTACCCCATATCAGTTCCCGGTCATGTCGCCATGGAACATGTTGTCCAGTGGATATAGAAGCTTTCTTTTGTTTGTTTGGAGTTTGTTGGATCACGCTTGGGACCGCGTTTGAAAATTTATAAGCGCTGAGACGTTCATTTTATCATCGGAATGTTACGTTTGCGAGATGGTGAGTGTTGGTGTTGTGGATGGTCGCGAAGGGATCAAGCATTAGTATGTTAACGTGTTTGTCACGTGTATGTGACTTCGTGTGTATAATTTCATGTAGCGTGTATTCTCGAATGATCGCGTGCGGACCGTGAATCTGCTTTTTTTTAGTGTATGGTACAGATGATATATATATATATATATATATATATATATATATATATATATATATATATATATTATATATATATATATATATATATATATATATATATATATATATATATATATATATATATATATATATATATATATATATATATATATATATATATATATATATATATATATATATATATATATATATATATATATATATATATATATATATATATATATATATATATATATATATATATATATATATATATATATATATATATATATATATATATATATATATATATATATATATATATATATATATATATATATATATATATATATATATATATATATATATATATATATATATATATATATATATATATATATATATATATATATATATATATATATATATATATATATATATATATATATATATATATATATATATATATATATATATATATATATATATATATATATATATATATATATATATATATATATATATATATATATATATATATATATATATATATATATATATATATATATATATATATATATATATATATATATATATATATATATATATATATATATATATATATATATATATATATATATATATATATATATATATATATATATATATATATATATATATATATATATATGTATAGATAGGCAACAACTTTTTTTCGGAACACTGTTAAATCAAACGGTAATTGGCCTCTCGTACCATTTATCAAATATGAGCTTTTTCCGAAAACTCTAGGTCACTCACAAGAGTTTTCAAGTTTGTATGTAAAATGTATGAAATATAGGCACAAGAAACAATAAATTCTGTAACAAATGCCAGTATCATCTTATTCATCCCATCTGCAGATATATAGCTTAAGATGTAAGAATCAACATTGCCGAAGACTGCAAATTGATCCGATTTTGCAGTAAAAAGATATTTTCATTTAAAGTTATGTGTTGCCTCTCTTTCTCGCACATGCTTAGAATAGAAAATTTAAAAAAATCGGTTGGTCTTCAAAGTTAAACAACTTTGTCGGGGAACCTCCAACCAATATGCAACAAAGCTGTTCGTTATAAAATAGGCTATGCGACCATAAATTTTGACGTATGCAGAGTTACTGTGGAATTTTTATTTGATTTTAAGTTTTTATTTCCGAGTTTCCATATACATTACTATAGAAATTTGTAACCGCCGGTTACGATGAGCAATTGGTGGCTCCGCCACAATAACTAACAATCCTCGAGCGGTTCAATATTTTGCCCTCCCGATATCCAAATACAACTCTGCCTTCTCCTGCTTCCAGCTCCACTGCCACCCAAATGGTACCCACATCATTTCACACTTGTTTACAGTGGTACCTGTCTCATTTAGCCGCCGATACACGCCACGGGTAGAGTCAGGGTTGCCACTATTTTTCAAAGAAAATTTGGCAGTTCAAATAAAAATGTCTGGAAAAATCTGTCACTTGACAGCGACCTCAAAGTCATCGAAATTTGCTATACATTTTGGTCTTCATAGAACATTAATCGATTTTTGTTTGGGGAAATATGACCCAGGTTTCCAAAATTTGAGTGTAACAATCTTTATAATTTAAAAATCTGGTAGAATAAGAGGTTTGTATTTTTGCTAGAAGCTCAAAAAACTCTAGCTGTGCCAGATAAATCTCGCATAATAGCATTCCTTCTAGAGTGTAACGTAGAATTCAGAATATCTGGAAAGATCTGGCAAAATTTAAAAAATCTGGCAAATTGTCTGGTTTGAACAAATGTCTGTTCAATTGGGAAAAATCTGGAAGATTCCAGATAAATCTGGAACATTGACAACGCTGGGCAGAGTAGCCAGCAAAAGGGTTAGCAAACGGATATAGCCGAGCTGTCAAAATTCATCTCCGGTGCCGACTTACGAATGCGACACCATTTTAGGCTCAGCTCCAGGCACTGATGCTTCTTTCCGTTCCTGACGACTAACGAAGTTAGAAGTGCGCGCGGTGTTCATAAATTTATAAAAGTAATTTTGTATTCGCGTGGTGTAGGTTAATTAATTTAATTTTTGCCTTTCTCATATAAAGAAAGGCTATGCAATCATTCCAAAAATCGATTTTTCAACCGAATCACGGAGGGCCGAGTGTCATATCTCATTCAATTCAGTTCGTCGAGATCGCAAAATGTTTGTGTGTGTATGTATGTGTGTGTCAAATAATGTCACTCAATTTTCTCAGAGATGGCTGAACCGATTTTCACAAACTCAGTTTCAAACGAATGGTTTAACGGTGCCATAAGACGCTATTGAATTTTTAGTTGATCGGACTTCCGGTTCCGGAGTTACGGGTTGAAGAGTGTGGTCACACAGCAAATTCCCATAGAAACTGGTAACCCTATGATATCCGAATGATGACATACATATTCAAATACGTTCAACGTTACTCGGATTTGCGGGTCTAGATCACTAATGACCAATCAAAGTAGTTTTGACCACATTGGTCACCTATAACGGATCTTGATGCCCCCGGGGAACTCGCCAAGTTCCCAAGCTAATGTCACACCTATATTCCAGTAAACTCTTAACCGATTTTTACAAAAGATATTACACTCTCAATGACTATTGAATTTTATTCAGTTCTGACTTTTGGTTCCGAAGTTACAGGTAGGATATTGCGGTCACATAGTAATGTCTCATATGAAACGGTACAATCGTTATACCTCATAGGTTTAAAATCTATTGAAATGAACATCAAATTACTTCAATTCGCAGGTATAGGTTACTGATGTCGAATCAAAAATGATTGGAATGTATTGTCCACTATCGATAATTCCGGAAGTCCCGGGGTTCCAGGCAAATTCCAGCTCTAAAGCCGCTTCGGTGACGACTGAACCAAATTTCACTAACATAGTCTCAAATGGAAGGTATAATATGAAGTTCGGTGTTGAACCCTCCATCTACCCCTCCACCTCTTACCTCTCAATCCGCCCCCCTGTCTCACCCCCACCCTCTCAGACCAACCTCCCATATGCATCCCCTTCATCAACCCCGTATACTAAAATAAGTGAGATGATTCCCGACACATCCTCCCCCTCCTACTAATTATATCCCGTCCCTTCTCCACCATGAAGTTAACATGAAGACAACATTGAGCTCACGCTGATTAAGCTATATAAATATTATATTTTTGTTTGTTTCAGTGTGTCAGTATCGACATGTTGCTTATCAGGTTCGTGATAGTCGTGCACTTTTATATATGCTCATCAAGTGTAATAAGAATGAAATAGACATTTCCACAATGTTATATTGAACATAACCAGCCATTGAATCATAGTTTGGATAAATGAGAAAGGCACAATTGCACGACTAGGTGGATTAAAACAAGTTTTTATAGTTACAGTTAAAAAAGTCCAAAGATAAAAGGATTGATTAATGTGCTAGAACAATAGAGTTTAAAAGGTATTGTAAAATATTCGTGTTAAAAGTTGATTGTCGTTTAAAACCATTAATCTAAAATTCAGTTTTACGCAAAATAAAATAACGGCGAGAAGACGGAAAAAGGTAAAAATTGGGTACAAAAAGTAGACGGGAAGTTGGTAGCGGGTACCACATGGTTGTATGGCTATGTTAGTAATACCTCTGAGTAGGTCCCCAGAGGGTCTTTTATTCTTGGCTCCAGATTGTCATCTGGAAACTATTCCTTTGCAGGACGAGATCAAGAACAGAAACGAAAAACTCCGCCAATATACGGTTCTGAACTCCTGGAAACAATCCCAGTAGCCACCACGCCATTCTTCTGACTGCCGGCAACCTTGAAAACCGGCAACCAAAAGCCACAGATCGGATGTACACTCGATAGCAGAAAAGACCATCGGCCGGTCGAGGTACGCTCACCACACTTTGCTGTGAGAATCCCCCAGGACGCTCCGACCGCAAACCGTTGGACCACAGTCCCAGCCATTACCGTCGCACCGCCACTCCCGCCATGCACAGCCATTATCACCGCAAACCGCCAAGATCCACCCAACATGCCACTCAGTCGAAGATCCGGCCATCTTCCGCCTACACCAGAAAAACCAAACCGCAAGTAGCAAGTGACGTCACTTAGAATTAGGTTATTTATAAGTAATCAATAGAGTTAAGATGTTTAATAGTGAAGAATAGTGATAGTGTAACTTATCTAAGCCTTGGGTAAGTAACTTTGCATCCCCTGTTGATATTGCTCGAATTTCGGACTCAAAAGGAATCGTCAGCCCTCGTCGTTGGTTGTCGTCCAGGAAGTCGAATCAGGTCGTAGCTTTTGAGCATTCTCTACATAAGTACACCCTTTCGCTGGTCCTCGTCTGGTTGCATTGTCTGTGATATTACCGAAGGCAAATGGGTCACCCTCTAAATGAGTGCATGAGATGGTGGGTGACATTCATATGCACCACAGACAATCATAATTTCTCTCACCCTGAGCAGCTCGTGCTTGAGCTTGAGCTTGTGCGACCGCCCCTGGCTGCTACTCCGTTATCGATCTGGACTAGCTGAAGTTGCACAGAAAATCAGTAGATAATTATGCCTGGGAGTAGCGAAACATCTTTCTATGTTCAACTCCTGGTAATCCTGAAGTGTTTATTGATCAATACCTGCGCCGGCCAGGCTCGAATGTAGATCGCGCAAGGAAAGGTAAGCTTGCTTTTGCTAGAGGCCTTTATATACTACTGCGCACTCCACAAGTATCACGGGAGGAGGAATTTGTTAGTAAGTATAGAAGTTGGATTCTACTTTTTCTTTACCGACGCCAGAGAGGTGAATCTACTATCTAGACTAGATTATCGATCCATCAACTCATGGACCGGGGACCAACGGCTTTACTTCCCTTCCGAAGGAAGACATGACCACAGATTTTTCACCTCAGAAAAATCTCAGCGACCTCAGCTGGAATTGAACCCAGGCCAACTGGAATGAGTGGGGGTCACGCTTCCCGATCAGAACGACATAACAGAAAGCTATCAAATTTATATCGCATGTTGATATTTATTACTCACTGTGTTATCTTTGTGATATCCCAATCAGCAAGGCAAGCAAACATATATCAAGATTATATCTTCTGGTGATATCATTGGACTGCTAATATGATATTAATGTACGCATATAACGATGATGTTATAATAAATTATATATATGTTCTTTCACAATTATCTTTGAACGCTAACGGTAAACTGTAAAGCGGGCAAATGACCATATGGTTAAAGCCCCAATAAACAAATCAAACAATCAACTGTGAATGATCGTTATATTACACAAATGACCGTCCATTTACTAATACGCTGAAGTCTCTTTTCATGCGTCGTTATTCAACTTTTTAAAGTAAATTTTTGAATTTTTAGATGTAAGAGGTCGGAAAATTTGTCAGTAGGGTGTTTGACTTACTTGGTTGCAAGAGATTATTTATTTTCTGAGACACTCGTCTAACACACAATTTCGAATATGGGGCTAATGATTTCAATGCCTTTATTCAAAAATTTTTGGAATCGTAAAGTTATCAATAAGATATTCTAAAGATTGTAATTTGCATATAAACGTTATTTTGAAAAAGATGCAGGAAGTATCAAGCACTCCAGTTGAAATAATAAAACGCGAATTGAAATAAAAAAGCATTTTTAAACTATTTGTTATGGTTTAGTTAACTGGTTATATAATTAATTTTCTTTTAATCGATTGTGCATATTGCGAAAGCGAATTTTCAGAGCTTAAAAACTTTCTGATGTATACTGATTTTTACATAACGATATTTATGTATTTTGAGGATCTTCAGTCCGATTTCTCCAATTTATGCGGATTTTTCATAAACAATTAAAATTGGCCAGTTTGTGCGTTCTCCGAACTACCAAAGCATTGCATTTTTTTAATTTAAACTTTGCATAAAAATGTTTGAGTTTACTTGATTGTTGTATCTTTTCATTCCAAGATAAGTTTGACATTTTACGGTTGAACTGACAATTGCTTTGAATGCGCAATGTTCTAATGTTTCCGCTGTATTCGATGGTTTTGGTTTCTCTTAAAAAAATCATGGAGCTAACAAATTTTCGTAATAATCAAGATACTTGATTCATTTTATAAAAAGTTAAAACAAAATAAGGCGACCTGTTCAAATTGTTGAAAGATTAATATTTGTGAGTATGCTGCATAAAGCTATTAATATTTCAAAATGGCCTGGAAATCTTTGATTATATACATATCCCAGCTGGTATTATTGTTCGCTGGTACAATTTAAATGGGTTTTAAATAATGCTTGAAGTAGCTAAAAACTTTAATGTAAAAATATTGAATAATTCCCCTTAAAATAAAATAAAATTTAGAATGAAAAATGTATTTTAGAAAAACATGAAATATTCTAGAATTCGTCACACCGAAGAATCCTCAACAATATTTTCTGATAACCTGTTATAATATTCGCAGTTGATAGATTGCTTTACCGTAAAAGATTTGTATTTCGAGGAATTTATTAAGTTGAGTTAATTATACTGGTTTGCTTAATCTTCCCCCATATTAAAAGTGCTAATAACAAAACCTCTTGAAATTTCAAAAAGCAAACCTCAAAACTATGGTATTTGTTTCTTTGAATCTATTCGGAATCATAAATAACATTTGTCGTATTCTCCGTTAAATAATGTACGTAAATTATCCGCTCAATGTTACCATAACGCATCGACATTATTACTAGAAATCGTATAAAACATGTTAGCGTACAAGAGAAGCACCGACGTGCACTATTCAGAATCTAAAAATAGCCCCACTTTCCTAATCTGCAAAGATACTATAAAGCTATTCAGTCTATCGTAATATAGGCAGCTGCAGTAGTGAGTAAAACTGCATGAAAACAAAGCGTGTGACACAAGGAAAACAAACAGTCCTTAGGCTTTGGCAAAGTTCAATGTGTGCGTGCTGGAAACAAGATGCATCTATAATCGTTTTGCCCTTGACGGATGCGAGGAATATAATGCTAACATTAAACATCAGTCGACAGCAACGTCGTTGGTTCATGCAGGAAACATCCACATAAAACTCAGAATACCCAGGTTCAAATCGCTATAATCCACAAATAACCATCAGCGTTGTCATATATTCGTAATAACCATCAGCCAGCATGTATGCAATCATTTGACCAAACTATAAAGCTTTTTGCTATATGAAGCTTTTTGCTGCTAAACGAAAACGCCTTAATATATGCTATATTTTTCTATTCTATTCTATTTCTAGACTTGCACGCTAAATTCGTTGATACTATACAATAGGTAATAAAAGCTATATTGGCCGTGGAGGAACCTAACAAAATTTGTTATAATTCTGATAGAAGCCTATCACAGGTTGTCATATTTTTGATATATACTAGAAGAATTTCTGTTATGTTTTCTGTTATTTTACCAACTAACGAGACCAAAGTTATAACACAACTTGTTATCATAACAAAGTAACTCAGTCTGTAATAATTTTGTTATTTCTTTCTGATCGGGTTACCATTCAACCACCGGCGCCGTCATCTCACCCTGAGCAGCTCGAGGTAACAAACTTGAAACATCTTGTGGATGAACCAGAGTTATCGGAAAAGATCATATTTTGCACATGATTTGTGCATCCAATTACCATTTCAATTAGCAGTGTTCCCAAAATTTTTTTTGCCGGTCTAATAAAGTATAGTAATAAAAGTAATCATAACATGCCGAATGAAGAAATAATATGCAAAGAATTTGACTAGAAGTGTATAAATTGACCGGTACTATTTTGGTATACATGAGTAATGGAGAAGCAAACTAATAGATGTAGAAAAGAAACAGACTAATGAAATAGAATAGAAAAATACATGTAACATGCACTCAAACTACTTTAACTTGTCTAAATGCAACAAATGTTCACCATTAACAATTGCATTGTGTTAGACTTTCAACATGCTATGCTGGCCGGAAATGGATGATTCACGTGCGTCGTTAAATTCATTGTGCCTTAATTTATCCAATCCAACCTTTCTGAATGAATAGAATCGATAGCACAAATTGAACACTGAAAGTATTAGCCACTATTCTATCATATACGCCACTCCCTGACCCAACTGTCACAAATACTCAGACGAACACATACACAGATAGACATGCGACTAGCACAATACAATTGTACACTAGGACCAAAAACTACAATTGTTACAGAACGACAACTAATAGGTTTCTACTTATGCGTTTATTAAATCAATTTTATTAATAAATTAATTTAATTAGCCTATGCACGATGACAAAGTTGGCCGATAAATGGCCACACAATTGCCCCCACTGTAAGCCCCGTTCACGAATACCGCCATCAAACTGTGGAACAATATTTGCAAACACGGCACACAGCAAAAGTCGATACACGTCGACCCTCCAGTCTGCCAAGCCACTGCGCGTAGACTAGTAGTTGAGCGTTAGTATGCGCAGGTGCAGAGTATGAAATAAACATAAAAAAGCGCATAAGCCCTTTCGGTTTCCTCGATGCACCACTATCGAGGCGTAATGCAATAATCATCTTAAAGCAATTGTCTGTCGGAGGTTCTGTAGCACTGATCCACGCAATATGCTTGACGCTGTTTGCGATACCGTCAAACCCCTCAACCTTGGGGAGGGAAGCAATTATAATAAAATGATGTCTTAAAATTATTATCCTTAAGGGATTACATACCTTTTCTGTGAGAAAAATTTCAAGAAAATTTGAATTTACGTAAAGGCATAAAGCAATGATTTCGTTACATCTAACTTATAGTATTTTGGTAGTCCAAATAAGTGAAATAAACAAGCATAAATTGATAAAAAAGTATTGATAATTGGCTTTTTCCTTGAAACCCTTTTTATTTAAGAGGATTGCGGTGATCACGATTGAAGACCAATAGATCGACTAAAACCCCAAAACTCAAAAATTCCATTAGTATATGAATATTCCTCGTACCTTAACGATTAGTTGAATAAATATTATTTTTTCCTGCATTTGGGAACGTTTTTCCTTAAAAAATTTAAGCTCTAAAAATTGTATTAAAACTTCTCATCTACAGAACAAAAACTTATGCATAAAAAGGAATCACTAAGGTACGAGAAAAATTAATTACGGTCAGTTGAAAAAAAATAAAGAAAATCGGTTAAGTGATTTTTCGGCAATCGTTATCACGGAAAAACTATTTTTGTAAAAACGACATTTAGATATAATAAAGTTTAAAATTTCAAGTTACCACTGCTCTTGGTAGACGAAGCGCTCTTGGAAGCGCTGTAACTTTCGATCTATTGCTCGGATCTCTATAAAAATATGGGAAAATATTATCAAGGACTTTCAGATAAAGAAGTAAAAAAAATCGATTTTTTGCCAAATCATGGATACGAACGTCCACCATGTCATGGGATAATTCTGGTGTTATTCAATTCGGCCTCGTGTTGCATGTTGTTTTTTTGCAATGAAGTTCTCTGCCTGTGCTAAGCGTAATCAAAACACAGGTTTTGACGTGGTGAAGCTGAATGTGCGTAACTTCCGCGAGATTAGGATCCATTTTAACTTTAACTAATTGCTCCCGAACTGTGGGTTATTAAAATCTGTCGAAATTGTACTATCCCGTGGCTCGGGCGCTTTTGTTTCTTTTGGAAGACACATTTCACTGCGCAGCCGAGGGCACGATACAATATTGTTTGTGCACTGGATATAGAACAAAGCGCTGGCCTGCTTCACTAGTGCCTATAGTGCAGCGATTTTTTGCTTCTGATTTGTTCGAGGTCAGAAGATAGACTGTTGATTGCACATATTTGTCTTTACGTATTTTGTTGAAAAAAATCTTTGACTGTCGGGTTTCAGTATCGTAGTACCGAAACTCGTCAAAACATGGTCGAAACTAAGAAAGCTAAGGATACCCTACAGAACAAGTGCATCAATCTTATTTGATGCTGGCTGTTCGGGGATCGAACAAACTATGACTGACTAATGAGACCGGCGCCATACCAATTATTTCATCAGTTTTCTCTGCAGTTAACTGATCGTTTTTCGGTTTCAGTGACAATTTTAAAATAATACACGATTATCAGAAAAGCAGGTAGCCCTCGGAGATGCAGAAAATTTAAAAAAAAAACATGGTTATTATTTCTAAACACCATGTGAATTTTTTGAGGTGTCGAAGAGGAGGCGCAAAACTATCGTAACAGCGACCACCACCCCAAAGACGGAGAACACCCATCCGGTTAACCTATAAATGTCTCATAGAGAATGCTATGTATGACAGGCAGCGTTTCCGCACGTGTACGAGTAAGCATGGTTATCACCCAACGTTGGACATCGCTTTGATACTCATTTATGTATCGAACAGACAATCCCTGTGCAAAAATTGTAAAAATAGTATCATTTTCTCCAGCAGAGATCCGTCGTTATCTCAAACGTATCTTTTCCCTGTGCCGGGGGCAATGTTCCACTCGCATTGTAGTAAAAAAACCCACTTACTTTTCCCAGAACTTATGATACTTATTTTAAGGATACAACGAAAAACGTGTTAAAAATGAGCATATCCACTATCAATACATTTTAGCAGGATAATTTAAACAGAGAATCACAACAGATATTGCGTTTCGTGCTCTAGGGGAGAGAGGGTAACAGTGGATCAGCAGGAACTATGAAACATTCGCAATAAAATCATAATGCATGATCAGAATCGTCTCATTCTCTCATATTTCACGATTTCTAATTCCTTACACGTGTTGCTATATTTTGGAAGAGATCTGATAACTGTATCTCTTTTAATGGATATTTGTTTGTTTTGTGATAGCCAGAGTAAATTTGCAATGAAAAACATTATTCCATCTTTATGAGTTACCATTCATTGAATAAATGTTTAGTCTATTGGTATTTATAGCAAATTTTATGCTCAACATATGCCGCGAACAAAGTTTTTTGGTAACTTCTCATGGTTCTGTGTAATTTCACAATTTTCATGAATAGACCCATTGGGTAACTGTGGAACGAAGGCGTATGGGGAACAGTGATTATTTTTTGTTTTTGTGGTCTGTCTCAAAATGTGAATGGGTTCCGATTTTCAACAGTAAATACTACTCATATAGTGCAAAATTAGTAAATTTGGGCAAGTTTTGTAGAAATTGTCTCTTATTTCAGGATTGCAGCTGATATGCATATATGGTGGTTCAATGTTACGCGATGTTATAGTGGATTCTTTCGTAAACAAACGATTTTCGCCTCAATATAACTTTAATTCAAAGCGTTAGGATCATTCTTCGTCAAAACAAAAGAATAAAATTTATAAGTAGAATATTTCACTATAGACGACATCTTGTTTCATAGTTCCTACCCATGGGGCACACTGATACATTTTACCACCGATTGTTTATTATCCAAAAAATGTTATTTCCGGTGAATTTTACCAGCTGGAAAAAATATATGTATTAGTTAACAACAGAGTGACACTATGTATCACTTTTGGTTACACAAATAACAAGTATTATCATCAAAATTAAATTGTAGAAAAAATGTGTTTCATTGTTACCCTCTCTCCCCTACACATATGTATTTACCATCTGCATACCCTAGTTGACTATTCATTCCTATGATTACTTTTCGTGTCACTGTTCCCAGCGGGCATTTGTTATGCTCCATTACATTGGTACTATATGTACCTAGTAAATATTCATGCACGTGGTCGTCTATTTAACGTCCACAAATTATGATGTCACGTGGAATAGAGAATCGAAGCTTCTTAGAAGAAACATTGTTTGTCCAATCTGTTACTTCCCGAACCAAATGAAGTAACAAAACCAATACCTAAAATGCCGTTATGATTCATATTTCGTTAGAAAATCAACTCAATAAATGCACATCGAAGATTGAACGGGAGATATTATTTTGATTGCATTTTATTACCATATTTTGATCGGGCTGTATTATGATATGAAACATCTAAAGTCAAAATCATCGATCATTTCGACGTTGGCACAAGGTTGGAGCACCCAGGAGGCTGATTGATGTTTTTCGCAATCGTCTCACGAAAAAAAAATTCCATTGACAACGACAAGGACTGCTTTCCATTTTGTTTGAAAGGTGGTTTTGTGACTGTTGAAGGATACAAACGTGAACAAGGGGCATAAGTCAGGAAAAGTCGATGTATCGTCGTCGTAGGCAAAGTGTAAGTTGGACTGTGAATTTAATTCATTTTTGGTGTGATGCTATGATGAATACTGTACACTGCACAAACAGTTTCGTTCGCCCAGCTGGACGGTGAAATGAGTGATCTAGGGGAACTGGTGGTAAAATGAACACGTTAAGCAAAGTCATTATTTTCTAACTAATAAGTGATTGAGATACTACAATCACCTCATACGTTTCTTGTTAGACATGTTTTGTACATATTTGGTGAAAATATTTCGACATAAACACAAGTTTTCAAACATTATTCTTGATTTCAAAACATGTCCAAAAAAGAGACATGTTTATAGCGTGTGGGTAAAATGAACATGTGCTGGTGGTAAAATGAACACCTTCTAGTGACCTGCAAAATGTTCTGTATGTATGCAATGCTTAGCGTTGAAAAGCAATTTCCGAGCAATGCTGATGTCCCAGCGGCTCATGAGCATTGCATACACACAGGGCATTTTGTAGGCAAAAAAACTTGTCACGGAAAAATTAAATTTTCATGTAATACTAACCAATTTACAATTCTGTGACATGGAAACACATCTACAAACTTGGGGTTATCCATAGGTGTTTAAAATTTAAGGATCTGTTGGAGAACAGTGAAGATATAGCAACTTGAACTTAGCAATTAATTTTGAGGCTTGGTACTTGGAGCAGCAAGATGGTTCATATTACCCCCACTACAACCTGTTCATTTTACCCCCTAAGACATTTTATTTTCTAACAGCCGTTCCGATTGAGCCGATTTGTCCTGATCCCTACTTATTGCTGTGAAATATCTGCAAGAGGTTCAACTACTGTCATTTAACACCATTTTCACAATAAAATTAAAATTTCACCACAAAAGACCTTATATTCTACATGCCGAATTTAACATCAGCGACAAACATGAATGCCGATTTTGGTTTTCATCATATTTATTTCACATTGGACAGCTTTTTATCAAAACAAATTATTTCAATATCCTTTGAATACTTGGCAGGTCACGTTTCTGTGAAGTTTGTTCTAAATTTAACTAACATTGACTTGATTTGGCTACCTGTTCATTTTACCCCCCCTGTTCATTTTGCCCACAAGTCCCCTACAGAAGTTTTCGGCTTCATATTCGTTCTCAGCGACCTCAAAAATCCCCAAAGGGAAATTTTTAAAATAATAAATTATTGTTTCAAAGCTTAATGCAAATGTGACGCCGAAAGGATATATGATATATTTCGTAACCTCGAACATCCATAGCATTGCAAACAAAAATCGTAAATAATCTTTTGAACTCCTAAATTAAAGGGTAAGAGTAGTAATAAATGATGAAACTGGAGAGACTGAGCCACGGTGTCTTTGTCGAACAACTTTATTAAAAAAAAATCGGCATCCGCGAGACTTCAGAATAGGAAAGGATGGACTTTTCCCCAACCGATTGCAAAATAATCTGTCGGAGGGTCTCGAACAACTTTTCATTTTAAAGATTTTCGTTTGAAACTTTGGTTTTGCAAGGATACTAATTCATTAATTTTTGCCACTAGATGGTACTATAGACATTCAAATAATACTAAAACTAGGAATCTTATGAAAAATATTATTGTCTACAACTTTATAGAACAATATAATATAAAAAGTTGATTTGCAAGAACTCACAAAAATTTTTTGGGTTTAGTTAAACAGTGTATTCAGATGAATTTAAGTGTTTACAAAGCCCCATTATAAACGAAAAAACTATATTTTCAGATTCCGTCGGTTTTTGGGCAGCAATGATATTTTATGATCATGGAATGTAAAGAAATGTTGACAAAACTTCTTCGATACTTTTACCTTTTAAAGATGTTAATTAAAATTGTGAACATATTTTTTTTCTATCATGCATTCGTGTCTTCTTTATAGTATCTATTTTCATTCTAGGGGATGGCTTTTGTAATCTAGAATTATCCTCCTTCCTGATCAGATCCTGCCTGGTGAAATACAATTGGCTTAGATTCAAAACTTTGAATGAACTTAATCAGACAATTCGAGTCATTGTTACAAATTATGGATTTTATTGCATCTTTTGATCGTAAATCCTGTTAGTCCTTTTCAATATTAAAAGAAAGATGATCGAAAGAGAAAAAAACTTTGAGTTTTAAGTATATGTTCAATAACTTTTGGGGCAGATTCCATTCATCAGACTGTATAAATGTAGGATTTCGCTTGCACTCAAATCGCATTTCATTCCCAAAAGAAACACATTTCACAAAGTCTTAGGAAAAGGCATCAAAACCAAGTTTCATAATTTCCTTCAAGAAGAAATTCCGGAAGCGTTACTCGCAGAACACGGATCACAGCAATAAATGAACAAGAAAGCATCGCGCTGAACCATACATTGAGGAAATTCTCCTAGTACGTAATTTAAGTTTGTTTATTGAAGATTTCTCCCATAATATAAGATAAGAGCGAACACCGTATACTAAGAAACTGGAAACTCTATCCAGATTCTGGAAACAGTAACTGCAATATTTCTTTCGGATAAAGGTGGTAATTTCTATATCTAGTTTTATGTTAAGCTCCCCATTTTCGTACTATGGACAAAACTTTCGTTTCTCATTGCCTATTGCGATTTCTGTTCAGTGTATAGCGATTCTGGAATTTCTTCTCAAAAAGAATTATGACAGTAGGTTTTAACACCTTTCTCCTAGGTTATGTGAAATTTGTTCCTTTTGAAGCCGAAGTGTGATTGGAGTACAAGAAAATTACAATTTTTTCAAAAAGGTAACTAACTTGAACCTAAGTCTCATAAAATCATATTTTTATCCTTCATTTTCATACTAATTTTGAAATGGTCAATCAGGATTCTCAAATGACTAAATATCTAATCGAGTTTGTTCAAATATAAAGGTTTTAATTTCAGCCAAATTCATCTTACAAGATGCAGATGGAAAAGGTTAATTCAAAATTATATCAGCCACCCTCCAGAACGCGGGAAGAAATGATAAAGAAGAAACGAATATAGTTTTGACAGAAAAAACTGTTTCTTTTTACTACTTTGACCAATTTTATACAAATTTTATCTACTCTTCTATATACCTTCTTGGTCATAAGATATCATTGGTTCGCAAGAACCTGAGGAATAGGGATTTATGTTTTTTCCGCATTGACGTGGGACTTTGTCAGCACTTCAGATTACACTGTTCAATTAAAGCAAACTATTTTTCACGCCGGCGTCGGCGGTAAAACATGATGATGAGTTATGTTCTACCATAGACCATGCGGTAGACTTGGGTGAAACGCCCAACTCCTACTCTGCAGAAGGCAAAAAATTCTTCACATTTCCTTTCGATCATGCACATATGAGCCTGCCTAGTTCTAGTTTTCCGTTCTAAGTTTATAACTGATTCGCTCTAGAATACCTATCCGTCTTTCAATTTCATTGCTTTCGTTTCTCTTAGTCTCAAATTTGCCGAAAATAGCCAACAAAATCGATACAGTAGAACCTTGCGGCAATTAAAACATAGTAACAAGTATAATACATTGACAAAGTTTGAATAACTTTCCCGGGCGATTTTAGAGCGATTTATAGTTTTGTACGTAGTTGTAGACGATGAAATTGCCATCAGATTCTCACTTTTAGTAATATTTGATTGTCTATAGCAATACCTAGTGGCAAAATGTGAAACTGTTTCATTGCAAAACCTTTGTTTTCAATCAAAAAATCTTCAAAATAAAAAGTTGTTCTGGAGCCCCCGACCGATTATTTTACTTATGGCTGCAAATGAAAAAGAAAAGTCAATTTTATCACATACTGAAGTTTTGGAGATGCCGATTTTTTTTAATAAACTTGTTCTACCAAATACACCGTGGAATCCTGAACTGCCATCATACGCATAATTGTCCCATGTTCAATGGGATTTCCTATATACATTGGACAATTATGCGTAGAACACCCGTGTACATAACCTACATTTTGTCAACTCGTTGTTTTTCGGGAGCATAAGCTCAAATATCTCAAAATTATGAAATGATGGACCGTTTGAAAGCCCGGGCTCGGTATTACTTCGAAAATGATCCTTAACTTTCCAACAACTGACATAGTCATTCGTTTTCGAGCTCTCCATCGAGACAGAGGTTGTTTTTTCTAGTCCGTAGTGCTGTGTGAGGCGATAAAGAATAGTGTTAATCCGCATTCAAGGTTATTTTGCCAGTTCGGTTCGGTCCTCAGTCTTTTGTTCGCGTGTGAGGATTAAACAATAGCCAGCTGTATAAACTGGATCGGTTCGTCGTTGGACACCAGTTTAAAGCTAAGTGGTTTTTGTCTTTTGTAACACATTTATTGCTTTCTTCCGTTTGCGCGGGCGCTGACCCCGTGCGCTGACGTTTTCTATGGTTCCCTCTCCGAATGGTCAAATGGAAGTTGAATCGGGTTCAACTTCTAAGGCTCCCCCCCGGCCCAAATGCTATCCAGAACTCTCAACTGGTCCATTTGTGGTCTTCTTTCGGCCCAAGACTAAATCACTGAATCTTCTTCAGATTTCTAGAGACCTGACGGAACGGTTCTCGGCTGTGACCGAAATTTCAAAGGTCCGCTCGGACAAGATAAGGGTGTTGCTAGCCAACTCAAAGCAGGCAAACGATATTGCTTGCTGTGAGCACTTTACGCGGGATTATAACGTGTATATTCCGGCTGTAAAAGTACAATCCGAAGGCATCGTAACCGATGAGAGTTTGACGTGCGAGGATCTGCTGAAGTACGGGGTTGGCCGTTTCAGAGACCGCTTACTTCAGCCAGTGAAAATACTTGAGTGCAAACGTTTGCACTCAGTAGTAGTTGCGGGGGATGGTTCAAAAACGTACCCCCAATAAAACTCTTATCGGGTGACCTTCGCTGGTACCGCTTTGCCAAATTTCGTCCTCTTGCACAAGGTTCGTTTGCCTGTGCGTCTGTTTGTGCCGCGGGTCATGAATTGCACAAAGTGTAAACAACTGGGTCACACAGCCACCCATTGTAGCAATAAGGCCCGCTGTGGAAAATGCGGGGAGAATCATCTAGATGATTCGTGCAGTAAGCAAGCCGAAAAGTGTCCTTACTGTGCGGAGAGTCTGCATATCTCGGCATGTCCCGCATACAAACTACGCGGGGATAAACTGAAACGTTCCCTTGCGGGACGATCCAAACATTCTTTCGCAGAAATGTTAAAGAATGCTACGCCACCATCCTCAGCAAACATCTATACTCACTTGCCTCCTGACGAGGGCGAGGCTGGTAATCCACAAGAGGGAACATCTACTAGGGTGCCTAGAATTTATAGGAAGAGGAGGAACATTTCCTCTCGTAAAGTTCCTTGTAAAGGCCAGAAGGTGTCCCTTGACGGGGCTCCGAAAGTGACATCTATTGGATGTGTTGCAACCAAACCGAAGCAATTAGCTCCTGGTCTCGGAGGATTAAGCTCAGAGAAGGAGTTCCCAGCACTTCCAGGAACATCAAAAATCCCAAGTGTTCCTTTGTTTCAGTTCAAGAGTAATCACAGCACTGGAATTATAAAACTCTCGGACATAGTGGACTGGATAATAAAAACTTTCAATATTACTGATCCTATTAAAAGTCTTATGTTAGCTTTTCTCCCTACAGTGAGAACATTTTTGAAGCAGTTGACTGCTAAATGGCCCATCCTCTCAGCGATTGTATCCTTCGATGGCTAACTCATCGAACGAGGTCACGGATTTGATCACTGTTCTACAGTGGAATTGCAGAAGTATCATCCCGAAAATCGATTCCTTCAAAATTTTAATAAATAATTTGAGTTGCGATGCATTTGCATTATGTGAAACTTGGTTAACTTCCGACATAGATCTCAACTTCCACGACTTTAATATTATTCGCCTGGATCGAGACACCCCCTATGGAGGAGTGCTTTTGGGGATCAAAAAGTGCTATTCCTTCTACAGAATTAACCTTCCCTCGATAACAGGTATTGAAGTTGTCGCTTGTCAAGTAACAACCAAAGGCAAAAGCCTTTGCATAGCTTCCATATATATTCCCCCCAACACCGCGGTTGGGCACCGACGGCTACAAGACATCTTAGAATCCCTGCCAGCACCGCGACTAGTTTTAGGAGATTTCAACTCTCACGGTACAGCATGGGGTTGCCTCTATGATGATAACCGGTCTTCCTTAATCTTTGCGATAACTTCAATTTGACAATTTTAAACACGGGTGAAATGACACGGATTCCTGCTCCTCCAGCGCGCCCGAGCGCCTTAGACTTGTCCCTTTGCTCAACATCGCTGCGGTTAAATTGCACGTGGAAGGTAATTCCGGATCCCCACGGCAGCGACCATCTGCCGATTGTAGTCTCAATCAATAACGGTTCAAGGCCATTGAAATCAATCAATATTTCGTATGACCTCACACGAAATATCGATTGGAAGAGCTATGCTGCCGCGATATCCGACAACATCGAATCTACCCAAGAACTTCCTCCGGAGGAAGAGTACAGCTTTTTGGCTGGCTTGATTCTCGACAGCGCGAATCAAGCTCAGACTAAGCCAGTACCCGGCGCGAACATACAAAAACGCTCTCCTAATCCGTGGTGGGACCAAGAGTGCTCAGACGTGTACGCGGAGAAGGCCGCCGCGTATAAGACCTTCCGGGACGACGGGTTAGCCGCTAGCTATCGACCATATGCGACATTAGAAACGCGAATGAAGAGTTTTATGAAAGCCAAGAAACGTAGTTACTGGCGCCGGTTCGTTGACGGACTAACGAGAGAAACATCGATGAGCACTCTTTGGGGCACGGCCCGGCGTTTGCGAAACCGAAACAGTACTAACGAGAGTGCAGAATATTCAAACCGTTGGATATTCGATTTCGCCAAGAAGGTTTGTCCGGATTCCGCCCTGGCACAGAAGATTTACCGCGCCGCGTCTCCTCACGATAGCGCGAACGAAACACCTTTTTCGATGGTGGAGTTCTCACTTGCTCTCTTGTCGTGTAACAATAAAGCTTCGGGGCCAGACAGAATCAAATTCAACTTGTTGAAGAATCTGCCTGACTCTGCCAAGAGACGCTTGTTGAATTTATTTAATAAGTTTCTCGAGGCTAACATTGTCCCACTCGATTGGAGACAAGTGAAGGTCATCACCATCCAAAAACCAGGAAAACCAGCCTCCGACCACAATTCGTACCGTCCGATCGCAATGCTATCCTGTATCCGGAAGTTGTTCGAGAAAATGATCCTATCCCGCCTCGACAATTGGGTCGAAGCAAATGGCTTACTGTCAGATACACAATTTGGCTTTCGCAAAGGCAAAGGGACGAACGATTGTCTTGCGTTGCTCTCAACTGAAATTCAAATGGCCTATGCTAGCAAAGAGCAGATGGCATCAGTGTTCCTAGATATTAAGGGGGCTTTTGATTCAGTTTCGATCAACATTCTTTCAGAGAAGCTGCACCAGCATGGTCTTTCAGCGACTTTAAACAACTTTTTACTAAACTTGTTGTCGTAAAAGCACATGCATTTTTCGCATGGTGACTTATCGACATCACGATTTAGCTACATGGGCCTTCCCCAGGGCTCATGTCTAAGCCCCCTGTTATACAATTTCTACGTCAACGACATTGATGAATGTCTTGACAATTTCTGCACGTTAAGGCAACTTGCAGACGATGGCGTGGTGTCTGTTACGGGACCCAAAGCTGTCGATCTACAAGGACCATTACAGAATACCTTGGACAATTTGTCTGCTTGGGCTATTAAGCTGGGTATCGAATTCTCCACGGAGAAAACTGAGCTAGTTGTATTTTCAAGGAAGCGTGAACCAGCACAACTACAGCTTCTATTAATAGGTCAAACTATCGCTCAGGTCTTCGCAGTAAAATATCTAGGGGTCTGGTTCGACTCGAAAGGTACTTGGGGATGCCATATTCGGTATCTGAAACAGAAATGCCAGCAAAGGATCAACTTTCTTCGTACAATAACCGGAACATGGTGGGGTGCCCACCCAGGAGACCTAAATAGGTTGTATCAAACAACGATACTGTCGGTAATGGAATACGGATGCTTCTGCTTTCGCTCCGCCTCGAACATACATTTCATTAAACTCGAAAGAATTCAGTATCGCCTTAGGGTGCATGCAGTCGACCCATACGATGAGTCTCGAAGTGCTGTCGGGCGTTCTCCCGTTGAAAAATCGATTTTGGGAACTCTCATATCGATTGCTCATTCGATGCGATATCTTGAACCCGGTCGTGATTGAAAATTTCGAAAGGCTTGTTGAGCTCAATTCTCAGACCCGTTTCATGTCCTTGTACTTTGACTACATGGCGCAGAATATTAACCCTTCTTCTTACAATCCCAACCGTGTGCATTTCATAAATACTTCTGAATCTACTGTTTTCTTCGACACATCCATGAAAGACGAGATTAGTGGAATTCCGGACCACATACGCCCACAAGTGGTTCCAAACATTTTGACGTAGGACTACGTCTTTGTTTTCGATATGGGGGTGCACTCTGCAAATTCTACAAAAATGGTATGTAACGAAAAGTGGTCCAATTTTAAACGCATATAATTCAGCCATCTCACGATAAATTTTCAAATTTTTTGCACAAATCGCCCCGAAATACTTCTAAGAATAGATTCCAATAGATAAACCCAAAGATTTTTGATATCATAGCATTAAAAAATTAAATAATATACAACCTTGTCAAAATATCGCGCATTAACACACAGAAGATAGCGCTTCCCAAGCCCTGTACGACGGATTGGTATACCTAGCGCGCAACGCTTCTATGAATGACGTCATCATCGACTATTTAAAGAACGGACTTGGCCAGACACGCTCAGTTCCCTGTTGAACGGCTGGCGAAGCAGATCACTGCGCTCTGTTTTTTACAACCAGTGTAGCTGAGCTGGAAGTCCGTTACACTGGCTGTGGAGGGACGCTGCCCTGTGTCGTCCAACAGGCGACCGCTCCAACTGCTTCCTAAATGCCGCTGTAATGTTGCCAGTAAATTTTTGGTTTAACTAGCACATGTATTTGCTATTTGCGCTTGAAATTAAGTAATGTAGTGGTAGTAATAAGCTTCCCATTTTGGTTTAAACGCAAGGACAGTTTTTAAAACAGGATTTGATTAATTAGTTTAGCTCATCTAAGCAATTTTATCAATTCTGTAATTTAAAAGGAATTTTACGGAACTTGGTGAATTTGGCCCCACTTGCAACTGATATAATCAACCTGCACAAAGTGTTGCATAACGCAGGGCTGTTTTTTGGAACAAAATTATGTGTTATCATTCAGCCCTTCGCTATGCAAAATCACGATATTATGACAGATGGGCTAAGCGTGGCCGTTCCTTTCAATCGGGAAAGGCCGCGTAGAATTTTGGTGAAATGCGCTAATAGTGGTGGTACTAGTTGTCTCTTTCGTTCTACCCATCATCATCAGCGTTGACTCATTTTGCATTGTACGCTTGGGTTCAATGTTTGGCGTCAATGTGTTGGTAGGTAGGGGAACTGGCGGTAAAATGAACACGTTAAGCAAAGTCATTATTTTCTAACTAATAAGTGAATGAGATATTACAATCACCTTATGTTTCTTGTTAGACATGTTTTGTACATATCTGGTAAAAATACTTCGTCATAAACACATTTTTTCAAACATGATTCTTGATTTCTAAACATGTCCAAAAATGAGACATGTTTATAGCGAGTGGGTAAAATGAACATCTGGCGGTGTTAAAATGAACAGCTTCTGGTGACCTGCAAAATGTCCTGTATGTATGCAATGCGCAGCGTTGGTTAGCATTTTCCGATCAATGCTAATATCCCAACAAATCATGAGCTTTGCATACACACAGGTCATTTTGCAAGCAAAAAAAATTGTCACGGAATAATTGTATTTTCATGACGTAATATTAACCATTTTACAATCCTGTGACATCGAAACACATCTACAAACTTGGGGTTATCCATGGGTGTTTGAACTTTTAGGATCTGTTTGAGAGCAACTAGAAAGCTTGTTCTACACATGAGATATGATTATATTGTCTAAAATTTGATTTTTCTTCACCGGTCCGGGTGTTTTTTCCCACACACTAAGTACTAAGAAAATAAATATTTTACATTAAGTAGTATAGTCCTATGTCTACAGTTCGTGCAACCCCATAGGGCTGCCCCTTGTAGTTTTTTATAATAAATTCCGAGAAGTCGACTGTTCTAAGATGTTTTATACTGACGGATCAAACCTCGAAGGGTCCACTGGCTTCGGTATTTTCAATCAAAAGTTCACCGCCTCCTACAAACTCAGTGACCCTGCTTCAGTTTACGCCGCAGAACTAGCTGCCATTCAGTATACCCTTGGAGTCATTGAAACATTACCCGCAGGCAGTGATGTACCAAATCAGGTTTTTATAATTTTGGGGAAAAACCCAAGGTTTTTTCCCGGTTAAAACGGTTTTTTCGCGGGAAGATTAGGTTTTTTGCAATTTTGTGATATTTTAGTATTGAACATTAATGTATTGTTATCCAAATACTTTTATTTTATTTATGAGCATTGTTGTCATAAAGTTTAGCATGTATATGAATTCTGAATGGTTTTCCTCGATTGAATCATTGCTATAGCGGTGATCCAACATTTCTTTACAAATATTGTGGTTGAATAAGTGATAAAACATTTCAACACGTTTTGGGCTAAGTCGATTGCGTTTCTTACTGTGAATCCACCTAAACGTACTAAACATTTTTTCTACTGTTGCTGATGTAGTTGATGCCGAAAGAATTCGGATTGCGATTTGTGAGAGTTCTGATTGCGGTTTATACTAATGACGAATGTCAAGGCCACTCGCTTTCTGCGTATTACTCACTTTAACTTTTCACCGAACTAAATAGGTATTTTCTAAATTTTGTATGAATACCTACCTCATTTCGCTAAAAGTATAGCAACCCCTAAAATGAGTAACAAGCAGAATAAAAGTAGTTTGGGCATCACACGATTATTCTAATTTTCACTAGTTTGAGTAACAATGACTATTGTTCCCAGTATTATAAGAAACAAGTTGAAATATGGAATGGACCAAAATTAAAGTCGCAGGAACAGAAAATGCTTCGTAAAATCCACTATAAATATATTAGAATGTAAAAATTGGATTTAAACTTCAAGTTTAAAAATCGGCCAGGAGCTTTTCGATTACGTCCTACAGAATTAAAAACGTAAAAAAGTATATCCGGTTCTTAAAAAGGACTTTTCTTTATACAACTTTTAATCTTGAATGTAACGTTGTACGGAATTTCCCGTGAGCGAATTATACTGGATGTTCATCCTTGCCGACTTTTTCGGGTGAGAATATTCAAAGCGATTCTCATGCTCAAGGATCTCTGTCAGATTTTTACGTTTGATGTTTATATTCGATTTTTATATGCTAAAATATCTGGAGTGGGTTCTACAAAGTATGTTTTATCCTTGCGACTTTTATTTTCGGTCTCTCAAATGTAAATGCAAGATTTTTTAACCCTCCGGAAGTCGCGCAAATGGCCCACTGAACGAGCAGTTGCTGGTGCCCTATAACGATTTCGCTAGATTTTCAGAGCAGCGTGTACTCAGTGCACTAGCGCGACTGCCGAAAGGTTAATAACATTAAATGAACATCATACATTGGATAAAACGAAAAAACCCATATTTCGTCCGGGTTAAAATGATTTGGAAAAAACCCGGTTAAAACCCAAAAATAAAAACCCGGGAAGATGGAATTTTTCCCATCGGTGCATCACTGCCCGCAGGCCATTACTTCATCGTTTCGGATAGCCTCAGTTCCATTGACGCTATTCGCTCGATGAAACATGGAAAGCACTCCTCGTATTTTTTGGGGAAAATACGGGGGCTACTGAGTGCTTTATCTGACAACTCTTTCCAGATTACCTTGGTATGGGTCCCTTCGCATTGCTCCATTCCGGGCAATGAGAAGGCAGACTCCTTAGCTAAGGTGGGTGCCTTAGAAGGAGACGTTTACGAAAGACCAATTTGCTTTAGCGAATTTTTCAGTATTACTCATCAGAGAACCCTCCAAAGTTGGCAAACTTCGTGGAGCAGTGGGGAGCTGGGAAGGTGGCGACGGCTATCACGACATCGAGCACATTGCCTGGGCGTGCACCGAGTACAGTTCCGCCAGGTCTCGGCTAATGGATACCCTGCGGGCCCGAGGAAGACCAACCAACGTCCCGGTTCGAGATGTGCTGGCAAGCCGCGATGTCCTCTATATGTCCCTTATATACACCTTTGTGAAAACCATCAATATACAAGTCTAACTGCCCCTTCTTATTTTCCTTATCATTCTCAGAACCCTCTTCCACCTGTATCAAAGCATCTGTATCGAATGAGACAACAAACACGGGACCTACGGCACGAACATAACACGCTTAACTCGAAATGTAGCCGATCCACATCTGAGCCGTACTACGAAATCGTCTGGAAAAACCCCTGCCATCTTGAGGAGGACCACCCGGCGTCCCAGTACATGATTTCCCTGATGAAGGCCACCCGAGTTTGTAATCCATCCGTTGATCTCACGATGCCTGAAACTGAAATAATTTTCTCTCCCTGCCATCTTTGTCTACCCTCCCTCCCCTGACTCTTATACCCAGAAGTAACACCCCTACCCCCCCACAATATCATCACGAAGCATTTAGCTCTTCTTGTCTCTTCTAGTTTTAACTATTATATTATATAATCTCGTTGAAAATGCCCAACTCTATTACCCACAAAAATAACTATAATTACGAATCTTTACAAAATTCAATCATGCCCTCTAGTTATTCCTACTTTTAAGATAGTCGTAAAAAATTGTCCCCCTTAGTTAAACATTATTTGCTCCAATAATCTCACTGATAAAAATGTCAAACCATATTGCCACAAAAACTAAATGACCCCCCTAATCTTACGAAAATAATATTATCCCCTTGTGTAGATATATAAGATAGCTATAAAATCGCATTAGTTTCATTTTAAAAAAATCAATATGTAATCCTCTAGTTTTAAGCAATTTAAAATGTAAAACAAAACAAAATTGGCACCTTTAAGCTAACGCAACGTGCCTTATCAAATAAACGTTTTGAATAAAAAAAAAACTGACATAGTCACGGTTTTGTAGACCTGTGCAATTAATTTGGTTTTATTTAACAGATCATAGTCACATCATCAGCCAGTAACTTTCTCGCTTTCTCAAGCAGTAATTTCCAATCCCGTCAGCCCAATGTTATCACAAAGCGAATTGGGAAAGATACAATAGATTATATCGAGAATAGTTTTGCAAAGTGTAAGCGTCGCTTAGTGTTTTCCGAGAAACACGCAAGCAGATGTGAGCTCTGATCGCTTGTTCGCTCTGCATCCTATGGAACTTTATCGCCTCTGTCCCAATTCCCTAGAATCACATTACCAGACACATCAAGTTCCGCACAATTGTCAGTGCAGCTACTAGTGAATTGCATACAACGTGTCCTCCGCCCAGTTCGCTTAGCTAGTTCAGAGCAGCATGGGGCGGTGCACACTGCTTCCAAATGGGCAAAAACGTAATCGAGATTGTTTTGACCGCGATTATCAAAATAAAAGGATTTGTCAGTTCAGTTATTCATTCATTCTCATATTGTTTTAGATTCTCAGTGTCTAATTTTTCAAAAAGTTTATTTAATTCTATTCAACTTATACTTGTTGAGTAAATAGTTTATTTTTACACGTTGAACAAAAAATTGTATAGAAAATCGCCGGAAAAATTATCTGTAAAAAACTCTACAATGGCGTAGCCAAGGGGGGATTTTGGGGGTTAAAACCCCCTCCAAACCCATATATTTGAATTGAAGAAAAAAGTTTGATGCTGACTAGTTTATTACATATTCAAATAATAATTTTGGAAGTTTATTATCTGTTCAGTACATTGAGAACCTAATGTTTTAAACGTTGGGACTTTTTGTAAATTGTGAGAATGGGGTCTTGTAACTAATATTTTAGTGAGGATCCTATAGTTGATATATATGTAAATATTAAGCAAAATAGCTCAATGAAAACGCCTACATAGAAACTGATAAAACATGGCGTTTATGCTTGTCTCTAACAGGTCAGAATCGGTTTTTATGAGCATTCGATGTTAAGATACGTGTAAGGAACAACCTTTGATGATATGTGGGCATGTAGGGACTATAAAATCAGAGTGTAAGTGATCTTCCTATGGAAAGATATCAAAAACATGATTTTTGATTGGAGGCACCTCTAAATCATATGCAAATTAAGTCATTTTTGGCGAAAGTTCTTAAATTCACACCTAAAACAAAAATCTGAGCAGACCCATCTATATTTCAAAACTTTTTCAAAATGTGGAGAGGTCTAATGTACATAAGTGAGGAAACATAAAAAATCTCGCCTAGATGGCAAATTATTATCAAAATCAAATCAATAAAATAAAAAAATATTTTACAACCAACTTTGCTAGTGTTACTATATCACGAAAATGGAGTTTTCCTCGTCAAAACAATTTCGATCGCGTGTTGCATGTTTGGAAGCAGTGTGCGCTCGCCGGCCGGAGGGTTTGTATGTTTCAAGAGATGTCAATTTATGGTCCATTCCGGAAAATGATATAGTGTCGGATGGCTATTTTATAGCATCTACTCAGCAGAATATGATTTGACCATAGAAACTACTATATACGTGCGTACGTGTCGGTGCTGTGAATGAACCAAGCACACGAAATCGTGATCCTGCTCTATTTCCGCTCTAAGCTTCAGGACACTAGGCAAAGAGATTTTAGCGCCAATGTGTTCGAAATTGTGCTTTTGGAATTTATTCATGGTAATGCAGAGTATGATTGAGAAGACAACGATAATTATATCTACCGAAGATGATGGGCTGGAGATGCGTTCTGTGCAGCTTCAAATAAAATGGGATGGAACCGCTTTCAGCTCGGCAATTGTCCGCATATCCGTGTAATTGGTAAATTTTGAAACTGAGATTTCAACAAAGTGACGTTTATTCAACGATTTTCAACGAATAATTCGACAAAGTATCCATTTACGCAAGGTCTCGGAAAAATTCTTCTTATGCCGAATTCAAGTAGACTAAAAATTATAATTACAATTGTAAATGGGTTCCGCAGACTGATAGCATGAAATGATTTTGCGGAAATTATACTTTTCTGCTAAAATATGAACCATTGTTCTTAGGTGTTTTAAAAGGGAAAGTCTTTCGAATGTGTTAATCAACGAACTAATTTTCAACGAAACTAAAACACGTCAAATTGAGGTAAAATTGAAGAATCCAAGAACAATGATAGAATTTTAAATGTAACATTGGTTACATAAGCACCCCGAGTAAAATATATATTTCGAAAAAAAATAAATTGTAGGAATCGTTTGGTTTTGTTTGCGGATTTTAAAACACCTAACTACCAACGCGAAACTGGCTGAATAATGTAAATTGTATCTTCGAAGGATTTTATTAATGTTACAAACTCGTGCCTCTGAAACTGTGTGTTCACTTATTAGACCTCCAAGAAGTGAGATATCCGTTTAGAGCTACTTAATGAAAAAATAGCTAAAAATTGATTATCGGAATGTAAAAAAAAAGTAATAAATTTTCTAGACCCCCCCAATAGCAGTGCTCAGATGAAAGAAGAGCATCTAAGCTTTCGATTTGTGAGTACTTTAGTGATACTGATTTTTTTGTCAAAATATTTTCTACCAGAGACACCGTGGTTGAGCTTTTCCATGCGGAATACATTATCACCACAAACTACCATCAGTAAACAAATTAGAATGCCAACTTCCAGGAAATAGAAAATAATAAGAGAAGGAAGTGATTCCCTATTTCAATTTATTTATGGTACTAAATAGGAAGTATCTAGCCCAACACCCACTTAAAAACACTGTACCCCATTTATTCTCCATGCAGGGCCGGCGGATAGCGTGGGTAGTGTGGGTAGTACTACTTACTCGAAAATAACCGAGTGGGTAATTACCCACTCGAAATTTTGGACTTTTTCATAAATTTGAAATCTGCCACGTAAGTATCTCGGGCACACATTTGAAAATATCGATGTACGACAATTCCATTTGCACAATCGCACCGCAAGTGATTTAATGTAAAGGTAATGAAAGCATGTGTATTGCTAAAATGAGACAAATCCCTATTCTATTACCCTCACCCTATGCTTACTACCCACTCGGGCTAAAAGTGTAACGCCGGCCCTGTCTCCATGAACCGATAATGAGATATAAATCACCCCTTATCTTCTAGCATATAGACAAAAACCTTCTTCTCGTTGGCTGCCGTTATCCATCGTTATAAAAAACTGCATTGCTCACCTCACTAGGCAGAGGCATGAACTAAGGTTACATACTAAACTATCGATAAGCCCCCGATACGCCCAACATCAAATAGTGTCACCGTATCTCGTTTCCCGTTTTGCCGAAAATGCCGAGGATGCCTGCGGGCAATAATCAACCCAGCAGAGCATAGCACTACTGAATATTCTTGTTACCACCGCGCTGCTGTACCAGGTGTGCTATATGTAGGTCCCGGTGCTAGGTTGGTGTTGGTGTATGGAAATTGTGAGGAGAGACAAATTTACACCAGGATTACGTGACCTTGTATTTTATACCTTTCATGGCCACATAAAATACCCAGATCGAAAGGAGCAGGAGCAGAATCGGAAAACGGCCGAATATGGTACAGCATCAACTTTGTAATGGGATTCAAACAGCCCTGCGGCACACCAGAAACGGAAGTGATTTCCACCGCAATAGGAGATGCGTAGATGTATCCTTTTATTATGTTCTCAATATGAATATTTCAAGCGAAATTGATCGAATTGATTACGTTCGAACGGAGCTTGGTTTTATTGCTAAACAGCGCCTATTTTGAAGTGGTTTACAACGCGGGAAAACGGATGATTGGTTCCTCAACTGATTTGGAATGAAACATAATTGACTCTTTGTGTGCGCTTCTCGGAATCATGTGAAGTAAGGTTGTTTTCAAGATCAATTACCGTGCAGAGCCCGCCCACCGTTCGCTCCCATTTACCAACAAGTTTGACGCCAAAATCGTTTTATATCGAATTTTGAATGGAATTTATCATGGAATCGAGTCAAAACGGTTCCATGTAGTTGTAACAATTGCAGTTTTATGGCACTCTTACAGAGCCTCTTAAAACTAAGGCTGCACTTGTAGTGTGCTATAAAATTTAAAATGCTACTTGGGATCCCACTTAAAAATCTGTATTATTGTGAAAAAAGAGACAAAGTTTTCGGATAAGTTTTGTGAATTGTTGAAGGATTTTCACAATTCGGCCACCAATCAATAAAAATTGTCAAATTTATTTGTGTGTTTTAAGGGGTTATATACAAAGTTGTGGCGAAAAAGTGAGCTAAGTTCGTGATTTTTTTAAAGTGTTTCAGTGGCGTAGTAAGAAAATTGTTCTGGGGGGGGGGGGCTATATGAATTTTTTTTTGCATAGATATGAAAAAATGTTCAAAAACATTCTGAGCAGGAAAAAAATGTTCAAAAACCAACTCAGGGAACTGGTTTGGGTAGTCAAGGTAGGAAAGCGGCTGTTGGTATAGAATTAATGCTCTTCCCCTACGAGGACAATCTGGGCGGCAAACTTCAGACTGTCTAATTTACTGAGCCCTTCAGTTCCCTTGTGCCATTCAGTACCACTTCCTCGCTGAGCTTCCGACTGCTTCGCGAACTACTCGGTCTAGTCCCCGACGATAGATCTAGCCTACTCCGACGAAAAGTTCCCCGGCGAGAGAAGTTCGAGCCAACCAGCCAGGTGCTGTCAGTTCGGCGATTCCGGTAGAGTAGGGCATCCGGTTTGCTGGAGCCCCAGCGCGACTGGCGGTGTATCGTCGCGGTCTATGCGGTCTCGTTCCCGGCGATGAATCTGACTGTAAGCTGACGGACAGGTCCCAGACGAAAGAAGTTCTCCCGATACCGATTCTTATTTGGTTTCAGTACTACAACTTCTTGAGCCCTTTGAAAACTTTCGTTAGCTTATTACGAAACAGCAAACGAGTCGTTCGCTGTTATATACGAATATCTTTATAATATTTACGAGCACCATTCGTCAAACCGTCCACGTCAAAAGAGCAATATGAAGCAATTGTTGCTATGCGTCAGATAATTGTTATTGTCTGACTATTTAGTAGTCGTATCCGTGTCCGCCGGTTGCAGGAAGATTTCCTGAACCTCTTTCGCTTCCAGTTGATTCAGAATCTGGAGCAGTACAGAATCAGTTGAGCCGTCGCGAACTGGTCGTTGATTTTGTATGAATAATTTTGAGTTTTTCTCTGCCGGAGCAATATCGGTGCTGTCAAACATCGATCTTAAAAGATTGAATGCGACCAACGAAATCATTTGTAATATACATAAACGTTTATTAAAATAAACGAAACATTTCGTTTCTTTCACGACAAAAATGTCGATAACTTTCGTGCAATGTAAACTAAATAAGTAAAATTTACGAAAACTTTCGTTTATCAAGTGGCCATTTCTTTGTACCACAATAAAGTCGATTTGGCCACATCGATTTTTTTAAATATGTTGTCAAAACATCGAAAAATGATGTTGTCAAACATCGATCCCAAAAGATCGACTGAAAACAAAAGGAGGCTAATAAATACGAAAACTTTTCTAAACGAAAAGATTTCGTGCGACCAACGAAATCGTTCGTAATATACACAAACGTTTATTAAAATAAGCAAAACATTTCATTTCATTCACGAAAAATAATGTCAGTATCAACGATAACATTCGTGCAGTGTACATTAAATGTGTAAAATTTACGAAAGCTTTCGTTCACCATACGGCCATTCTTGTTCATGAAATGAACGAAACTTACTATTTACAATGCACGAAAATACTTCGTTGCAGAAAACGACGAATGAATTCGTGCATTGCATGATCGATTTAATTATATTTACGAATTTATATTATCAGTGCATCGTACATCCCATTCCAAAGTGTTAGACAGAGGAGAATGGAGCCCTGAGTAACGCCCGCTGCGACTCGCATTGCGTTCTGCCCTTTTGTTCGTCTGGTACAGCAGTGCTCTACTCTGGAAGTAGCTCTTTAGGATCGTGCTCATTCTTTTATGCCACGCTGCGGCATTGGTCTATTCGGGGCTGGATGGCCCGGTGACTTCCCTGACTTTGGCAGCAACATCAGTTTCTGCATCTTCCTCATTTCGGGGATTACCATCGTCTAATGACCGGGGGTTTTCTTTGATTTTAGTCACATCGACGCGTCTTTGAGCTCGTCGTTAGTCACTTGCCACTCGACTGTGTTACCTCCTTCTTCTTCGCCGTACGGTGTCGGTGACCAGGTGGTTGAATTGTGATTCGGGAAGAGACCCTCAACGATTATTTTTAGCTTACTCGGGCATATTTCAGCTGGTGTCGACGGACCCTCGTCTTCGTCATTACGAGTCAGTACGCGTCCCCCAGGGATTGGCGTTTATTTCTCAGCACAGCTACTTATGGCAATTGGCCTGCTAAGCTTGATCTCCCGTTTTAAAGAGTCCCTACCTTGTAGATACGTCGCTTGCGCTCCTTTCTCACTCTCCGACCTTGCACTCTAAGCCCGCCTTCTGGCTCTAAGACAAGCAGCGTGTAGCGTACTGAGTTACTCATTTAACCAGTAAGCTGCACGCCGTCTACTGCATGGCCTTAGTTTTCGTGACATTGTAACGTCACAAGCCGTCACAATCCTTCTTGTTAGATCAGCCGTATCAACGTACTTGATTCAGTTGTTCGCCGAAGTAACTCAACAAAGAAGTTTTCGTTAAAGGCTTTCGTCTTCCACTTTAGCTTGCCGCCTGTCCTTCTTCGTGCTGCAGTAGGGTTCCATTGGCCGATGCGGTAGCGAATCGCCTGGTGGTCTCTATGGGGATACTTCTCTCACACTCTCCAGTCCATGTTCGCCGTCAGTCAAGGACTACAGAATGTGGTGAAATTTTTCTCGGTACCGATATCCGTTTCGTGAACCATTAAGCTCCTAGCTCCTCGCTTCGCCGCGATCTACTCGTTATAGTCCTCGGCGGTTGAGCTAGCCTCCACAACGTGCCGAAAGGAAGGTGTCGAGTCTGCAGCGAATTTTCACTACAAGGAAATATTTTCACAACTTTTGCAAATGAAGCTTTGAGAATTTCATTTAAAATATTAGGCATATTTTTGTTTAACATATTCATTTTTTTCAAATTTCTCCAAAATATTTCGGGGGGGGGGGGTTTCGTCCCCAACCCCCCCCCGCTACTACGCCACTGAAGTGTTTCATGCAAATTTTATTTGAAAAAGCGAAAGAAAGTTCGTTGGTAGCACTATGGAAGATAGAGAAAACAAGTTTAAAATATTCAAGATTGTCTGAGTTATGGCCCATCCCCCAAAGCGTGTTTTTGGCAAAGGTTTGCGGTGAACGCTCTCCAAGTCGAACCGATCAACAGAAAATCAAAAACTAAAAAGATTATTGAAGAGAAATGTAAAGAAAACATGTTAACATGTAAACATGTTGACCAAAAAATTGAGTTTTTCCGTGGTTAAAATTGAGATATCACGTTCACCGCAACGATACTTTTCAAAAAACTTCATTCCGAGATAATTGCGTTTAAATTTTTGTCTCTGGCAAAAACATGATTTGCGGTTTTACCTGTCATTAACCCATTCATGCCCATGTTGTTTGTGGACAACTAAGTTTTTTAACAGCTATAATTTTTGATTGAGGCGAAATTTGCTCACAAAAACAAGTAAGGCTCATTAATGTGATTATTGCCTTTAATTTGAGTATTAACAGTTACAAGGATCAGCTTTAGAACTAAAGTTATTACAATTAGTCTGATTGGATTCTGATGGAGCAGTGTTGCCAGGGAAAGTTTACGTTGAGGACGGAAAATGATTTTTTTCATGTCTTCGTTATGGTGCAATATTATTGAAAACTGATAGAACTTATCAATTGAGACTGTCGTTCGCTACGTTTTCCACGTAATTGGACTATTGTAATTATTCTAGGAGAATTGTATTGAGTATTAGAAGGTAAAAATTGACCAGCTTCTAGCACTGCCATGGAAGCACCTATCTTTATGAAAATAGGCTTTTCGTGTTTCTTGACCCCACCGTTTTCAAGGAAAAATAGTTTTGAATGCAATAGAAAAAGTTGGGCATGAAAAGGTTAAAAACTACAAGGGGTTGAACGAACTATAGACGTAGGACTATACGACTTAATGTATTTTTTTTAGTACATTTAGAGTAATAATAAATCAAATATATTTCTTACGTATAGTTTAAGCAAAACCAATCAATATCGAACGCTACATATTAAACCAAACCTTCTTTATTATCAGGTCATTTCATTTGTAGTAGGTGATCGAATCCGATTAAACTGATTTGAGAAGATCTGAAGAAACAAGACAGAAAACCGTGACCGTACTAATATCTGGAACTAAATCTTTATAGCACAAGATCAGTTTCTAAAAATTGTAAAAAATTTTAGATTGTGATTAAAAAACCCGGGCCGGTGAAGAAAAATTAAGTTTTAGACAATATAATCACATTTCATGTATAGACCAAGCTTTCTAGCTATATTTTGCCATTATTGTAACTTTCCTAAAGTACGCATACAAATGCAGTTGTCTTAATCATATATCGAAACAATAAATATACAAGAATCGAAAACAACTTTATATATGGATGCGTTTTTGCAACGGTTTTTCGAGTGGCAGTGTAATCCTTCATAAATAGGTTTTGTAGGTACATAGGTACATAACCTATTAGAAGAATCAAAATAGTATAGGCTGAGTGGAAATGAATCACGTGAAGTGAAAATGAATCAATGAATTGATCGAACGTAAATAATAAGCTTTCGTTATGCTTTTCATCGATCCGCGTAAATTTGTCGCTAAGAAAGTTTTCGTCTTTGCGCAACGAAAGTACAGATTGCTACCATGCAACCGCTAACAAACAGGGATGCCACATTGAAATCAGTGTTACGGTCTGAAATATCTTTTTACCATCTGTGATAACAGAAACAGGAAAAAATCTGTGATAAATTTCCGAAAACCCAAAATATTTCCAAAAATCTGGAATTTTCATCGAAATGCCAAAAATCTGCCATCTGTAAATCTGTGATCAAAAATTGTGAAAAAATCTGTTACATTACAGAAAAATCTGTGAATATGGTAACCCTGCTAACAAATTAGATATACCTACCTCCACATTCGCCTCAAACATGGAACCCGTATTGCGAATTTGTTAATAGAGCTCGAATGTACAAGCGATTTTGTGCACGAATAATTGTGTTCGAGATTGTGCTGGAAACGAGCACAACACAAAAGAAAACATAGTTTTCGAACGGACAAGCTCAGTCGCGTGTTGGACGGAACTGGGTAGCGTACCTCCACAGCCAGTGTAACGGACTTCTAACTCAGTTACACTGGCTGTGAAAACACACAGCGCAGTGATCTGCTCCGTCTGCCGTTCGACAGGCAACTGAGCTTGTCCGGCCAAATCCGTTCTTTAAATAGTCGATGATGACGTCATTCATAGAAGCGTAGCGTGCTGGTATACAAATCTGTCGTACCGGACTTGGGAAGCGCTATCTTCTGTGTGTAAATGCGCGATATTTTGACTAGGTTGCACATTATTTAATTTTTTAATGCCATGATATCAAAAATCTTTGGGTTTATCTATTGGAATCTATTCTTAGAAGTATTTCGGAGCGATATGTGCAAAAAATTTGAAATTTTTTCGTGAGATGGCTGAATTATATGCGTTCAAAATTGGACCACCATTCGTTACCTACCATTTTTGTAGAAGTAGTCCTACACCAAAACTACTTAAACGATTTCTTTACAACTTTGCATACACATTCTATGTAAAAAAATACCCAACCCCTACGTTGAGTTTTTGAGATAAATTTTCATTTTTAATTTTCAAAAATTTGACTTGGTTTACTTTTGCGCTTGTTAATCATCAATTCTGTGTCTTTACCAACGAAAAATACCATTTAAAAATTGTACGAACATTGTACTAACTAACTTGTTATTAATTCGTCCGGCACTAATTATGGGCAGTACAGTTCCCGGTAATAGCGTCCTGAAACTTATTGTCTGGTGTATATGAGTGTCATTTGTCTTTTTTTTAGAAGGGTCCAACTGAAGACATGAACCTAGACTGTAAGGACCGAAGGTAGGGGCCGAGGATGAAAACTTTATAAAACCGGAGCCCGACCTGAACCTGATAATCTCAAAATTTTAAAACCCGAACCCGACCCGAACCAGAAAATTTATAATTTAAGAAACCCGATCTGAACCGAACTTGTTACACTGATAAAATAAATTCGTAAATATAATGAATTCGATCATGCAATGCACGAATTCATTCGTCGTTTTCTGCAACGAAGTATTTTCGTGCATTGTAAATAGTAGGTTTCGTTCATTTCATGAACAAGAATGGCCGCTTGGTGAACGAAAGCTTTCGTAAATTTTACACATTTAATATACACTGCACGAATGTTATCGTTGATAACAACATTATTTTTCGTGAATGAAACGAAATGTTTTGTTTATTTTAATACACGTTTGTGTATATAACGAACCATTTCGTTGGTCGCACCAATTCATTTCGTTTATTTTAGAAAAGTATGAAGTCGATCTTTTGGGATCGATGTTTGACAACATCGATTTTTTAAATTTCAAAAAATCGATGTGGCCAAATCGATTTTATTGTAGTACGAAGAAATGACCGCTTGATGAACGAAAGTTTTCGTAAATTTTACTTATTTAGTTTGCATTGCACGAATGTTATCGTTGATAACGACATAATTTTTCGTGAATGAAACGAAACGTTTCGTTTATTTTAATAAACGTATATGTATATTACGAGCGATTTCATTGCTCACACGAATTTATTTCGTTTATCTTAGGAAAGTTTTCGTATTTATTAGCATATTATTTTTTCAATCGATATTTTAGGATCGGTGTTTGACAACAACGATTTTTCAACTAACTAAAAGGATCGATTCAGCAAAATCGATTTTATTTCAACCTGCTCACTTCTATTGAGGACTAGAAAGATTGTGGTGTGAAGTAATGGCCGCTTGATGAACGAAAGTTTCCGTAAATTTTACATATTTGGTATACATTGCAGGAATGTTATCGTTGATAACGACATTATTTTTCTTGAATGAAACGAAATGATTCGTTTATTTCAATGTATGATGAACGATTTCGATGGTTCGATGGGCGCATGAATTCATTTCGTTTATCTTAGAAAAATTTTCGTATTTATTAGCCTCTTATTGTTTTCAGTCGATCTTTTGGGATCGATGTTTGACAACGTCGTTTTTTTTTTTTTTTAATTTAAGAAAATCGATGTGGCCAAATCGATTTTATTGTGATACGAAGAAATGGCCGCTTGATGAACGAAAGTTTTCGTAAATTTTACTTATTTAATGTGCACTGCACGACTATTATCGTCGATAACAACCTTGTTTTTGGTGAATGAAACGAAATGTTTCGTTTATTTTAATAAACGTTTATGTATATTACGAGCGACTTCGTTGGTCGCACGAATTCATTTCGCTCATCTTAAAAAAATTTTCGTATTTATTAGCATACCTTTTTTCATTCGATCTTTTAGGATCGATGTTTAACAGAGGCAACAACGATTTTTTAACTAACTAAAAGGATCGATCTGGCAAAATCGATTTTATTTCAACCTGCTCACCTCTATTGAGGACTAGAAAGATTGTTGTGTAAAGAACTATCTAGTGTACACAGAACGAATGTTATCGTTGATAAGGACATTATTTTTCGTGAATGAAACGAAACGATTAGTTTATTTCAGTAAATATTTGAGTATATTACGAAAGACTTCGTTTGTCGCATGAATTTATTTCGTTCATCTAAGAGAAGTTTTCGTATTCAATAGCATATTCATTGCGCTGGCAGAGAAAAACTCAAACTTATTCATACAAAACCAACGAGCAGTTCACGATGGCTCAACTGAATCCGTACTGCTCCAGTTTCTGTATCAACTGGAAGCGAAAGAGGTTCAGAAAATCTTCCTGAAACCGGCAGACACGGATACGGCTACCAAATAGTCAGACCGAGACCGTCGTGATGATATACTCTACCTCTATTGAAGCGCTTTTGACGTTGACGGTTTGACGAATACTGCTCGTAAATATTATAAAGATATTCGTATATAGCAGCGCACAATTCGTTTGCCGAACGAAGCCCTTTCGTAATAAGTCAACGAAAGTCGTTTCGTGGTTTTCACAAAAAACTCGTAATAAAAAATAAAAGTGTTTCAATAGAACTACGAACGATTCATAATATGTACGAAAAATTCGTATATATTATGAAAACTTTCTGAACGAAACTAATTGCTAGCGATTTACGAATATATTCTATCAGTGTAATACGGAGAATCAAATAATGATCCCGAAGATTTTTAATTTTAGGCACCCGGGCTGGATCCAAGGCTCATCCAAAAGAATCATTCATGGCTCAACCAAATAGAATCTCTCGAACCTGACGTAGCGCCATATGCGTCCAGTTATATCTGCCTATGGCAAAACGAATTACAGGCAAGAGGAATTGGCATTATTATTGAACGTCGAATTAGACACGTTCTGAGAACCTTATAAATCGTCGATATCGTAACCGGAAAATAGGATAAATCGGCGGCTAACGCATTGGGAAACAAGAGGCATAATGATGACAGATTCAAACAACCTTGCCCGTTGCACTTAACCAAAATTTCTAATTTTATATCAAAAACATAAAATTTCAAAAACCCGGACCCGACACGTACCCGAGAAATTCAAATTTGAAAACCCGGAACCCGAAAAGTGTAAATTTACAGAACCCGAAATCCGACGGGTTCGGGTCGAGTCCAGGTTTTGGAACCCGAAACCCGGACCCGACCCGAACCCGATGACCATCTCTACTAGTGTGCATCGATAACGTTATTGTTTAGTAAGGGCTGATCGTCTGCCTACCACTTTAACATGCGATGAAGGTATGCATATCTGTCCCATCTAGCAACGTTTCTGCTGCACTACTTGATTACAAGAGCGCAGTGTGTCGAAGTGTGTTCCGTTTCCGTTGTAGTCAACTGTCCGACTCGCATTTCTTACTTATTAATTTGAAAATGTGAAGTTTTTCAGTTTCCCGTCTTCACATATAACGTTCACCTACACCAGGTATTACATTCTACCATACGGTAGAGTTCTAGCATCCACCCACGATCGGTAGTGAGACAATCTTGTAATTTGATTTCCTCCATGCAAACTTTTTCACTCTTGACAAATTTTATAACGTTCAGATTGTTGTGACATGATTAAATTCGTGTAGAGTTTAGCTATACATACCTTCTAGAGCGCTTACAGCAGGAAAACACTAACAGTCCTCCCTAGTGGGCCAGTCGTCCCAGCATCCCTATCATAGCTTGTACACGCAGTTTAGAAACATGAGCACTACCCACTCCGCAGGGGGCTTTATTATGATGTGTTGAATCAACTTTACTGAATGGCAACAAAAATGCGACTACTGATATATCACTAGTGGCAGGTATCTTAACATGGTTCACGTAAAGCACACACGCTTGGCTGGAGAAGAGAATTTCGTGGTAATTTGATCCCGTAGTAAGCACGATGCCTTTTTGCCAGTGGAGAGCTAGCAACACTGCACTAATAACAATCTAGAAACCATGTTCTTCATTTTTATCTGCTTCTCACACATCCACTCTGACAGTGGTACACACCCCACTCAGCCCAGATGTTGACCTCTGCTCGGGGGAAATTTTTGATCATTTCCACGTTGGGAAAAAACGCACATCAATTTTGGTTCACCGTCGTAGCCAGGCTCGTCGTCGTAATTTTGCACCACAAGGTTGATATTTGATTTTAGTAAGAACACATTCCGGTACGACACACTTTTCTTATTCTGACTATTCCGTTTTCTACCGTCTAGCAGTGGCTATGGTAACGCGCGAGATGCCTGTCTGTCTTTTTCCGAGCTCTGCACTATTTGCAAGCCGAAGGACGTGTCGCGGAAAACTGAGAGCAATATTTGACGGCGGCTGCATAAATACAGGCGTAACGTTCAAGCTACCGTGGTGAATTGCCCCGTCGTGTGGGTCTTGTGATGTGAGGCATCGTGGGAACTAACACATGCGCACTTGGTACAGTGACAGTCGAAATATATTTTCTGGTACATCTATTGAGAAAATAAAGATATTTATCACTTGTAGGTTTCATTCAAAAAACCTGTTTTAGTACAACTGCTAGTGAAATTTTACCTTATCATTTAATACTATCATTTGGATTATCCAGGTTAGATGAATCAGATGAACCATAGGTTTATGGCCGTGTCCCAGATGGGATATAGTAGGTTGAAGTTCTGCAAATGGATGTTATTGCCAAAGTACTTTTAACCCCTTATGCCAATGTTGTTTATAAACAATAACGTTTTCAAATAGCTATAACTTTTGGTTTAGGCAATATTGGTTCACAAAAACAAGCAAGACTAATGAATGTGATTATTACCTTTCTTTTGAGCACTACCAGTTACAAGTATTAGCTCAAGAACTGAAGTTACTACAATTTATCTCGGATTACGATGGAGCAGTGCTGCCAGAGAAAGTTTACGTTAACGAAGGAAAATAACATTTTCAGTTATCTTCGTTATTTTGCTATATTATTTAAAACTGATAAAATCTATCAATTTAGACTGTCTTCGGCTACGTTTTCCGCGCAATTAAACTATTGTAAATATTCTAGGAGAATTGCATTGAGCATTGGAAGGTAAAAATTGAGCAGCTTCTAAAACTGCGAAGGAAGCCCCTTTCTTTATGAAAAAAGATCGGCATGAAAGGGTTAAGTATGTGGGGCAGCAAAATCGATCGTTTCCTCCTTCATAGAACTATTTTAATTCTTCATGATGCGTAATCTGGCAATGTATAATAATCCGTTCAGTTCGTGTTCCTAAGAACCTTAATATGCTGCGTATAGAAGTCTCTTTGACAGAGCTGCCAAATGATTTTATTAAATATCTGTATTGTTGTAATAAAAAATCTGCATTTGACCGTATTCAATGAAAATAAGAGCCCGAGTTTTAGCCGTCGATTGTTGCCGCTCATCGCGGTTTGGGAAGTTCTGTACCTTGTATGTATGTAGTCCAGCTCTCTTCTTTGCATTCTGGACGTAGCTCCGTGACATGCTGATCTTTTTAGCCAAATCACGGCTTGAGACGTTGGGATTTGCTTTAATCATCCGCTTCACCTTTCCCTCCGTCTTTTTGTTCTCCGGTCCCGGTTTTCTTCCAGCTCCTTTGCCGTGGTCCAACGTCAACCGCTCCTGGAACCGCTTCAACACTCTGGAGTTGGTTGAATGGTGAATGTTCGACATTTTTCCCAACTGCCTGTGCGACAGGTCAGGAAATTCCAGGTGTTTGTAAAGAATTTGTTCTCTCGACTCGCGTTGGTTCACCTCCATTTTCGTTGAATCGAAAAACACGACTTCGAGTTTGACAGCATGTAAACAATACACATCAATGAGAAAGTGTGCAAAATTTGGTTGAATTTTACCTAATGATAAAAAAGTTATCCCCTGTTGAATGTGTCGCAATAATTTCGTGTTCACCCTTTAACAATGAAGACCAGTTACCAACTCCAAATGCGATCCAAACCATAATGGTTCAGCCAACATGATAGACAGTCGATCTTCAATTTTGCAATTCTAAATCACCGATAGGCATTTTTATTGGCATATTGCTACCAGGCCCCTAGCGGAGTCTCAGTTTTGCGCTCCTTTAGATTTTTTGTTTATTTTCCGACGGCATCTGTCCGCACTGAGAGCGAATAACCGGCGCCAGAGAGGTGACGCAACCATCTGGACCCTAGATATCGGCCCATCAACACATGGACCGGGACCAACGGGTTCGCTTCGCTTCCGAAGGAAGACGTCATCATAGATTTTTCACCTCAGAAAATCTCAACGACCTCGACTGAAATTGAACCCAGAATTACTGGGATGAGGGGCGGTCACGCTTACCATTCAACCGCCGGTGCACAGTGGGAAAAAATGGACCCAAAACGCGACTTTTTTTGAAAAGGCTGGATGTCGTTTACCAGGTAAGGTTTTTCTTATGTAAAAAGGGCTGAAAAATTGATTGCTAGTATTTACAACGACCGCACGGTACGCTTTCATACCCGTTTTGCCCCAATTCTCCTTTTCGTTTGAGTTTATTTTCAAAACTGAATATATAACTCGAAAGAAAGTTGGAAACGGCTGACAAAAATTGATATTTCTTATGTAAAAAAGTCCAGAAAATCGATTGAAGACATTTAGAATCATCTCACGAAGCGTATACACCCATTTTACCCCAATTCTCCGCAAAACTAAAGATTGAAGTTAATCCTGGCTTTATATTTTGGTAAAAGGCTATATGCGGCTGATCAAAAGTGATGATTCTTATGTATAAAAATCCAGGTTATTGTTTGAATATAGTTAGACTGGTCGCCCGAAACGTATGTACCCGTTTTACCCCAATTCTTCCCATAACTCAAGTATAAAGTCAAACCAGGCTCTACATTTCAGAAAGAGGCTGAATGCGGTTGATCAAAAGTAGTATTTCTAATGCAGAAAATTCTGGGAAATCGATTGAAGATAGATAGAATGGCCGCACGAAACATGTGTACCCGTTTTACCCCAAATCTTCCCATATCTCAAGTGGAAAGTTAAACCTGACTGTGCTTCTCGAAAAGAGGATGAAGGTGGCTGATAAAAAGTAGTAAATCTTATATAGAAAAATCCGGGGAATCGGTTGAAGATAGTTGGAATGGCCGCACGAAACGTTTGTATCCGTTTTACCCCAATTATTTACATAATACAAGCTTGGTGATACACCTTACTCAATATTTCAGAAAGAAGCAGAAAGCGGTTAATCAAAACTAAGTTTTTTATGCCTAATAATCGAATCGAAATCGATTGAAGGTAGTTCGAATGGCCGGACAAAACACGTGTATCCGTTTTACCCCAACTTCTTCCCATAGCTCAAGTGTGAGGTTAAACCTGGCTGTACTTCTCGGAAAAAGGCTGAATGCGGCTGATGAAAAATAGTAATTCTTGTGTACAAAACTCCGGGCAATCGATTCGAGATAGTTAGAATAACCGCACGAAACGTTTGTATCCGTTTTACCCCAATTCTTCCCATAGCTCAAGTGTAAGGTTAAACCTAGCTCTGCTTCTCCGAATGAAGCTGAATGCGGCTGATGAAACGTACATGTAATTCCTATGCAAAAATTTCCGGGAAATCGAATGAAAATAGAATGACCGTACGAAACGTGTATACCTGTTTTACCCCAATTCTTCACATAATGTATGTGTGAAGTTATACCTTACTCATTATTTCAGCAAGAGGCTGTAAGCGGCTCACCAAAGTAGTTTCTCTTGTGTAAATCAGCTCAGGGAATCGATTGAAGATACTTGGAATGACCGCACAAAACGTATTGACCCGTTTTACCCCAATTCTGTCCCTTACACTTGTGTGTGATTATACTTACCCAACATTTCAGAAACAGGCTGAAATCGGCTGATAAAAAGTAATTTTTTATGTTAAATACTTCAGGGAATCAATTGAAGGTAGCTAGAATATCCGCACGAAACATGTGTACCCGTTTTACCCTAAGTTCCTCTGATAACTCAAATATGAAGTCAAACCTGGCTGTACTTCTCCGAAAGAGGCTGACTGCAACTGATGAAAAATAGTAATTCTTATGAACAAAAAATTCGCGTTCAGCCTGTTTTTGAAATGATGAGTAAGGTATAACTTCACACATACATTACGTGAAGAATTGGGGTAAAACGGATATACACGTTTCGTGCGGTCATACTAGCTATCTCCAATCGATTCCCCGGGAATTTTGTACCTAAGAATAACTACTTATCATCAGCCGCATTCAGTCTCTTCCCGAGAGGTACAGCCAGGTTTAACTTCACATGTGAGCTATAGGAGAAATTTGGGGTAAAACGGGTACACATATTTCGTCCAGTCATTCGAACTATCGTCAATCAATTCCCTGGACTATTTAACATAAAAAAGTTACTTTTAATCAGCCGGTTTCAGCCTGTTTCGGAAATAACGAGTAAGACATTACTTCACACATACATTATGTGAATAATTGGGGTAAAACGGATACAAACGTTTCGTGCGGCCATTCCAACTATCTTCAACCGATTCCCCGGATTTTTCTATATAAGAATTACTACTTTTCATCAGCCACCTTCAGCCCCTTTTCGAGAAGCACAGTCAGGTTTAACTTTCCACTTGAGATATGGGAAGATTTGGGGTAAAACGGGTACACATGTTTCGTGCGGCCATTCTATCTATCTTCAATCGATTTCCCAGAATTTTTTGCATAAGAAATACTACTTTTGATCAACCGCATTCAACCTCTTTCTGAAATGTACAGCTTTGACTTTATACTTGAGTTATGGAAAGAAGTGGGGAAAAACGGGGACATACGTTTCGGGCGACCAGTCTAACTATAGTCAAACGATAACCTGGATTTTTATACATAAGAATCATCACTTTTGATCAGCCGCATATAGCCTTTTACCGAAATATAAAGCCAGGATTAACTTCAATCTTTAGTTTTGCGGAGAATTGGGGTAAAACGGACATGATAGCGTACTTTACGGTCATTTTAAATACCTGAAATCGACTCCCCAGACATTTTTACATAAGAAGTATTCATTATTGATTACAACACTTAGCCTTCTATCAAGCTATTGAGTAAAGTCGCGTTTTTGATACTTTTTTTTCCCACTGTGCGGTGTCGGTCTTAAGCAAGCAAATCATGTTACTGGCGGTAAGCTACTGCGTACAAATACCCGCTCACAAAGTTGAGATCGAAGGTGTGTTGACCCACTCGATTTCGCTTTTTAAAAGACCCCCCCCCCCCCGTGAACGAAGATATAAAATGGCAATCGCACAGGGTGGAACAAAATTGAATGTCCCTTCAAACTTGTATCAGGTGACTTAGGAACTTGCTGGAAATATTATGCCTAATTACGTCTTGTACGACAAGATGCGTCCCTACCTTTACCATGGTGAACGAGAACAACAGAATCATCGATCTCTGCTTTTCGAGCAAATCTGACTACGCGCCAAAAGTTACCGCTGCACCGTTCCCCCTGGTGAAGACTGTTAGACACCATACCTTCCCCTGCTTATTGCGCTTGAAGCGATTCCAGTGAAGTATGACTACAACATTCCTGACACCTGCAACTATAACTTTAGAATAGCCGACTATAATAGCATTATTGACTTTCTATCAAATATCTACTGGAACTAAATTCGCGACAATGATGATGTCAACGTTGCAGTTAAGACCTTTTCTATTTTTTGTGCTATGCAATTGATCGCTACATACCCAAAAGAAGCGGCCTTCAATTTAAGCACCCAGCGTGGCAGATTGTCGAGTAGAGACGATTAAAAGCGACTAAAATAGCCGCTCTGAGAAAGTATTCCAAAGCACGTAGACAACATTACGTGCATGTTAACCAAATCTATAAAAAGACATCGAAGCGTTGCTATGCTGATTTCTTGCGAAAAGTTCAACGTAAGTTGAAGTCCGAATCTAAAATATTCTGGAAGCATGTAATCGAGCAAAGAAAAGAATCCGGGTTGCCTTCAACGGTGGACTATGGAGGGCGTACAAGCTCTAGTTCACAGGAGATTTCCCAACTATTCTCTGAAAAGTTCGCGAGTGTTTTCTCCAACGAGAAACTGTCACCGACCCAGGTTTCATGCGCGGCACTTAATGTACCTCAATCATACCAGTCTTTAAACTCTATCAATATCGACAATAATATGGTACAACTGGCGATTGGTAAAATCAAGGCTTCAACCTCGGCAGGCACCATCTGGGCCAACTATTATTCTTAAAAAATGCTCTATCGGTCTAATTGAACCTCTTCGTCATCTGTTTCCATTGTCGCTAACAATCGGAGTATTTCCCGACCACTGGAAATCCTCCTTCATGTTCATAAAAATGGTGATAAAAAGAAATTCAACAACTACTGTGGTATTACAATGCTAAGCGCAGTCCCTAAGCTGTTTGAAATGGTTGTGTTAGAACCCATTTTCAGCCACTGCAAACAGTAATCTCCGAGACTCCGCATGGATTTATGCCGAAAAGTTCAACATCTGCGACTCTTCTATCGTTCACAACCTATGTGACAGATGCCATGCCTGACGGCCTTCAAACTGACATTATCTACACGAACCTTTCAGCAGCTTTTGACAAGATTAATCACGCTATTGGAGTGGCAAAATTGGATAGACTTGGCTTTGGTACGTTGGATGCAATCGTATCTCAGTAATCGTCGTCTAGCAGTCAAAATAGGTGATTGTGTATCCGAAGAGTTCTTCGCTTCATATGGTATTCCGCAAGACAGCCTCCTCGGTCCATTGATTTTTCTCCTGTATTTCAACGACGTCAACTTTTGCTTAGGAGGACCACGGTTGTCTTTCGCTGACGACCTCAAGTTATACCACGGAATCCGGAATACTGATGACGCAGCTTTCCTTCAACGCCAACTAGTAACCTTTGTGGAATGGTGCGAAATCAACCGAATGATCCTAAAGCTCAAGAAAAGCACGTTCTAGAGGAAAAAATGCCAATTTGATTCGAATACTATCTAGCAGAATCATCAATCGACAGAACGAATTGTGTTAAAGATCGAAGTTTTTCTCGATGAACTACTGACGTTTAAACAGCATATCTGCGTATTTAGTGCTTGAAATCTCTCTACTGCTCACTCGTTTGTTCAACACTGGAATATTGTTCAGTTGTTTGGAACCCTCATTATCTCAACGATGCCCATCGAATTGAGACAGTTCAGCGCCGATTCATTCGATTTGCCCTTCGTCGTCTGCCTTGGAACAACCCTCACCAGCTACCAAGTTACGAAAGTCGTAGTTTGCTTATTGCACTCGATACATTGCAAGTGCGGCGGGACCTATCCCGTGCCATGACGATTTCGGATATTTTGCACGATCGAATTGACTGCCCCGAGCTTCTCAGTGCGATAAATATGCACGTTCGCCCTCGTACCATTCGCAACAATATATTCCTTCGATTACCTTTTCGCCGGACTAACTATGGAGTTAATGGTGCCATTATTGGTTTGCAGCGGACTTTCAACAAAGTGTCATCCGAGTTCAACCTTCACATTCCTCGTAGCAGATTACAATCTGTCTTTTTAAATATAGATTAAGAAATTATCATTGGGATCACACTGAGTCTGTTGATATTAATTATAAATAAATAAATAAATAAATAAATAAATAAATAAATAAATAAATAAATAAATAAATAAACAAAAAATAAATAAATAAATAAATAAATAAATAAATAAATAAATAAATAAATAAATAAATAAATAAATAAATCATGCATTGCACTAAACACAACCGAGTGGGCCGTTGTAGCAATGAGCACTCGGTGTGTCAAGTGCGCAGAAAATGATTAGAATGACTCTTGTAAATGCTGATAAGTGTGTCTAAAATGTGGGAAGAGTCCACATGATCTGTTACTATTCCCCGCGTACAAACAGCGCCTGGAGAATCTGAAGCGTTCACTTAAAAGATACTATAAGCACTATTATGCAGAAATGCTAAAGAGAACTGCACCACTCATCACGACGAATCGTTATGCTTGCTTGGGTCCAAAAAAGTGCGGCTCTGACTATCCCGTTGTGAGGACATCTGCTACGAAAAACTACAGGCTGGATTTTTTAGATATTTTAGTTGAAATGTTCGTGTCGTGCAACTCAAGCACGTTCGTCATTTACTCTTTTATTATTCTGACATTTGAGAACAATACCATTTATTGAGAAATTTTTTTAATGGGACTGATAGGGCCATAGCGTAGTCGTCTGGTGCCTTTGGTTGACTTCCAGTTTTAGGCCCACTTGTTTGTATTGACTTTCTTGTTCAGTTCGGTTTTTGAACAATAATTTAGTGTATACATGGAATGGAACTTATTCTTACTTATTTTTTACTTATCCCACTTATTTTACAAAGCCAATCCAGATTTCAGCGTCCCCTATAGTTGGCGCCCTTGGTGCCCCCCTGGACAACAGCACGCTACGGGCCTGATTGCTACAATTTTTTTTAAACTGTCGTAGTCAGGATAGTTGTAGTGATGTCGTCAAATGAACTCTCGACATTGCTGTTGGTTATATCTTTTTTTACGTTTTAACGACATTCAATTAGCTAGAGATTACTGGGCCGGTTGTCACGGTAAAGATAGATACGTCTACCATTATCAGGACACATGTTAGTGAACTCGGGTGATTCGTAGTTATTCTGCCTAAGCTCGACCCTCATTAACAGCAGGCAAAGATTAAGCCCGTACGATATTAAGCCTGTTCTAATGACCCTGCCACTTCTAGTTTTCCGATCTGTTTACTTCACATCCTTGCTCTCACTTGAGTTCTATGGCTCTAAGTTTCATAACTTTCCCTACCCAGTAATCTCTAGCTAATTGAATGTCGTTAAAACGTAAAAAAGAAAATGTGACTAACATAGTCGAAATAAAAAAGGAAAAAAGTTGGTTATATCGTTTATAATTCTGGAAAAAAGGACATTTATTTGCTTTAGACCCTAGCGAAGAGTATTCAAAGAATATAAAAACGAAAACGGTAAAAATGATTGTTTTTATACTTTGATAGCTACGTGCCGGTTGAAAAGTGTGATATTTTTGTAATAGTCTTCTAAAGTTGTTATGTTTGCCCATCTGTTAACGAAGTTTAATAGCTACTAACATAAAACTGCCTCAGTTTTACGCAATCAGATGTAACTGAATGAAGTATTCCTGAAATTATTATCAGCAGTGCGATTCATTTAAGGTCACACACAGATTACATATTACTCCATCTTCTTCACGGAGGCACTCTTCATCAACAAACAACGTTTTTCAACTATTTAAATCAGATTACATAGTCTGGGGAAGAGCATAGCGTATTTTCAGATTACACTGTGCGAAGCTCACGCAGTTCGCACTTCCACCGCCACCTATAGAGTGTTAGGCCCTTCGCCACTATCGGTCAGATCGGTTGGAAATGATAATAACTTATTCTACTACTACCTTTTTTACTCAAACCATCTTCCATTCTTCGATTGTACTTGCACTCCCCTCTTCCCCACGAAGCTACATCAATGTATTGCTTCGTGGGGAGGGTTAGTTGTGCTTTCGACGGACCTCTTTGTTCTGCTCTAGCTCGGGTCCTTACATGGTCCATGAAATGGCTCGACCTTGAGCTTTGATTTAACTCTCGATTCTTCTTTTGCTTCATGTCCCAGTAAGTCGTTTAGATGCTGATTCTACGAGCCATTTGGCCAGTTTACGTGAGTCCATTAGCTCCCAGCCTTATCATGATCTACTTGGACAGTCCCCGACGGTGAGCTCATCCAACTCCAACTGAGAGTTCTCCGGAATTTCTCCCGATACCGATGCCCGCTTCGTTGAGTCAGTTAGTTCCCCGGCAACGGAATTTCTCTCGGCACCGGTATTTGTTTCGCGAGCCAATTAGCTCCTATTTTCGCCACGATTCTGTTGGGTAGTCTTCGGCGGCGAATATACCCTACCGTGAATTCCCCGGAGGTAGATTTCTCCCGATACCGATGTTCGTTTTCGTGAGCTCCCCGCTTCGTCTCGATCTACTCGATCAAGTCCCCGGCGGTGGATCTAGCCTACTCACGAGCTACCCGGTAGGGTTTCGAGGCTGATCCGGCGATTCCGGTGAAACCTGGCGTCCGGTTCACTGGCGCCATGGCGACTCGAACCCGGTGCTACGTCCCATACTACTCAACTGGTATCCAGTGGTGGAACCAATCCATACCATCGGAGCGTTCCCCGGCGGCGGAATTTCTCCCGAAACTCGATTTGTTGTTTTTCTGCGGCGCTCTAGCCAATGGCGCTACTTTGTTGGTCCCTTCGTCACTTCCGCTGCAGCTCGGAGAGTATGCTCGTAACTACTCTATTGATAGCGTGCCATATATGCTCGTCATGGCACATCTCTTCGACGAAATTGTTCACTGTCACATCAGGCCCCTTCGGACTACTTCTAAGCTAGGGCATTCGAAGACCACGTGTTCCGGTGTCTCTTGTACGTTCACATTCTGTGGGCAAATGGATGACGAAGCTTGTCCAAACCGGTGTCCGGCCATTAGGCCGAAGGACATTCGGCCCAATAGACATTAGGCCGAATGGACATTAGTCCGAATGGACATTAGGCTGAATGGACATTAGGCTGAATGGACATTAGGCTGAATGGACATTAGGCCTAATGGACATTAGGTCGAATGTACATTAGGCCGAATGGACGTTAGGCCAAATGGACATTAGGCCGGCAGGACATTAGGCCGAATGGACATTAGGCCGAATGAACATTAGGTCGGATGTTTAATAGAGAGGAGGGAAAGGGAACCGAAGCTTATCCTGCACAGCTTTCGGGATTTCTCAGTATGCGTTAAATTCCTTATTGTTTTCATTGTCTAGATAATATAAATATTTTTTTTACCAATTTAAGCCCGACACACGGATTGGGTCCATGCATAAATGACGTAGCATTTTTGTGGGTAGGGAGGGTATACCAAATATGTGACGAAGTATGACGAGGGAGAGGGTAGGGTCAGAAGTTGTGCGACGTAGAATTAAGTTTAAAACCCATCGTTTAGAGAAAACAATTTAATTATCCTTTATTCCCAAGAGAAATAAATTTAAATTCAAACAAGTTCCTTTTGATGCGGTTTTTCATGAGGTAAATTTTACGATTCACAGAATTACAATTTCGCAAAAATACGAAAAGATTTTGTATGCGGTTTTAACTTGCTACATTTGTTAGCTAATGTTCAGGAATCAGAATATATTGGCTCAAATGGCACGTTCCCCGTACATAGTCGGGGATTTGTGCCTAGCTAATGTTGCTAATTAGTAGACTTAGTTTGGAAGCTGTATTAAATTTTCACTTTGGATTCAACAAAACAAAATTTAGTAATTTAGATGAACCAATGCTTCTTAGAATCATTGGCAGCTGCAAGATTGTGAACTGAGAGAACTTCTCTTCATGCTCCCTTGACATATAAAATTCAAAACGAAACTATCAACACTATATTTGTCATGAAATGGGCTTATTTTGCACACAATTTGCTGTTATAATGAATAAAAGTCGTCAAACATTTTGAAAGGATATGTATTTGAAATAATTGAAAAAACATATGTAATGTTTTTTCATCCCCCGGCCGCTTTGTATGGGACGAGGGGAGGGGGTAGGTAAATGCTACGTTATTTACGAAGGGGAGGTTAGAATTTTGTGACCAAATGCTACGAGGGGGGAGGAAGGGTTCAAAAATCGCCGAAAAAAGCAACGTCATTTGTGTACGGCCCCTTGAAGCGATGTAGGGTAGCCACGTTAGGCGGTCATATAATTCATTTTTTACATTACGTCGGCAACGATTTCCGGCGATTAGGCCGTTAGGCTGAAGGATGCTAAGCACATCTAATCTGTCTCTAATCAAAATAATCTGTTTTATGCCAATTTAATTATTCATGCATTAAAACGTCTTGTGTAATGAAAACATAGGTTTTAATCGAATTTTCTTCTTTCATATTCTTTCATCCTCTCTCAAAATCTCTAATTATTTCCCTAACTCAATGAAAAAAATTATTTCAATCAATGATTTTTTATCCTTCTTTTTAATATGAGCTGTTCTTTCAAATTATATCCTGTGCATTTCACGACTTCTATCCAGCCAGTCAAATTACGGAAGTTGACCCAGATGACAATTCACGTACAAAGAACCAAGCGGCATTTTAAGAATTCAACTTTTACTAAAATTCATTTTCTTTATTTCGATTATGTTAATTAAAGCGGATTACTTATTCAAAAAGTTGCCATTGTACATGTCACTAAGACGCCATTTTTTTTTGGAAGGCATACTTACATGAACAAAAACGCTGTCGCAGCAAATATCTCGCCAGAAACAGCATCTGCTGAGGATCCGCCGGACGAGGTGGCCGCCGACCCGCCGTCGGAAGCGGCGGCCCCTCGCAAGCAAACCTGTGATCCACTCGTTTGCCCGGATTATTCAAACATATCAATAAGTTTAAATCCGCCAAGTGATAGCGATGTCGGACAGCACCCGGTTTGAAGCGATATGGCGTAGCCATATTAGGTGTCAATTCTATTTTTTACTCCATGCAGTCAGTAAATATGCAGCGAGAAATGGGATGTAAATATGCTAAACATTATAATCATAAGTTTTTTAAAAAATCTGAAAAATCATTGAAAACTGATCATTCGGACTAATGGCCATTCAGCCTTTTGCCTTCGGGTGAATGACCATTCAGCCTAATAACCCTCCTTTCTGCGCGGTGTCCCACCAGTTTAGAACCAAAGCCACTTTGGCCACCTACGACGGTTCCTGAGTCCACAGAAGCAGCAACTGAATAATGTTAAAAGAAAAGGAAAATTTGATAGTCGAAATGTCTTTAAAATGCATGAAACATCCAGATTTGATGTAATCTTGAAATATTTTTGATGAAGATTGCGTTTTTTTTATTTTGGGACATTTTTGCCTTTCTCATAAAGAAAGGTTACGCAAACACTCTAAAAATAATCAAACTAATCCCGGCCGCCGGTAACAGACTTTCTGCATTTTAACAGGGGCGCAGCTAATGGTGTACGGAGAGGGGTTACCATTTCGCGAAACTTCATGTTCTAAATATGTCAAATCCATATAATATCCGATGAGAGTGATAAGAGTTACAATAAATGTTTCATCACACTGTTAGGTGGATTCAAATCGTAATTTTGCATCCCTCTACTGATCACCTGAAGTAGAAATGTAATGTATACCGAAAAAAATAATCAAATATAAATAATACTTTGGATCTAAGTTTCCCCGGCGATTAATGATACCGCATTTCACGATAGTTACAAACAGTTTATATCTTATAGCCTTGATAGGATTTATAGACTGATACAAGCAGTAAATGGTATTTAATAGATTTAATTCAGACAATTATGCGTAGTAGTATAAGTGCTCGTTCCAATATGCTCAGAATGGATTAAACAAATCTATTTCAAAAAGAACTTATCAAAAATATATCAGTACAAATGAATTTAACATAATGTAATATACAATTCAGTGAACCTGTATCAAGCTATCTTAACTATTGCACTGCTGCCTATCCGATAATGCAGGTTTTTCAACTTACTTCGGATCAATGCAATAGCAATAGCAATCACTTTACGAGCCGACTTCGGCTCACGGTTTAGTACTTCAAATCCTTTCGAAAACTCATCCGTGATCATTACTGGATTGAACAAGATCAGATCCACAACCGAGGCGTGTGCTGAAAAGAGAACGTAGAGAAAAGAGCTTTAGTAATCAACGTCACACCGCAACACCACGACTTGACCGTGAACTTGAACTTGGGTTATGCAGGTGCCAATGGTGCCAATGGTGCCAATGACTGGTTAAAAGCGCGGACTGTCTAAAACTGCCTGTTGGGCGTGGAGGTGTGTGAAACTATGTAAAAAACTTTATAAAGGGATTCGAACCGCAGTGCGGCACAATATCCGCCAGTTGGTTTTTGTTTGTCTCTCTGTTCACGTATTTGCCAATTTCAACTCTGTGTAATTTGTAGGGTGATTTGCCAGTTTTAATCCTATTGGGAATGGAGCCATCGTATTTCGATAATTACTCGGTTTACAATCAATTAATTTTTGCATCAAGCGATATCAACCATTTCGTGTCTAAAAATCAGGTGTGTCAGGTTTGCGTGAAATGAAAATCCGAATTAAGTGCCCAAATTTTCGCCCTTACATTTGCGTTGAATAGAGATAGCAGGTACTCACATAACACGCGTATTCAAGCGGTACACAAAAAGAATATGATCAAAGCATTCCATAGGTTAAGGTATTAATAATAAGTTAGGATACAGGCGTGAAGCAAATATTGAACAGTCATCGAACCCATGAAAATAGGACTCAGATATGGTAAAGTGGCTATTTTGACTCAACTAGAGAGAGAACTTATGTTGTAATTGCTCGACCTACAATCTGTCACTAATGCTATATTCCTGCTTGGAGAAAATTTCGATAAAATTACTTTAAACCATATTTGCACGCAAAGGCTACAAAACCTATTAATAAATTAGTTATTGTAGAGGCGTTACGAGTACCTCTCATCGAAATACGACACTAGCAGAACTAAGTGAGCTCCGGATTAACGCTAGCCTTTAAAACGCAAAAACTATTTGTGTTTCTGAGCAAACCCCTGGTCCTGCGTGATGTTCCGCAAGAAAAGGAGTTCTGATTGAGCTAATAAGAAAAACTCCAATCTCTAATAACTAATTCAATTGTAGTTTTGTTCCCTTTAAGTGCAAATGTGGTTCAAAATAATTTTCTCCTAAGTGAAGAAAAAATAGTTTTATCTAAACTTTCTACACAAAGAAGAAATATAGTATAGTGCATATGGCATTGGTTTGCTAAGCCAAACCAAGTTTCGGTTAGATTGATTCTTATCAGCTTAAGGTTGGACAAAGATTGGGCAAAAATCGAAAACGAAAAAAGCAGTTTTTTTACACGCCGTCTGTTAGATCTTAATAAAAATCAATCAGCTTATGTAGAATGTTGTTACAGTACTGCTGGGTGATTGTTATGAAAATCAAATACACGGTATGGAAAAAAACTTCTTTTTTCGCTTTCGAATTTTGCCCATTCTCTGTTCAACCTAAAGGTTGCACAGAGAATGCGCAAAATTCGCAAACGAAAAGAGCAGTTTTTTTCCACACCGTATGTCCGATCATCATAAAAATCAATCAGCAGTACTGTAATAACATTCTACATACGCTGATTGATTTTTATGAAAATCAAAGCTCCTTGTCTTACGGGATATCACGCTAGCTAGCTTAGTCCTGTTATTGGTAAGTATCGGATATTGATGAGAGAAACTCGAAATGTCTTTCCAATAACTAATCTACAATCTTCGCTTTGTCTTTTCTGAAATACAATGTAATTGCAAATTGTGGCCTGAAAGTAGTGAAGCCTTTGAGCGAAATGGAAACTCTAAGCTGAACAATGATGATAGATCATATTCTAACCAACATCTTCAAATTGAATGATAGAATAATAGAAAAACGGTGAAAACAGGTTCAATGCCCTATCGAAAACGAAACTAAACGTAGCGAGAAGAAATAGAGGCTCAAAAGTTTGATTGATTGTACTCGTCAGTTTCTCTAATTTCTAGAATTTGTTGCCGATACCACAAATCTTTGTAATCACCTACTATCTTAAATCGCCAAAAAGAAAAATCGACAAGCTTAGAATAGGGTGATGAGCCTATTTTCACCATACTAAGCAAGGTGCCTCACTAATTCGATAATTTCTTGCCTTACAATCAATAGAATGCGTAAAAATTTACATCAACCGCTTTGCTTCGTTGTTAAGAACCAATATAATAACACAAATGCGTTGAAAACTGTAAAATTCTCGTGTTTGAGCACAATGAAAACTCGAATCGAGTGCCCCTATTGTTGCGCTACCATTTGACTCAATGCGCTGAACAAAGATGGCAGACACTGCTCTAACCAACGGCTTCAAATGGGTAGGGTGATAATAGAAACATGGCGCACATAGGCTCATCACCCTATATACCTATATGAAAAAACTTCTAAATGAAACCAGTTTTGCGGCAGCTCGGCCCCAACAAGGCACAGTGGTCGGAAACACCAAAAACGTGAACTTAATTCACTAGAGGCCAAACCATCGAATATATTCACAGGGTGTCTTTGGAGGAATTGTTCGTATGAATATTCCCCACAATCTGATAATAATTGACATTAGGCATGGCTTACTATGATCGAACTAAAAAAATTATCTTTTTATCCTGACATGAAGAAGTAAACTTACCCTATTCATATGGTTCTAGAGTGCCACGCACCAAACCTTCTTACCTTTATTGTGCATAGCTTAGACAGTGAAAAAAGTGCCTGTTCGTGCATTTTGGTTTGCACCTTTCTTACTAATACATAGTTGAAGTTGGTGTAAAAAAATGTAAAAGTCTTCAATAACTTTGAAACTAATGAGTATTTTCACATGCAGTCTTCGGTAATATTATGTAGTTTTAATACCTACACATTTGTCTAGAACATAGTTTGCACGAAAAGTCACAATGAAAAAAATTGTTTTAAAAGAACTAGATTTTAGGGGGTTGCCATAGAAAACGCCTTATAAGTCGATAACCTTTAGTCCTACAAGCTCAAGTTCTTCAACAAAATTATTCACTATGAGCATTTCTAAAACTTTGTCGAAGACACTATCTTTCTACCTTGTCAGGATAAAAAGATAATTTTTTTAGTTCGATCATAGTAAGCCATGCCTAATGTCAATTATTATCAGATTGTGGGGAATATTCATACGAACAATTTCTCCAAAGACACCCTGTGAATATATTTGATGGTTTGGCCTCTAGTGAATTAAGTTCACGTTTTTGGTGTTTCCGACCACTGTGCAAGGGTGTGCTTGGATGATCCACTAGGAAAACATCACAGAGACGACAAAAGCTCATAAGATGAGATAAGTTAAAAGAAGTAAATAAAAATCACTATCTATTCTAACAGGGGTAGGCGTGGTACTCTAATGTGGTTTTCGTTTGAGGCGAAACTGAGTCAGTTCCTAACCCCAACTGCTGTCAAAATGTATGAACTGACAGCGGTTGGGGTTAGAACCTGACTCAGTTTCAGGTTCAAGCGAAATCGCCATAAACTAATCTAGCGGTCATGATGTATAACGAAGGCAAGTAGCGTCAAACGTCATTTAGAATAATGACGTAAAACAGCTTTTTAGTAACTTTGGTGGTCTGTCGAATAATAGTTTGAAGTAAAAATTCGTGATTGAGATTAATGTGGTTAGCTTTTACAATGATCGGTATTTCATATAACAAGTTTATTCTGATCAAATCAGAACGGCTGACTGGACCCTGTTTTAAAACATTTGAATGACGTAGGTTAATCGCTCTTTCATATTGATACGTTTTGATGTATGGTAGATTAGAGGAGCCAGCTTCTTCGTACTATCTAAAGTTTTGAAGGTGTCACGAAACAATTGTGTTAGGAATTTAGTTTCTAGCTGTATTCACAGTGAATTGTCGGAACTAACTAGGAGTCTCCAGGCAAAACCCATCTTAGAAGCCGTGTAGCATCTGGTGACTGGGCTAGGCCTAATCAAAGAAATTCCCAAGCAGCACTTGCAGACAAGTAATGGACGCGATTAGTTGCTTAACTACAAACTTTTGCTGGGGCGCTTTTTTAGATGACTAAGGAGGGCAGTGCCCCCCTATTTATACAACCTCGAAATATGAAAATTGCCTGAAAAAGAAAACAATGCGACATCAAAGTGGTCATTTGTGTTTATTAAGATATACGTCTGAGCTTTACTTTTTGATTTTAAGCATATAAAAAATTCTCAATTTCTTCTGAAGGCCCTCCGTTAAATTATTTTTTGCAGTAATCACGCTACAGCCCAGAAGCACTTGCAGCATTTTCCTTTATGTAGGAAAGGGTTGTGTTGTGTGCTTAAAATTGTTATTAAAAATTGGAATTTATTAACAAAGTCATTCAAAAAAGAAGTTGGATTTTTACCCTTATTTTTTATTAGCAACTGAAAAATTGTTTAAACGATTTGTTTTTACTGACATCAGAGTTTTAAGTACAAGAGGAGAGAAATAACAAGATTATAACAGAACACGATTTTCGTAACTTATTGTGCTATAAATTAGGTCTCGTTAGTAGTTAAAAAACAGAAAATTATAACAAGTCCCAATGTGGAGATATTGTTTTGAAATCTTTTTGTTATGCATTTCTGATCGGTTAGATCTACCGCCGAGGACTACAACAAGTAGATCGGGGCGTAGCAGGGAGCTACATGGTTTCTGGTATCGTGACAAAACGGGGAGCTTAATGGTTCACGAAACGGACATCGGTACCGAGAGAAATTCCGCCAATTTCTGTAACCTTTAACTGACGGGGAAAATAAAATGGAAAGTGCGCGAGAAGCATCCCCATAGTGACCACCAGGTGCTACCGCATCGACCAATGGAACCCTGCTGCAGCACGGAGAAGGACGATCGGCAAGCTAAAGTGGAAGACAAAAGTCTTTAACAAAAACCTCTTTGTTGAGTCACTTCAGCGAACAGTGGTGTGTGTGAGATAAAGTGAAAGTATGTGTATGTGAGTATGTGTGATGCAAATATGTGCTTTTTGTAGCTTCATCGCGTAGTAAAGGGAAAATAGTTTGAAAGCATAGTTTTATAAGACCCCTAGAAATTCGATTGGGGGAAAATAATACAAAACAAAGCAAAAACATCGAGAGATTCTGATTAACAAAAAATTTAAATTTTTAATTTTAAAAGGGAGTATTAAGCAATAAACATAATAAAAGCGTTTCTGTGTACTTATACTATTACCACAGTGCGATAATAGTGATATTTAATTGAATTGAATAATTGAAATATCACAAAGAGCCGTTTGTAATGAATCACAATTATACATACATAACTATCTTAACAGCGTGTCGGTCTTACTCCGACCAAAGGGTGTCGATTTTACACAATAATAAAAAAAATGAATTGTTCAAACCCGTCTTCAACGCACCCAGTCGATGATATAAACTGCAGATAAGAATGTGTAATAAAAATAGGATTTGAAAAGATTTTGTTCGGTTAAAACCTTAAAATCTACTAACAAAATCTAGCATTCATACGAGCTTGAATGTTTGAAATTTTGATATTTGATGTAATTTGTTTGCGGTATGTCTTGGTGTGTCGGTTCTACCCGAATTTACCCTACATTCATCAGAAGAAGACTGGGTTTTTATACTCGCATTCTTTCACAAATGGCCAGGTGCAGCTAATACTCTCTTTTCGGTACATATACCGATCTTGATGTACGGTGATTTAAGGAGATGCTACGTTCCCTTCAACAGATCAATACGAATGACATTACAGATAAATCTGCTGCGGATTTATAATAATGGCTTTCCCTACTGACGCGACGGCTATGCTATGCTGGAAATTTTTACTTCTTCCGCGTGGTTTTCGAAAGATATTTACAAAATTAAATTTTCGTCCTTAATGTAAGTCATACATACCTTGAAATTAAATTAGGAATTGGTGAAAACATTTCAAACAAAATAGGACAAAAATTTATTAATTACTTTCAGTACAACAAACGATACGAACATTCGAAGAGTCCTGGTTTTTCCGAAATTTTGAAAACCGATTCCTATTACGGAAGGTGTTATAACTTGGATACTACATCAGCCCTTTGTTATGCACAAGGACTAAATGGTCGGTGTTAAGTTAGACCGGACTAAGTCGCAAAACATAAAAAATGAGATAATGTTAACACTGGATAAAGAATTTCTTCAGCCACATTCGACTTTTGCCAGATTTGAAATAATGTAACCATAAACAAGAATTATGGCAAAAAACAATTTTCAATTACAATGTGAAGGATGCTGCGATTCAAACTTTAAACCCGTTTTTCTCGAAATCAATATTTTGTCACTTAGTCCGGTCTGACTTAACACCAACCAAATGATTATAAGGATCAAATTGAGATGTATTGGCAGACTATTTGAAATGGAAATGGGCTTTATGTGGGAACATGTTCAGAGCAAGCTAGGTTCGATCAATTGATTACTAGGAAACCGCAAACTGAATGGAATGTCACTGCTATTTCTTTGGAGATTTAAAAGCGATGGTTATAAGATTTAAACCAACACAGAAACATTGCAATCAACTGGTTCCATTTGAAATAACTAATTTAAATCCATGACCGATTGAACGTCTAGTGATGCATCGTGATGAATGCATATCTATCGTATGCATATGGTAATTATTCAATTATATCTCGGTAAGCGTAAACACATTCGACAGGTGTGGCATACCTAGGTCGGTAATTATAAATAAAATCCTTACATTGATCAACAAGGCAGTAAATCATTGAATTGCAGATTCACACCAATTTCTTTGTGTTAAAAATTAAATTGGCTATTCGCTAATTAGTTGGGAAATAATTTCTATTGAATTTCTAAGCTGAAATTGGTTCTACATTGATCTATACGTAATTATTTTTGGAAAAACATATTATAACTATTACATAACCACTTTAATATTTATATTTTATACTTGACTTGCTTCAATTTTTTCCAGCTCCCTTTAGCCATTAATTACCAATTAGACCTTCCTACGGCGGTTATACACAGCGGATGCGGAATACAGTTCCACAGGCTTGTGACACGCAGGTATGGTGACCTTCTACTTGCTCCACTAACGACTGGGCACTGGCCTAAACGGACTGATCAATTCCAACGGTGCCTTTGTCGTGACAATCGAGAAGCTATTTTTGTACCCAATCTCTAGTGATTTAGAGAGCAAACGTCAAGGTACTATTTACTGAGTGATATAATTTATTGTGATTCCCATTTGTTCAACCCTAACGAGATCCGATCGTTGCTGCGGTGTGATTGTTTGCTAGGTACAAGCCCTGTACATCGTGTACGATCGATTGGTGGAAGTCCTTATAACTTGGTTAGAAAAACGATCATTCGTCACGTTCAGTGCTGCGGAAGGTTGTGAAAAAGTAGCATGTTTACATCCGTTTCTAGAGGCTTCCTATTGATTGCCCCTTGACCTATTGAATAGTCGTCAACCGCTCACGTCATATCAATTTTCCATCAATTTTGATCGTCTTTACTAAATGGCATCTTTGTTAGGCCTCACTCCTAGAAAAAATCGCGTAATTTTTCGTCTCCTGACCCTGACATATACGAGCATCAAAAATGACTTAGTTTTACGTTTGATTTTAATTTTACATCACTTTCAATTTCGTAAATCAAGTAATTTTACTTCACATATAGCGTTTGTTCTGAATGGAAGTAAGTGTAATTTTAAGTCAATGCGCATGCAAAGTATATGTCTCATGTAAAATTAAACAGAACACGGTTATGTTTCATCATTTCGTGAATTACGGTTTGTTAAATTGTGTCATGTTGGCAATTACGTCAACGATAAAATTCATATTTGTTTGGTGCGCTGGTCAATGCTTGTTCATTGAACTCAGGATAAATAGTAACGATTGATCGCTGTAGTAGGGTTTTATGCTGTCCGACTTAGTAACTTTATACGCGCTCACTGTTTAAGATAATTTTTCGAAGTCCCCTAAATGTAGATGAATAAGATTTATCATTTGGTCGGTGTTAAGTCAGACCGGACCAAGTGACAAAATATCATACGTCTCCCAACCTTTGAACGGAACGGATCGTTATATTTCACAGTGGTGTTCGGTGTGTAAATTTCAGTGATTCAAGGTCATCCTTTGTTCGTTCGTTAGCTGCCATTCTGCTGGTGCCGGCAGTAAATCCAGTACATTGTTTTCGCTGGTGCGGAACAATCGACGTTGTTTGTATTGTGTTTGGTGATTTCGGGAGATATAAAAATACGTGTGCTTCACTTAGTGGTTAGACTACAACTGCTTTATTCTCAATTTCGACCGATCGGTGATCGTTATACTCTCGGGCAGTTACGATCATGACGAGATGATCGTAACTGTATAACAGTTAGATTCGAACACTACAATCCTCCCTTCTCTTGTAGTTAAAACTTCATTGATCATTTTACTAACTTTTCGATTTAAGAATTCCTTAATGTACATGCAATTCGATATCTAACACTAGATTTTTGAAACTTATTCACTAATTTGAATTCATTATTATTAGCACAATAGTTCACTGATCGATGAGAGACAAATCCCTGCTTTCTTCGCCATTGTCTACTAAAAGACGTCGCTTCTTCAGACGCTCGGATCTTCTAATTCCTGAAACGATAGGTATAGGAATCTGGTTACCTATTTTCGAACACGACCGACTTGGATAGCGTTCATCTGTACATTTTGCATTAGCTGATTCATCGAAATCTTCTTCACGATTTCTTTTGTGATTATGTTTGATTTGCGTAAAACCTGTTGCTTTTAGATTATTGCGTAATCTAATTTGTTCGCGGTGTGCTGACAACACATGACCGTTCACCGAAATTTGGAAGATATTCAAGGACAGTCTCTTAACAAATGTCGCTTCTAACCATCGTTCGACATGTTTGAGACGGTGGTTCTTATACCATAACGTATCTCCAGAATTTAATTTTTGTAGCTCGTCATACCGATCTTGCCTAGGATTCTCTATTGTTGATAAATCCTGCCGACGGGGAGCTAATAATTTATTTTTGTAATGATTTTCTGGGTGTACAAGGTCCAGTAAAACTTTTGGTTTGTATGCCAGCACATGCTCAGAGGGAAATGTTCTAGTCCTGGTTAGGCAGCTATTCCTGTAGTTCAACAAGAAATAACTTAGTTGTTCCTCCACCTCAAGTTGTTTAAATTGTGGCTCCAATAGAAACTTTTTAAGTACATCCTTGACGGTACGAACAGTTCTTTCCGCCTGCCCGTTACTGGCTGGATGGTAAGGAGGGCTTTTCAGAACTACGATGCCTTGTTTGCGCATAAATTCAATAAAATAGTCAGAGTTGAACGGAGGCCCTCCATCAGTTACAAGTACATCTGGGAGACCAAACCGAGCAAAAACATCTACAAATTTGCTAATTACCTTTTTAGAATCTGTTCCACTACGCATGTAATATAATTCCACCCACTTCGAGTAGCTGTCAACGATTAAAAGGAATATTTTTTCCCCCATATGAAAAAAATCAGCGTGGATCCGACTAAACGGTCTACTGGTGGGTATCCACGACGATTTTTCCTTTGAAGGAACAACAAGAGTACGATTGCAAATATCACAGTTCTTAACATACTGCTCCAGGTCAGCGTTTATGCCAAACCAAAAAACTGTTCGACGAGCAAGCTGTTTAATTTTTACGATTCCAGCATGATTGGTATGTAATAGTTTCATGATATTTGGTTGCAAACATTTCGGCACAACTACTCGATTGCGGAACAGGAGACAATCCTCGGTCAACTCCAGGTCATATGCTTGAGCTTTAATATCTTTCAATTCCCGTTCAACTCTTTCCGGCCAACCGTGTTTAAGATAGTTAATAATTTGCGTAAGAAAAACATCTTTTTTTGTTTTATTGGCTATAACTTTAAAATCAATGGGTAATTCATTAGTAAAATTCAGGCTATTTATATATTCTCTGTCTAAACTCCGTGGAACTGTATGAGGTAGTGGAAATCTGGAGCAGAAATCCGCATTTCCCATATTTTTTTGACGGTCGGTAACGGATATCAAAACTATAGATGGATAGTTCCATTATGTAACGTTGTAAACGCGTGACCGAAATAGCGTTTTTGTTTTCCTTCCCAAAAACTCCAAGAAGAGGTTTGTGATCGGTGTAGATCACGAAATGTTGACCATATAAGTATCGATGGAACTTCTTAACACAACTGACTACGGCCAACGCCTCGAGATGCAAGATCGGGTACTTACGTTGCGCATCATTTAAAGTGAAAGATGTGAAGCATATAGGTTTTTCTTGATCTTCAATCTCATGGGCTAAGACGCCCCCTAAGCCATAGCTACAAGCATCTGTGACCACTACGAGCGGTTGTTTTGGGTCGAAAAACTCTAAAACGTTAGGTTTTAGCAAATACTTTTTACAGTTTTCAAAAATTTCGTTGCATTTTGAGTCCCAAATAAATTTAGAATCTTTTTTTAGTAAATTGTATAAGCAATATAGCTTGGACGACAAATTTGGTATAAATTTGCCGTAAAAGTTAATCAATCCAAGAAATGCTTTAAGTTCCGTTGGATTATTAGGTGGCTTAGCGTTAGATATTGTATCTATTTTGTCAGGGCAAGGTAAAAGTCCATTTCCTGTTATTACGTGTCCGAGAAACGTAAGCTCATCGACGAAAAATTGGCATTTATTCAATTTAACCTTAATGTTTGCTTCTTGCAAACGATCAAGTACCAATAAAAGCTTTCTTTTGCACTCTTCGAAATCTTTGCCTGCGATTAGCACATCATCAAGATAGCATGATACTCCTTCTATGCCATGCAGGACTTGGTCCATGACCTTTTGAAAAATAGCTGCCGACGACGCAGCTCCCTGTGGAAGTCGGTTATACGTGTACAGCCCTTTGATTGTGTTTATTGTCATGAACCTTCTCGACCGCTCTGAGAGTTGCAGCTGGGTGTAAGCACCTGCTAAGTCGAGCGAGCAAAAAATCGTACACCCAGAAAGAGTTGCAAAAATATCTTGGGCTAGTGGAAGCGGGTATGTGTTGGGCACAATCAACTTATTTATCGATACTTTACAGTCTATGACTAAACGGATATCGTTATCTTTTTGCCTTTCTCATATAAAGAAAGGCTATGCAATCACTGTAAAAATCGACTTTTTAACCAAGGCCCGGAGGGCCGAGTGTCATACACCATTCGATTCAGTTCGTCGAGATCGGCAAATGTCTGTGTGTGTGTATGTATGTGTGTGTGTGTGTGTATGTGTGTGTCATTTAAACTCACACAATTTTCTCAGAGATGGCTGAACCGATTTTCGCAAACTTAGTTTCATCTGAAAGGTATAACGTTCCCATAAGCTGCTATTGAATTTTTAGTTGATCCGACTTCCGGTTCCGGAGTTACGGGTTGAAAAGTGCGGTCACACAGCAAATTCCCATATAAACTGGTACCACCATGATGTTCAAATGATGTAAAACATATCAAAATTGATGTAACATTACTCTAGTTTGCGGGTCTGGATCACTAATGATCAATCAAAGCAGCTTTGACCACATTGGCCACCTATGACGGTTCATGACACCCCCGGGGAACCCGCCAAGTTCCTAAACTAATATCACACCCATTCCACAACGAATTCACTACCGATTTTTACAAACTTGATTTCAAATGAAAGATACAGTAATGCCATTGACTGCTGCTGAATTTCATTCGGTTCTGACTCTTGCTTCCGGAGTTACAGGGGTGTTAGTAAGGATACACTGGAATTTTCCATATAAGTCGGTACAATCGTAATACCTCAGAGGCTAAAAACTATTGAAATGGTCACCAAATTACTTCTAATCGCAGATCTAGATCACTGATTGCCAATCAAACATTCTTTGAATATATTGTCCACTATCGACGATTCCGGAAGTCCGGAATTTCGGGCATATTCCACAATTAAAGTCACATCGGTTCATCGGTGATGACTGAACCGATTTTCTCAAACCAAGTCTCAAATGGAAGGCAAAATATGCAGTTGAGTATTGCGTCGCCGGCCCTCCCCCCCCCCCCTCCGCCTTGCCCTTGCACCTCCCTACTTCATCACTCCCCTCCTCTTGGACTACCCTCACGCCCGCATTTCCTTCATCCACCCCGTATACCAAAATAAGATGAAGGATTTCTGACGCATCCTCCACTCCCACTCTACTAACCCCCCATTCCCTACATGTTCAAACCCATTCCACCAACCTTTCCAAATTATAATCACATGAAGATAACATTGAACTCATTATGCTACATAGTATGGATTGAACTCATGCTTATTAAGCTAATTAAATATTATTCTTTTGCCTTTCTTATATAGAAAGGTTATGCAATTGCTCCAAAAACTGACTTTCTAACCGAGGCCCGGAGGGCCGAGTCTCATATAACATTCGACTCAATTCGCCGAGATCGCAAAATATCTGTGTGTATGTATGTGTGTATGTATGTATGTATGTATGCATGTATGTATGTATGTATGTATGTATGTATGTACGTATGTATGTATGTATGTATGTATGTATGTATGTGTGTATGTGCGGATTTGTTAACAAAATGTCCACATCGGTTTCTCTGAGATGGCTGAACCGATTTTTACAAACTAAGATTCAAATGAAAGGTATAATATTCCCATAGGTTGCTATTGAATTTTATTTTCAACCGACATCTTGATCCGGATTACGAGTTGAAGAGTATGGTTACAAAACAAAATTTGTTGATTTGTCCACATCGGTTTCTCGGAATTTTCTGAACCGATTTTGACAAACTTGATTTTAAATGAAAGGTCCATCAGCTGCTGTTGAATTTTGTGTGGATCCGAGTTCTGGTTCCTGAATTACAGGGTGATACGTACGATCACGCAGCAAATTCCGATTGTAACGAATTTTGCGATGAATGTAAAAAGGTGATTTTTTTCCAAAATGTGCACAACTGTTGAATTTGTAGATCTAGGTCCCCAACAGTCATTCAAAGGCTCTTTGGTCACACTGGCCACCATCGACGGATCCTGAAGTATCCAAATTCAGAATAACGGTTATATTGGTTTCTCTAAAATGGCTAGACCGATTTGATCAACTTAGTCTCAAATGAAAGGTGTCGCGTCCCCGGAAACTGATATTAAATTCCATCTCCATCCGACTTCCGGCTCCGGAGTTACGGGTTGTGGAGTGCGATCACATAGAAAACTCCGATTCAAACCGATACCGCGATGAATGCAAAAAGGTGCTCTTATATATGTACTTGCCAAGTGTAATAAGAATGAAAGAGATTTCCATAATGTTATATTGTACGAACCAGCTATTATATCATAGTTTGGAGAAATGAGAAAGGCACAATTGCACCTCTAGGTGGATTAAAACAGGTTTTTTACAATTGCCACAACTGGGGAAGCCCACTCACTGGCTTGGATTGGCGTGATTATCCCACTTTCTTCCAGTGAGTCTAAATGCTTGATGACTTTTTCTTTTAAACGTAGAGGCACAGTGTACGCTTTTTTAAAAATAGGCGCACTTTCCCGCATAGTTAGTTCTCCCTCGAAACCTTTAATTGGAATAGACATATCTTTGCTGAAAACAGCAGTATACTTTTGTTTGATTTCTTCGATAGTTACTGATTTTTCGTCCCTTTCACTTACATTATTGATATTTGCTGGTTGTAAAAAATTTGTTCTCCATCCTTTGAAGAATATGTCAAGCCAATCTCGCCCAATAAGAGGCACAAAATCTGTGTTGCCCTTTAAAATAATTAGAGTTACATTATTAGTCATATTTCTCATCGAAACTGTGACATCTAAAGCACCTAAAATTTCCAATCTGGCACCGTCTACTACGGATAACCTTCGTCTACACGTTTTAAGAGTAAGTTTATTAAAATAATTTTTATATACTTGTTCACCAACCACGGAGACAGCAGATCCGCTATCGATCTCCATATCAAATCCCAATCCATTTATTTTCGCTCGAATAAAAACTGGTTTATTTACCTGAAGTCCTGTTGTAATTGACATACAATCCAAATCCTCCTCCGAATCACTGCTCTTATTTGGTAGCCCCAAACGCTTGAAATCGAATCCTAATGACTTCATAGGGGTTTCATCTTCTACGAATCGAATAGACTGTCGGGAGCGTTGAAGCTTAAAACAATTTTTTCGCACGTGTCCTCGATGCTTGCAGTAGCTGCACATAACGTTCTTGTTGCTATTATTTTGCCATCTCTGTCCGGACCTCGATCTACTTCGGCTACGATGATAACGGTCTTGCTCACTGCGGCTACTATACGGATAAACTTCTCTTCTTCCATAGCGATAATCCCGGTTTCCGCCCGAGTAATCATCTCTATGGTTACGGACAGTCGATTTTTCTATTGCACTTACACGATCACCAGTTTGCTCCATCCGCAGTGAACGACGTGCCATCTGTTCACGAGCTATAAGAACCCGTTCTGTTTCTTCAAGTGAAGGCTCTTCTTCTTCCAATAAACGTTCACGCACTTTCTTATCATAGGCACCGAAAACCAAACGGTCGCGTATAATGGCATCCTTCATTGCACCGAATCCACAGCTTTCCGCTAATAGTTTGACATCAAGAATAAAATCTTCAGCCGGCTCGTCTTTATGCTGGCATCGCTCATAGAATAGGGACTTTTGTATCATTCGTCCGTCCTTTTTATCAAATCTACTTGTCAGCCTGCCAATGATGTCATTGTACTGTAACGTGTCAAGGTCAATTCCAGGGTACAACTTCTTTAGCTCAGAAAAGACCGCAGCTCCGCTCACCGTGATAAAGAGTGATTTACGGTTCGCTTCGGGGACTCGGTTATAGTTAAAAACGTGTTGTAAACGCTCTGCGTAGTCGCTAAACGATGTACCCACTACGTAAGGTTCGACAGATCCGATAAAGGTCGACATTTTTTTTTTTGTTTTTTTTTGTGGGAGCCCTGGATAGAGTAGAAGATCAATCACTAATGATTCCCCAACAGTACAAAACCACGAATCTTGACGCACTCAACCACTACTGAACAACCCAAGCACACGATCAAATCGATTTATTGCGTAAAAAATGGTCAAGTCTAGTCACTCACCTTCCACCAACGATGATACGCACACGAGGCACCTTGTTCTAATGCGAATAGACGGCAAGTCTATCACTGATAATTTCAAACTTTAATAATTGTGAATAGAACAATGTAGAACAATTATGATAATAGCGTGTAGTGATGGCGGTGATAATGATGGTGTTCGCAAACCTCGTGGTCGAGATGAAAGAGAAAGATGAGCTATTGTTCACGCTGCGGCGGCGTCGAATTTTCGGCATCGAATTTTGGCGTCGAATTTTAGCAAACCTCGTGGAGATGGTATCGAGATTATGATTTATAAAAGGTAATACGCTGTACCGGTGTCAAATTTAATTTGTTTAAATAATTATGCAGACACTTTACTGCCGTCAGCACACAGCAACTGTTCAGAAGCACACGAAATTCACGATTTACTGCTTCAAACAATAACTTAAATATTGAATTTAAAACTAATACCTTTGTTCATGGTGTGTCACACCAATTAAAATCACTTGCACGCGGGTTTTTTTCCTTCGTCGCCACTATTGTGTTTGGTGATTTCGGGAGATATAAAAATACGTGTGCTTCACTTAGTGGTTAGACTACAACTGCTTTATTCTCAATTTCGACCGATCGGTGATCGTTATACTCTCGGGCAGTTACGATCATGACGAGATGATCGTAACTGTATAACAGTTAGATTCGAACACTACAGTTTGCAGATAAGTTTTGCTTTATTTTTTTCCCTCGTTTGCTTTCTTTCCTTTTCCCTACTTTTACTCTACCTTGTAATCAAATAATAAGACACATTCCCGTTTATATAACGCTCTGCCCTCGTGCTTAAATGGCCGAGGGCGAAATACCATCTGATGTAATCATGGAAGTTCCTGATCCCCCTAATACTCGCATTGCTCCCCGTATAAAGCAGTACCCAGAAGGTTCCTCTGGGCCATGGGTGGTATATTTTCGGACCGGAGAGAAACCGGGTAATATATTAAAATTTTCTCGAGATCTGACTGCTAATTACCCGGCCGTAACTCAGATAACACGTGTTCGGGCAAACAAGATACGTGTTCTAGTGAGTGATCTCGGCCAGGCAAACGCGATTGCTTGCTGTGAGCGCTTTACGCGGGAATTTAAAGCGTACGTACCTTGTGTGGCCTGTGAAATCGATGGGGTAGTGTCCGAACCGGGCCTGAAATGCGAAGAACTGTTGGAGCACGGGGTTGGCTGCTTTAAGGACCCCTCACTTGAACAGATTAAGATCTTGGAATGCAAACAATTGTATACCGCAAACACCGAAAGAGGTAAGACTACCTATTCTCTATCAGGCTCGATTCGGGTGACATTCGCCGGGTCCTCTCTTCCCAACTACATCCTCCTTGACAAGGTTCGCCTACCAGTTCGCCTGTTCGTACCGCGGGTCATGAACTGCAGCAATTGCAAGCAGTTGGGCCACACAGCCACATATTGTGGAAATAAGAAACGATGCGGCAAATGCGAAGGAGAGCATGAGGATGACTCTTGCGACAAAGAAACTGAAAAGTGTATTCGCTGCGGGGGCCCTTCACATGCTCTTAAATCATGTCCTGCGTACAAGCAGCGCGGGGATAAAATTAAGCGCTCCCTTAAGGAACGCTCAAGGCGTTCTTATGCAGAAATGCTAAAGAATGCTTCGCCATCTGTCCTGTCCGAAAATCCCTATGCTGGTTTGGCTAACGTTGAGCAAGAATCTGACGACCCACGAGAGGGAACATCTTTGGTTAACCCAGGGGAATCCAGGAAGAGGAGAAATCCAGCCTCCCCTACATTGCCTCGTAAGGGTGCCAAGGTGTCGTCCACTCAGAGTGCGCCATCTACAACCAATAAATCCAACGGAAGTGATGCACAAAAGCCGAAGCAATTTGCTCCAGGACTTGGAAATATTAATTCTAACAAGGAGTACCCACCACTTCCAGGGACATCCAAAACCCCAAGTGTCCCCTTTTTTCAAACAGATACTCAGTCCAGTAGCGGACTAATGAAATTTTCTGACATAGTGGACTTAATTTTCACAGCTTTCAATGTTACTGATCCTCTTAAAAGCCTTCTGATACGTTTTCTCCCTATAATGCAAACATTTTTGAAGCAGTTGACTACTAAATGGCCCCTCCTTGCAGCGATCGTATCCTTCGATGGCTAAGTCATCGAACGAGGTCACCGATTCGATCACTGTTCTACAGTGGAACAGCAGAAGTATCCTCCCGAAAATCGATTCCTTTAAATTTTTATTAAATAGTTTAAAATGTGATGCTTTCGCATTATGTGAAACTTGGTTAACTTCCGATATAAATCTCAACTTCCACGACTTTAATATAATTCGTCTGGATCGAGAAAACCCCTACGGAGGAGTACTTTTGGGGATCAAAAAGTGCTATTCTTTCAACCGAATTAACCTCCCTTCGACACCAGGCATTGAAATTGTCGCTTGTCAAGTTTTAATCAAAGGTAAAGACCTTTGTATTGCTTCCATCTACATTCCTCCTAAAGCCTCGGTAGGGCACCGAACGCTTTGTAATATCACGGAATCCTTACCGGCACCGCGGCTAGTTCTGGGAGACTTTAACTCGCACGGTACGGTATAGGGCTGTCTTCATGATGATAATAGATCAACATTAATCCAAGATCTTTGCGATAATTTCAACATGACCATCTTAAACACGGGAGAAATGACGCGGATTCCTACACCATCAGCACGCGCAAGCGCGTTGGATTTGTCGCTTTACTCGACATCGCTACAGTTAGATTGCATGTGGAAGGTGATCCCTGATCCCCACGGTAGCGATCATTTGCCTATCGTGATTTCAATTGCTAACGGTTCAAGACCATCGGAAACAATCAATGTCTCATATGACCTCACACGGAACATTGATTGGAAGAGTTACGCGACCGCGATATCCGTTAAAATCGAATCCACTCAAGAACTTCCACCGGAGGAAGAGTACAGGTTTTTGGCTGGCTTGATTCTCGACAGTGCGAATCAAGCTCAGACTAAACCAGTACCCAGCGCGAATACCCATGGACGGTCTCCCACCCTGTGGTGGGGTAAAGAGTGCTCAGAGCTGTACGCGGAAAAGTCCACTGCATATAAGGCCTTCCGGGAAGACGGGTTACCCGCTAGCTATCAACAGTACGCGTCGTTAGAAAGGCGAATGAAGAGTCTAATGAAAGCCAAAAAACGCAGTTATTGGCGCCGGTTCGTCGACGGGTTAACGAGAGAAACAGCGATGAGCATTCTTTGGGGTACGGCTCGACGTATGCGTAACCGTAATAGTACCAACGAGAACGTGGAATGTTCAAACCGTTGGATATTCGCTTTCGCCAAGAAGATCTGTCCGGACTCTGTCCCGGTACAGAAAACGTGCCGCGCCGCGTCTCCTCACGATACCGCGAACGAAACACCGTTTTCGATGGTGGAGTTCTCACTTGCTCTCTTATCGTGCAACAATAACGCCCCAGGGTTAGACAGAATCAAATTCAACTTGCTGAAGAATCTGCCTGACACTGCAAAAAGGCGCTTGTTGAATTTATTTAACAAGTTTCTTGAGGGTAACATTGTCCCTTATGAATGGAGGCAAGTGAAGGTCATCGCCATCCAAAAACCAGGAAAACCAGCCTCCGACCACAACTCGTATCGGCCGATTGCAATGCTGTCCTGTATTCGGAAGTTATTCGAGAAAATGATCTTGTTTCGCCTCGACAATTGGGTTGAAGAAAATGGCTTACTGTCAGATACACAATTTGGCTTCCGCAAAGGCAAAAGGACGAACGATTGCCTTGCGTTGCTTTCTACAGAAATCCAAATGGCCTATGCTAACAAAGAGCAGATGGCATCAGTCTTCTTGGATATTAAGGGGGCTTTTGACTCAGTTTCTATCAACATTCTGTCAGAGAAGCTGCACCAGCATGGTCTTTCGCCAATTTTAAATAACTTTTTGCCTGTTGTCTGAAAAGCACATGCATTTTTCGCATGGCGATTTAACAACATCGCGATTTAGCTACATGGGTCTTCCCCAGGGCTCATGTCTAAGTCCCCTGCTTTACAATTTCTACGTGAATGACATTGACGATTGTCTTGCCAATTCATGCACGCTAAGGCAACTTGCAGACGACGGGGTGGTCTCTGTTACAGGGCCCAAAGCTGCCGACTTGCAAGGACCATTACAAAATACCTTGGACAATTTGTCTGCTTGGGCTCTTCAGCTGGGTATTGAGTTCTCCACGGAGAAAACTGAGTTGGTTGTTTTTTCTAGGAAGCGTGAGCCGGCGCAACTCCAGCTTTTATTAATGGGTGCAACGATCAACCAGGTTTTCACATTTAAATATCTCGGGGTCTGGTTCGACTCTAAAGGTACCTGGGGATGTCACATTAGCTATCTGAAACAGAAATGCCAACAAAGGATCAATTTTCTCCGAACAATAACAGGAACATGGTGGGGTGCTCACCCAGGAGACCTGATCAGGTTGTACCAAACAACGATATTGTCGGTGATGGAGTACGGGTGTTTCTGTTTCCGCTCCGCTGCGAACATACACTTCATCAAACTGGAGAGAATCCAGTACCGTTGCTTGCGCATTGCCTTGGGTTGCATGCACTCGACCCATACGATGAGTCTCGAAGTGCTGGCGGGCGTTCTTACGCTAAAAAATCGATTTTAGGAACTCTCATATCGATTGCTCATCCGATGCGACATTCTGAACCCGTTGGTAATTCAAAATTTCGAGAGGCTCGTCGAGCTTAATTCTCAAACCCGTTTTATGTCCTTGTACTTCGACTACATGGCACAGAGCATCAATCCTTCTTCATACAATCCCAACCGTGTCCGTTTCCTAGATACTTCTGATTCTACTGTATTCTTCGACACATCCATGAAGGAAGAGATTCGTGGAATCCCGGACCATATACGCCCGCAGGTGATCCCCAATATATTTTATAATAAATTCCGAGAAGTCGACTGCGACAAAATGTTTTACACTGACGGATCAAATCTCGATGGGTCCACTGGCTTCGGTATCTTCAACAATACTATCACCGCTTCATTCAAGCTCAATGATCCCGCTTCAGTTTACGTCGCAGAGTTAGCTGCAATTCAGTACACCCTTGGGATCATCGACACTCTGCCCACAGATCACTACTTCATCGTTTCGGACAGCCTCAGCTCTATCGAGGCTCTTCGTGCGGTGAAGCAACTCCCGTATTTTCTGGGGATGATACAGGAGTCCTTGTGTACGTTATCTGAAAAATCTTATCAGATTACCTTTGTTTGGGTCCCCTCTCATTGTTCTATCCCGGGCAATGAAAAGGCCGACTCATTAGCAAAGGCGGGCGCATTAAATGGTGACATATACGAAAGACCAATCTGCTTCAACGAATTTTTTAGTATTTGTCGTCAGAGGACGCTCAACAGTTGGCAAACCTCGTGGAGCAACGGGGAACTTGGACGATGGCTACATTCGATTATCCCAAAGGTATCAACGAAGCCTTGGTTCGGGGGGATGGATGTGGGTCGGGATTTTATTCGCGTAATGTCCCGACTTATGTCCAATCACTACACCATGGATGCGCATTTGCGGCGTATTGGGCTTGCGGAGAGTAGTCTGTGCGCTTGTGACGAGGGCTATCACGACATCGAACACGTTGTCTGGGTATGCGCCGGGTATTGTGACGCCAGGTTTCAGTTAAAGGAATCCCTTCGGGCCCGAGGTAGACCACCCAATGTACCAGTCCGAGATATGCTGGCAACTCGTGATTTCCCCTATATGTCCCTTATTTATACCTTCATAAAAACGATAAATATCCCAATTTAGCCCCTCTCTTTTATTTCTCGTTTTTAGAGTTTCCTCCTGCCTTGTGGAACCGATCAGCTCCAGAGTGCCACTATGTAACCGCCGCACAGTGGCTGGAGGCTGGCCAAAACCTCAAAAATTTATTTTTGGAATATTGATATTTTATATTTTTCCTAAATTTCTCATGTACTGAATGATGTATATTCAAAATTTTATGATTGGATAAGAGCACGATTTTTAACATGAGTTTAAACGTAGCAAAGTCCAGACTTTTTAATGATTTTCATTTCTGAAATCACTATTGTTCTGTTCACTTCAAAGGCATGTTGCTCTTTTGATTTTGGTCCGATTTTAGCACAATTAGTTTCATTGTGTAGAGGAACGAAAGAACTTGGTTAGTAAATAAAATACACTTGGTAAATTTGCTTGGAACTATGACTTTTTAGTTTAAATATGTTTGAGGTGGTCAGATCAGAAATACTTTTTTCACTAATGTATTCTGTACAAATTTCGGAATCATTTCGGAACGGTCACATAGTATACATTCTATGGGAAATAACCTCTATTTTTCGAATATCATGGTCTCGTTCTGCGCCTAGGTGCGCAAAAAGTTTTAAGGAGATTTTGAAGCTTTGTTGCTGATATGGAGGCGCATTGTGCTTTGTTTAAAATAGTTAGATAATCTACAGTAAACCAACACGTTATACATTGGATTTAAAGTAGTGTTCTTCATTTTTTATGATATTGCTGACATTGGTAAACAGTAACGGAAAATCTATCATGAAAACGGGATCATAGTTATTAGAAAGGTTGAATGATACTGTATGGAAAAATGCATTTAATATTTGACAACTTTTGACATCAAAAATGAGCTCAGCACCTCAATATTAGCTTAAATTGTGATTTTCCGCCAAATTAAGTAACATTTGAGGTTTGTCCGACTTTTGTTTGAAGACCCGCCACTATGCGCCGTCGCCCTTACCACTACGCCTGCATAGAAGGAAACTGAAGCGAGAGCGACTCGAGGTCCGATGACTTTTGAAGGATTCCCCGCGGGTCCGAAGAATATCATCCGCCAATCCGGTACTCGACGATTTACTAGACTGAGGCGCAAATTTGTTTCGCTGATCCACCTCCCCCCCCCCCCGTTCGAGCGAAAGTTGCAAGTTTTGCTCTTCTTTCCCTGTCTCTCCCCTGTCCTTGATACAACTGCTGCTACACTGATGCGGAAATAAGCCACCCTCTGAATATCTTGACCAAGCATAAGTTTTAGTTAAAAAATTCAAATTAGTATTCTGTATTCCTAGTTTTAAGATAGCTATAATTTTTACTCTTTATTGAAACTCTTGTCCTCCATCTTGTAAATAGAATTGAATCCCTAGTTTTAAGATTTCTATGAAGTTTCTCATAAATATTTGTTCCCCCTTTTGTGTACTAAACTATATTGTTAGTTTTAAGATAACCGTAAAATATTTCGTAAAATACTATTACTCCCCCTCTTGTATATCAAAGTGAATCCCTTGTTTTAATTTTTTTCATAAAAAAATCTTTTGGCCCTCTCTTGTATATTGAATCTTATTTCTAGTCTTAAGATAGCTGTAAACTTTTTTTTCCTTTGTAAAAAAATACTTCAACATTGTAACCTCCTAGTTTTAAGATATCCAAAATGTAAAAACATAAGCATTTGGCACCGCCAAGCTAACGCATTTGTGCCTATCAAATAAACGAAATGAATAAAAAAAAGTGACAAAATATTGATTTCGAGAAAAACGGGTTTAAAGTTTGAATCGCAGCATCCTTTACGTTATAATTGGTATTTTTTGACATAATTCTTGCTTATGGTTACATATTTCAAATCTGCCAAAAGTCGAACGTAGCTGAAGAAATTCTTTACCCAGTGTTATCATTATCTCATTTTTTGATGTTTTGCGACTTGGTCCGGTCTGACTTAACGCCGACCATTTGTCATCTGTTACCAGATCGATCGCCAGGTTCCTAGCATAATTAACCGCCAAGCTGACAAACATCCATGGTACACTGCAGAGCTTCGTCGGCTAAAAAAGCTATACGTGCAGCACTTCGAAAAATTAGCAAATACCGCACTTTGTTATTAAGAGATTATTGCATCGGACTAAATCATGATTTAAAAAACCTGTTTTAATCCACCTAGAGGTGCAATTGTGCCTTTCTCATTTCTCCAAACAATGATACAATAGCTGGTTCGTACAATATAACATTATGGAAATGTCTTTCATTCTTATTACACTTGGTAAGTATATATAAAAGCACCTTTTTGCATTCATCGCGGTATCGGTTTGAATCGGAGTTTTCTATGTGATCGCACTCCACAACCCGTAACTCCGGACCCGGAAGTCGGATGAAGATGGAATTTAATATCAGTTTCCGGGGACGCAACACCTTTCATTTGAGACTAAGTTGATCAAATCGGTCTATCCATTTTCGAGAAACCAATATAACCGTTATTCTGAATTTGGATGCTTCCGGATCCGTCGATGGTGGCCAGTGTGGCCAAAGAGACTTTGAATGACTGTTGGTGACCTAGATCTACAAATTCAGCAAATGTGTTTACATTTTGGAAAAAAATCACCTCACCAATTCATCGCAGAATTCGTTAGAATCGGGATTTGCTGCGTGATGGTACGTATCACCCTGTAATTCAGGAACCAGAACTCGGATCCACACAAAATTCAATAGCAGCTGATGGACCTTTCATTTAAAATCAAGTTTGCCAAATCGGTTCAGAAAATTCCGAGAAACCGATGTGGACAAATCAACAAATTTTGTTTTGTAACCATACTCTTCAACTCGTAATCCGGAACAAGATGTCGGTTGAAAATGATATTCAATAGCAACCTAAGGGAATATTATACCTCTCATTTGAATCTTAGTTTGTAAAAATCGGTTCAGCCATCTCCGAGAAACCGATGTGGACAATTTGTTAACAAATCCACACATACACACATACATACACGCATACATACACACAGATATTTTGCGATCTCGGCGAACTGAGTCGAATGTTATATGTCTAGGTCGGGCCTAGGTTAGAAAGTAGGTTTTTGGAGCAATTGCATAACCTTTCTGTATAAGAAAGGCAAAAGAATAATATTTAATTAGCTTAATAAGCATGAGTTCAATGTTATCTTCATGTGATTATAATTTGGAAAGGTTGGTGGAATGGGTTTGAACATGTAGGGAATGGGGGGTTAGTAGAGTGGGAGTGGAGGATGCGTCAAAAATCCTTCATCTTATTTCGGTATACGGGGTGGATGAAGGAAATGCGGGCGTGAGGGTGGTCTAAGTGGAGGGGAGTGATGAAGGATGGAGGCGGAAGGGCAAGGCGGGGGGAGGGGCGGCGACGCAATACTCAACTGCATATTTTGCCTTCCATTTGAGACTTGGTTTGAGAAAATCGGTTCAGTCATCACCGATGAACCGATGTGACTTTAATTGTGGAATATGCCCGGAATTCCGGAATCGTCGATAGTGGACAATATATTCAAAGAATGTTTGATTGGCAATCAGTGATCTAGATCTGCGATTAGAAGTAATTTGGTGACCATTTCAATAGTTTTTAGCCTCTGAGGTATTACGATTGTACCGATTTATATGGGAAATTCCAGTGTATCCTTACTAACACCCCTGTAACTCCGGAAGCAAAAGCCAGAACCGAATGAAATTCAGCAGCAGTCAATGGCATTACTGTATCTTTCATTTGAAATCAAGTTTGTAAAAATCGGTAGAGAATTCGTTGTGTAATGGGTGTGATATTAGTTTAGGAACTTGGCGGGTTCGCCGGGGGCGTCATGAACCGTCATAGGTGGCCAATGTGGTCAAAGCTGCTTTGATTGATCATTAGTGATGCAGACCCGCAAACTAGAGTAATGTTACATCAATTTTAATATGTTTTACATCATTTGAACATCATGGTGGTACCAGTTTATATGGGAATTTGCTGTGTAACCGCACTCTTCAACCCGTAACTCCGGAACCGGAAGTCGGATCAACTAAAAATTCAATAGCAGCTTATGGGAGCGTTATACCTTTCAGATGAAACTAAGTTTGCGAAAATCGGTTCAGCCATCTCTGAGAAAATTGTGTGAGTTTAAATGGCACACACACACATACACACACACACATACATACACACACATACATACACACACAGACATTTTCCGATCTCGACGAACTGAATCGAATTATCGATCAGTTGAACGCATCTGTGAACAGCTTGGTTGGATTATCGGCATCGAAAAATTTATCCGAGAACGTAGCTAATGTTACTGGAATTGAGCGAGTTCACCCGTTGTCATCGACGCAATCGAACATGGCTGCTAGCATTTCAGAACCCGGTACAAATTTCGAGTTATTTCTCTCGAACATTTGTAGTGACGTTAGCGAAGAACAAGTGACTAATCTTGTTTCAACATGTTTAGATAACCAAATACCTTTAGCGGTTAAGGGGCCGTACACTAATTAAGTAAGGCTTTTTTAGAGCTTTTCAACCTTCCCTCCCCCCTAGATAAGAGTTCGTAAGATTTTGGTTAACTCCCCCTCCCCCTACATAAGATCTTATCATGATTATCGTAATTAAAAAATCGAATTGTTAATTCATCAAATAATAAGATAGCGAAAAAGATATGTATAGAATTATTACAAGAACACTCATGACAATATTTAATTGTAATCATTTGCCGAATTTTAATTGCATGCCAATCTCGCCCAGTAGAAAGAATAACTGTTGTCAGATAATTAGTAATTCCAATTTGGTCCACATGATCTGCTTTGCTATATTCCACTTTTTTGTTTAAGACGAACCACTGCGACCAGTATTTAGATGCATGTGCTATATTCCACTTTCTTTGAATCTATTTTCATGTGATGTAGAATTTAAAAAGAGTTTATACCTCTTCTGGCATGATTTTATTCTGAGTTCCAGCTGTGACGCTTATCGTACGCATAGCTCCGAGATAACCATCTTCGAATTTTCTTGAATTGAAATACAGTTCACACTCTGTAAATATTCGACATTCAAGATCATTGACAATCGCATGTTAGAACATTTTCCAGATACCTTGCGGGTTTGAATCGAACGTTTGAAAAGGACAAAGTCGGTCTAACAACACGAAGGGTGATACACTTCTTAACTTGTAAGGCATATTGTGATTTCAGTTCCCGAACAGAACAATGTACAACCAAGAGCCAAAAAAATACTCATATTGTTTAATATACAAGGATTATATGGTACAAATGAAAATAGTTTCCTTTTCTTATTAAAAAGAACATTTTCCTTATGGATTTAATTTTTTAAGCTTGTTTTATGATATTACGTAAGAAAGGACAAACCCTCCCTCCCCCTCAGATAAGAATTTGTAAGATATTTTGAAACTTTTCCTCCCCCTATGCTCTTACGTAATTAGTGTATGGCCCCTAAGAAGCTTGTCCCGGCTTGGCAAGACACTACAGCCCTCGACTTTGTTTCATTCAAGATTGAACTACCCTCTTCAATGAAGGAAAAAGCTCGAGGAGCGTGGCCACGAGGTATACGGTACCGAGAATTTCGTAGGAATTATTCAGGAGATCCATGGGCACCATAACCGCACTGAACATTTGTGATGTTTTTATATTTTGTTTTATTGTGCTAGTTTATTTAGTGACATATTTGTAAAATATGTTCATTATGTTGTTATGTTATTTTGTGTAAACGGAATTGTACCAAGTAGCTTTAGAATTTCAATAAGACCGCTGAGGTCCGTTGGAAATAAAACAAATAAATAAATAAATAAATAAATAAATAAAACAAAAGTGGATTTTTTCGATATTTTGATTTTTCACAAAATGGCAAACTTTTTAATAGAAAAACGCTGAAAATGTCATATTTCTATTCACAAAATTGCGTATTCAAGAAAAACTAGGTAATAAAAAAATAAAATCTGGGATGGTAAATGGTGATACTTTAAGGGTTTTTTTTTATCATTTACAGTATACATTCAGCAATATTGCTTTCTAGAGATGATGAATGTATTAAATAAGAAAATATAATTAAAAACGTAGTTGAACACAACCATTTGTATAACTTCAGCCTAAAACTAACTGAAAATAGTAATGTTGCTATGCATTGCACCAACTTTAAAAAATACGTTTTTTAAACATTTTGTTCCAAACAAAAATAGTTATATATGATGACAAAAAAGTTATATTAAACGGCGCGATCCGGCAAAGTTGCTGAAGCAGTATTACAAAACAAGATTTCAGCTATCCGAAAAACATTCGAACTCTTCCGGACTTGTCCGATCCATAAATTCCAAGCGATTTTTATATTAAATATTTAAATTTTTACTAATTTGAGGTACACCGAAATGCTGTAGGGCCAAATACTCTGTTTGGAAAAATGTATCTCTATGAATACGTGTACAGGCGTCCCTTCCTCTCTCCCTTTTCCACTGATCATCTGTTTATGCAACTTGAAAAACAAATCTATTCACAAAGATCTCCTCGAGATTACTAGCATTCGTAAGGATGTAGAAAATTTACCTCCGCACTGGTAGGTGGATAGTTGCCAAATCGTTCTAAAAACTAGTTGTGGTCTATTTTTAGTTCATATTAAGGCATGATAACAGCAATAGTAGCAGTAAATAACTTTGGTCAGTATTCGATCCCAGTTACTACTCCTCTGTGCACCGTAAAAATGTAGTTTCAAGAAAGCGCAATTAATGTTCTCAGTACACTTAGGGTATACATAAGAGGCGTTGCGGCAAAATTAAAAATTCGAACATTTATATGTTATTACCGCATTCCATATTTTTACATATCACTTTTAATATCATATTGCATGTTTTAGACAAATTCTACAGTGGTGTAATCTACAGACATGTAATCAATGTTTTGAAACATTAAATGGTAGAAAAGCCCATGTAAAATAGTTTTAATAATAAGGGAGCAAAAGATTTAAAATTTTAAATCAACGGAACTGTGACCTTCGCTCCACAATGTAGTTTTTTCGACGCTAGCGGTGAACGTGATTTGCTCAACTGTAGAATATGGAGCTAAAACAAACGTTTGTTTTAAACATCCATTAGTGATTTAACGAAGGATTTCGATCAATTGGTTCAATAATGGTGTCGATTTTCAGAAATTGAAAGCTTTGTGTTTTGGCATTAACATTAATAGTAATGGTTCAAATCAAAATCCTCTGTTCAATCACTAGCTATTGTGAGTCCAACGGTATTCGGAATATGTTGCTCACTTTGAGGTTACTTTTAGAAAAAGTCCATATCGAAATAATCGTGTGGAGGTGGCGTGTTATCAAGAGCTGCAATTTCATCGGAACTGTATCGAATGAATTATAATTTCGTAAAGATTGGTATACAGTGGCACAATTCATTTAGGAGCACTGGCTCTGGATATCTGTTTATTTCGATTTGGTTTATTATCACGTTTAGAATTAGTGCGTAAAATATGCGGAAAATTACCGATAACACAAAATATAATTTAATAGGAAATTTATGTGTTATATTTGTAGATAGCTACCCTCTAAATCTATCATTAAGGGGAACGTGGTCGATAGTTCACTATACTGATTCGTCGATCCGAAATGACGTGGTGTGCTAAAACAGTATTAATTATGCAAGGCATACATATCTTCAAAATTTGGATATTGAAAAAATAACAATTGTTCCAGTACATCAGTCCCACCTTGAGCACCCCAGTAGTGTGGATCATGGTGTTAGGCAAACTCCTACTACCTCTAGAATGATAATTTGGTGCATCGCCGAGACAGCAAACGAGAACTCTCACTGTTAAAGTTTTAAATGCATGCAACAATATGCGTTTGATATTTCTCGTGACTATAGTAAATATTTTGAAAAAGTGGCACAGATGAGCAAAGCACACACCACTCGCAGTCTGTCAATGGTGGGAAAGACCAAACATCAACAACTAACCGGCTCTGGTGGGATTCCTTTTCTACATTTTTGTTGCTTTGCACCAAAGCAGAAGATATAATTATGATGAGGCGGACGGGGTAATATGCCCATGCTTCACACAAAAATTGTTGAAAATGAATATGAATATTTCGCGATTTATACACTTAAATTAATTTAGCTGTTTTTTTTTTGACGAAATATTTCGGTTAGTATCAGAAATAACTGATGTTTCGGTAAACATGACTTGCTTTACAGAAGTTTCGTAAAAAATACCGAACAATTGGTTATATACAATCTGTTTTACCAAATTCGTCAAATAAAAGTACAATGTGTTCGGTTATTCGCGAATACGCTAAACCATTACCGAACGGATTGTGAAACTAACTCGTAATTACCGAATTTTAGTATTTCAAGAAAATGAACTGTTAAGCCGTGGTCATTTGGAAATTAATAGATTTTGTAGTTACCGGTTGTACCGGTGCTAGTGCTAGTGACTGTGGAAAAAAACGACCGGAGCGTGAATACTGGAAATGGAGCAAGTATAACAGCAACTGAAGGAGCAAGACGAGCGCTTCAGCGAAATCTGTCGTGCGTATTCCTTTTGAGTAAAGCCATGTCAAATGATCCTCGAATTTTTCGCAAAATCACCAATCTTAATGAGGTATATTTTATTGTAAAGGGATTATGGTGATTGGCTTTTAGTATAAATATTTCGTTACAATTCCTTTTTTTCTTTAAGATATTAACCCTTAAACTTTATTGCATGATAAAATTGAAAATTTTATATCTCAAAACTACTAAAGATAATTCAATGACTTATGGATTGACTTATGGAATGATATTTGCACTATCTTATAAAAATATTTTTACTTTATAATTGTGTGAATAACGGTACTTTGCATCTATTTAAAATTTTCAGTTGTATTTTTTCTTATGTTCTTCACACTAAAAATTTCCAAAACGTATGTCAAATTATGCGGCAATTTTTCACCTTCAATAATCTGTATTGATAATTTTTCATTTTTGTTCCTATCGAGTGTTATAGAGGATTTTGTAACAGTGAGCTCTTTCAACACACGGCCCACTTTTTTCTACATGTATTGTAAACGTATAAAAGATCCACGGCTCCGTTAAGCTACCGCTATGAGCCGTGTCAAATAAACTAATTAAAAAAAACATGTCCTTCAATAGGTATTTATTTCTAAACAATTGAGGGTTAACCTAACAACTTTAACTCCAATAAACGGGAAAGTAACGCAAAATGTATCGCGATAACTGATGAATTATCGCCGATGCCGATTAATACGACGATACAATTATCGTTAACGGAGTTTCCGATGACGATACATTACACTAGTTTAGAAAATAAAAATCAGAACTACAACATTGGAACACCATTACTGATGTAAAATTGCATGCTGAATCCGAAAATGAAGTCCTAAAAATTTATAGTAGACCAGTTTTCGAGTTATAGTAAAAAATGAATTGTGCCTTCAAAATTAAAAGTACGTTCAGTAAAATCCAATTATCTTCGGTCGTAGGGCATCGATACGAAATATTATTATATTGAATTAAAGGTAATTGAATGCACTTTTGGTCGTGTGAATAATTTGTTTTAGTGCGACTACTAGTTCTGACGATATTTACGAGTTTATTGAACTTTATCTTAAAGTTTTTCTATATCTTTAAAGAAAAAATAGCGTTTGGACCAGATTTTTGGCAAGATAAAGCAATCTCAATAACTATATTTTTATCGGAAATTGAAGCCTGTCAATAATCAAAGAAAATAAGCTCTTATCAGTTTAAATCGGATGAAAATTGTGAAAGTTATTAAATTTGTTGTAGTATGGAAAATTTTTAGTTTTGCTGGGACAACTTATTTATTTTATTTATTTCGTCAATCAAATGTAGACTACATTATATAAATATTAATTGCTTATATACTATCCTGTAAACTATTTCTATGTACTATGATGCCGTAAAGAGTTGAAAAACTGTTTTAAACTTGTTCGGGGCATGGTAAGGTCAATACTTTCACAATGCTCGTTATACACAGCCATCATCTGGTTTAGTGGTCCGAATTTAGCATAGTCTGTACGGTGATGACCTATCGCGAACAAATTTCTATTGCGTAATTGACGAGTAGGAGCATATAAATTTAATTTTGACAATATGTAAGATGAGTCAATACGCTGCATGACGATATCGTTTAGAAACGAGATCATAGCATAGTCCCGACGTTCTTTCAATGTTTGAATATCTATTAACATACAACGTGCTTCATAAGATGGAAGAGGGAATACTGTCCATCTTAACTTGCGTAGTGCATATAATAGAAACTGTTTTTGGATTGATTCAATTCTCACTTCGTGTTTTTTTATGAATGGTGACCAAACAATACTACAATATTCTAAAATAGACCGAACATATGCTACGTAAAGAGTTTTAATTGTGTAAGGATCTTGAAAGTGATATCCGAAGCGTTTTATAAAATTAAGCATATTACTAGCTCTATGAACAATTGTGTTGTAATGTTCCACAAATTTTAATTTTTTATCTAAGATAACTCCTAAATCTCTTATTTTATCGCATTTCTGAACGGTTTGATTACCTAATGTAATTGACACGGAAGCCGTGATTTGTTTTCTGCTAAAAGTCATGAGATTACATTTTTTAACATTTAACTCCAGTAAACATTTACAACACCATGTATAAAAGATTTGTGTTTCATCGTGAAAAACATTATAGTCATTATTATTTCTAATTTCTAAAAATAGCTTCATATCATCCGCATATATGAGAATATTAATGTTTTTTAAAATAAGAGAGATGTCGTTGACATATAAAATAAAAAGAAGAGGTCCTAAGTGTGAACCTTGCGGAACCCCCGAAGTAGCTTTAATTATATCAGATTTCATCTCATAGAATTTTACTATTTGCTGACGATCTGTTAAATACGACTTAATCCAATTGAGGAGTCTCATCTCGATTCCTAATTTTTCAAGTTTGAATATTAACATGGGAATGTCCAGCTTATCGAAAGCTTTGCTGAAGTCAGTGTAAAGAGCTTCTATATGATTTCCTTTATCCATGGCATTTAACGAGTAATCAACAAATTCTAAAAGGTTTGTACTAGTTGAACGGCCTTTAAAAAACCCATGTTGTGAATTTGTTATTTTATGTTTGACTTGGTTGAAAATGGTTTTATTTATGATGGATTCGAAAAGTTTGGGAAAGCAGGACAGAATGGCAATTCCACGATAATTGCGAATATCAGATTTTTTTCCCGATTTATAAATAGGTATTAAAAAAGATTTTTTCCAATCTTTTGGAAAAATACCAGATTCTAGTGACTTATTGAACAGCCAGAATAAAGGTGACGTAAGCTCAGTTGCTAAATTCTTTATGAAAGCAGGTGGAATTCCATCAGGTCCGGAGCCTTTAGTGGCATCTAGATCATTGAGACCAGACAAGATATCTTGAACATTAATGTGACTGACACCAACATCCCTTGAATAATCAGGAAAATAAGAAAAATATTCAAAGTCACGATCATTGTCTGAATAGTTAGAATAAGTTTCTTGAAAAAATGTTGCGAAGAGATTACAAATACCTTTTGAAGTTTCATCCTCTTTCCCATCTAAAGACATTTTTGATGGGAAGTTGCATGAATTCAACTTAGTTTTGATGTAATTAAAAAAGTTTTTTGGGCATGACTTGATCTCATTTTCAGTTTTTGCATTATATACAGTTAGTGCCGAAGAAATAGCCAAAGTTAGTTGGTCACGAATGTTTAGGTATTTTTCCAAATTATCCTGATTATTGTGTTTTCTGTAAATTTTGTGAGCTTTTTGCTTCCGATTTTTTAAATTAATAATTTCCTTGTTGAACCAAACTGGATTTTTGGATGCATGATTTCGTCGTTTTTTCGTGAGTGGAACTTCCTCCTGTATTATTTGCCATAAAATATTATAAAAGATCTCCACTCCACATTCAACGTTCACTTGATTCTTTAAAAGGGACTGCCAATTAGCACTGCTTAATTTATATTTAATATTTTCATAATTTGCTTTTCTATAATCGAAAACGTCCTCGAAGTCACAATCAATGAAATTATGATTCTTGTGCACAAAAATAGAGAATTCTATTGCTGTGTGAAACGTTTCATTTTTCCATAAGGGAGAATGAGATTCATCAACACAGAAATCTTCATTAATGTTTGTTAATAGCAGATCTAAATAACGATTGTGTTGATTTTTTATATGGTTTATTTGATTGAGTCCTAGCAATGCAATTTTCTCAAACATATATTGTAATGTTTCGTTATCACCAACGACAGGAAGTAGAATGCTCTCATTTTCAGAGTCAGGAATAAAATCTAAGTTGCGCTGATTAAAATCACCATAAATATGAACTTTGAATTCTGGAGGAAAATTAGAGATTATTTCTTCAGCTGCTTGAAAGAAAATCTCATATGTTGATTTGCAAGCTAGGTCCGGAGGAAAGTACACTGAGACAAAAATTTGGATTTCATCAGCGATATGTGCTTTAACCCATACATGTTCAAATTCTTTGAATTTTGGTGAGACAATAAGATCGGAATTAAATATAGATGAAACTGCGATGAGAACTCCTCCGCCTGACATTCTTTGGGTTAGTCGTAAATCACGATCATCTCTAAAAACATTATAGTCACTACCGAAAACCTCTTCACTTTTTATATCCTCATTCCAACTTGTTTCGGTACCTAGAATTATCGAAAATGAGGAGCCTAATATATTCTTATGGATTTCGTTCATCTTTACGGCGCTCCTCATTCTATTAAAATTTTGACAGTAAACCAAAATTTCAGTGGCTTTCGAAGAAGTTGGTTGTGATTCGTTATTCGTAAAAATATTGTTTAAAACTATTGTACTGTTACCAGCTGCGTCATGCTTGTCCTGGTCTGCCTCTGAGAAGTGCGTTAAAATTGGCGAAAACACGAACGTTCACAAGAGCAAGATGAACAATGATGTTTATTGTTATGGTGATTGTTGTTAAGACCATTGTTGTTCCTATTGCAAATGCTGTTTCTGTTGTTGTTGCTGTAACTGCTGTTTCTGTTTTCGTTGTGGTTGTTGTTATTTCTGTTGTAGTTGCTGTTTTTGTTGTAGTTGCTTATTCTGTGATTATTATTGTTGTTGTTGTTGTTGTTGTTACTGCTGTTAATGTTGTTGTTTCTGTTTCCGTTGTGGTCGTTATTGTTTATGTTGTGCCTGTTTCTATTGAAATTGTTGGTGGTATTATTGGACTTGTAGCTGTTGTTTTTGTTGCTATTGTTGTTGTTTCTATTTTGGTTGTAGTTGTGATTATTGTTATTGTTGTACTTATTGCGGTTCCTGTTCTTATTGCACTTGCTATCTTTGTTGTTGTAGTTGTTATTGTTATTACTGTTGGTATTGCTGTATCTTGTACCCTGTTTTCTTCTCGATTTTTTTCTCTTTGCTGCTTTATCTTTCTCTTTTTGTTGTTTAATGCGACGCTGTTTACGTAAGTCATATTCTGACCAGTCGGAGCGCCACACTCTTTTCGAACCAAGTGTGCGCCATCCATCTTTTGCCACTTGATTATGCTGCGAACCTGAGATAGCAGTTTTGTTGGAAACGACGGCCAATTCGTCCATCAGACTGGGGGGAGACACCGCAGGTGTCAAACGAGCATTATTAACACTGGTTTCCAGGGTACTAATTGTCGCGGCAATTGCCCTTACTTCGTCTAAAATATCGTCGCCAACAGCGCTGGCTTGTGATTTTATTTCGTCAAGAGCATCACGAGCAGAAAACGACTGGTTACCGGTATGTTCGTTGCATTGAGACGCCATGTCAATGGTTATTACGCTTAAATTTTGAACTTCGCAGCATATTTTTTTTAGCTCACGAGTCAGGTCAGTTGTGAGCTCCACCACGTACTCCTCAATGCGCTTCCTTGTGGATTCCATAGATATGTTGAATAATGACGTTATATGATTTTTTAAAACAACGAGCTCATCGGCCTTATTGACCGCGTTGTTTTCCATAGTGCGCGATAATGTTGACACCGCATAATCAACTTTCGCGCAGGTGATATTATTTACATTAGTCACCGCTTCTTTTAGCTGGTGATCAATGTTATCGAACAGTTCACCAAATGCGTTCAACTTTTTGATGTCAGCAGCCATTCGAAGATTGGAATCCGTTTGCGTCTTGATTAAATTAAAGAGCTGCTCCTGTTGGAAAAGCACTTTACGAGTGTCAATCCCCGTTTTAAGATTATGCTGACAATCCGAGCATAGAGGAATCATAAAAGACGTGATGTGATGCTCTTGGTGCCGTTGCACTCCTACACAGGCCGCGTGATACGATTTGTTGCAAAACTCGCACTTCCATAAAAAACGATCATCACTAATTGAACACGATCGAACACTGCACGACATAATGCTGACTATTTTTTTTTCGAAAATCGCGCGCGGCTTGAATTAAATTAATCAAATAAATACTTGTAGCGTAGCGCCGTTCAACTACGTCTCTACTTTGATGCAACCCGCGAGAACGTACATATTGGCAACGCCGCATCGCATGACTAAAAGAAACCACATCTCTCGAATAGCGCAAAAGGGCAAACTTTTCTATACGGATTATCGAAGGTGATTTTTTTCCGGATATTTTGAGAGGCGTTAAATTTTTTTGACCGAAGTTCACAAGAAAAATTATAGTTGTTTAATATATTTTTTATTATTATAATACAAATTTAAGTACCATTGCTATTCCTAAAATTACCAAAAAGGCTCGTATCGATTCTACTAAAGTTACTGAACTATGCGGTATTTTTGATAGGTCAATAAAAAGTTTCGTTACCGAACGATTTGTAAATAAATCATTTACCGGACTGGTTATCGAACATTCAGCTGTTTAAAGTTCTATAAAAAATACACAACACAGCGAAATTTTCTAAGTGTGTAACGTCCTACACAGTTAATTTTGTTCTACCGAATCCCAGCTGTTTTCGCAACTTTTACAGAGTTTTACACAGCCGAACACTCAGCTAACAAAGATTTTACCGACATCTCAGTAGAAGTGACGTTTGTTTTGATGAAACTCGGAAAATATATCGCAGAAAATCAGTAAATTAAAGCACTTTGCTGAGCTATCAGTTTAAAAATGTTACTGGCTGTTCAGTTGTGCTGAAATTACCGAAATGAATTTAATGTGTAGAGCTTAGATATGACAATATATCTATAGATAATGTGTTTTACTCCAACCTCCCCTATTAACGACCATCCGATATATTAATTTCGATATTGATGTAGGTTGATTGATTTTCTACAACATAAACCTCATGAGAACGTGTTAAAACGAATATCAAGTATAGGAAATCACCATTGCATTTTTGAAGTATCGACAGTTATATAACGACCCGATATTAGTGAAAGGTTGAAAATGTATCTAAAACTATTTTTGGAAAACTAAATGAATTGCATGACATATGAAACCAAATAAACAAAAAACAAATGAATAGCTCGTGATTCAGCTAATCAGAATTATTAGCATCCTAAAAAAACGCAGGGCAATAGACTGTTTACGTATAACAATACCTTGTTTACCGACGTAATTTTTACAATGACGAGCGTAGTCTGTTAATAAACCAAAATATAATATACCGAAATTCCACTATTAGCGTGAGTCACACGAAATCACCGCCCAACAGGTAAATTTAGCTTGGTATGACGAAAAAAAAACGAAAAACCTAACGTCATAGCTCATCATCGAGCAGAGAAACTGACCTGTCTGGACTACCACTGTGTAATGAGTACCGGTACCGACTCCTATTATAGATGGTTTCTTTTTGCTCTAGGTGTTTAATTGACGGCTAGTCTGTGATATTTCATTTGTTCACTTATTTCATCAATTCTTACCTGCACAATTAGAATCGATTTCACGCCAACAAAACTAGTTCAATGCAGTAAAGCTGCAAAAATTCGTGTGCGATACCATGCCGGTCGTCACAAGTCGTTTGATATAACCAGTTTATATATGAACTCATCGGCACGGTTAATTCGGCGACGTTTATTCCTGTTCCGTCTGTTTCCTGCATGGCCATTAGGTAGCTATTGTGGTCTGACGTTTCCCTTTCACACGCGTGCACTATCGATTTCAATAGTGACTAAGCGAGAAACCCTAAGTGCGAAGGTGGCGCGGCGGTCTAGAGTCTAGTCGAACTGTGGTAAACTGAAGGAGTACCGTGAACAACTACATTGTGGGACCAGCGGAGCCGAAAAACACCTGTTCTAAGGTGCACACTTAATTCGATGGTAATTCGGCAAATTAGAGATTAATGGATGTTAAGGAACTGTTTGGGATACATGAGAAATGACAATGCAGAGAAGACCGGATTTCGCGAAAATGAATGGTTGGCAGTATCCTGGAGAATAATGAACTAGGCTTGCTTAAATATTTTGTCCAAATTTGAAATCTTACACACTGGGTTATCTTGAAATCAAGAGTCATTTGAGGATGGCTGAATTTCTTTCCTTACTTCGTTATAAATAAATGTCTGAAAATGGTAAGATCTACATAAATGAAACTATTAACGAAACGCCTGAACTACTGTACCAACTTTCTGTATCATTTCGTGCAATGCGAAAAACCTCTTCCAGAGAATAGTTTTACAGCCGACAGTATAACGAACCAAAGCAAGAGAATAGTAAAGAATCATCGAACTCGCCATGCTAGTTCCCAGCATCGTAACATACACCTCTATTTATTTGCAACAAACGACCAATGCCCTCCTCAATTGATGCACTGTCCCAAGCGGCTATCTCACATGATCCCATCACAGTCGGATGGATGGGCCGACGCCTGGCAGGTCGTTGGGTTGTACATATAGTGGATGTCGTCTCGTGATCTTCATTCAAAGCCTCCGCTGCTGGTATACTGGCAAGATTTCCGTTCTGCATCGCGTACACATGCACTACATATGTTTTATTGGGCTTGTCTGGACGAGACAAGTTTGCCATGTTACATGTTTGTGTGATGGGAAGGAAAAAAAAACTGAGAAACCTGCAGGCGAAGGTGTGTGGAACGGAAAAACCAAGCCTAGAAACCCAGCACTGTAAACAGGCTCCACCTTTACTTCGGCGGATCGTGATTTTTATGTTATGGGCACCGAATGATCACGATGCTGCAATTATGAGATTTTTCGGGATAGTTTTAACTTTTACATTTATTTTCATGGGCTTATTTCGAGAATAGGTTAAATTAAATGTTCGGTATTAAGTGAGACCGGACCGCAAAATGTTAAAAAAAATCAGATAATGACAGAACTGGATAAAGCATTTTTTCAGCTATATTAGACTTTTGCCAAATTTGAAATATTTTATTACAAGCAAGAATTATGACACAAATGTATTTCAAATTATAACTTTCAACTCGTTTTTCTCCAAATCAATTCAATGTCACGCTCTGACTTAACACCGACCAAATCTGTCCTCAATACCCGATCAAAAGAGCATAACAAAACAATAACACTATTATAACTCAGGTTGATATTTAGAACACCTGGGGTTACATTCAGATAACGAAATTGAAAGTGAATAGCGGACAGTTTTCTATACTATCATTATTATAACATAATCTGTTATGAAACGATCAATTTACGAATTGATCGTTTGTTACCAGATCACTGTCATAGATGATTATATCTAATACAGTTTCTATCTAAACTTTTGGAAAAAAATTATATCTCATTTAGTGATAACTTTGATAAAACTATATCATATTTTGTTACAATTTTGTTATCATCAGCCAGTTTTTTGTTTTATTTTTTGTTATTTTAACAACTAACCAGCCGAATTTATAACAGGTTCTGTTTCAAAATATTTTTGAAATAAATAACTCCAGTTGTTATAAATCCCGGGTATCGGGTACACATGCCGTCGACATAACTGCAATATTGACGTGTTTGTTGGCGTATCATATTCACACAAAAAATATGAATTTTATCATTTACGTAATTCCAAACATGACACAATTTAACAAACCGTCATTAACGAAATGACGAAACATTAGACTTACTGCCATTCAGAACAAACGCCATATGTGGAGTAAAATTACATAATTTACTAAATTCAATATCATGTAAAATTAAAATAAAATATAAAACTAAGTTATTTTTGATGCTCGTATACGTCTGGGTCAGGAGACGTAAATTTATATGATTTTTGCCTTTCTCAATAGAAAGGTATTGCAATTGCTTTGAAAACCGACCTTTTCTAGGTGTGTTTATCTTAACAACCCTGCTGATAGAGCTTCCATTTCCCGACGGTTTTCAGCTTCCCGGGATTCGGGAAATAAATAATAAATTTCCCGGGAAATCCCGGGATCCCGGGAATACAGAAGAAAAATAAAAAGGTGAATGTTTCTCTGGAAAACAAAAGAATAATCTTTTTTAAATATAACTGTAGTGTAATTTTTTCTGAAATATAGCTATTTTCTAAAATTTTGACGCTTTAATGTCTGATGATTCAAATAAATACAAAAGTGGACTAGGGGTTTGCTCAGAAACACAGTCTTTTCGTTCTTTGGAGTTAGCGTCAATCTGGTGCTGGTTTAGTCCTACCACTAAGTTATTGTCGGATTCATATGAGATGAAGTCGAAACCCGAGTTCCATAACTAATTTAAATTTAAATGATATAAGATTCTGTAATCGGATTCACAATGAACACACGAATAATACTCAGCACGTCGTATAGTAGCCATGTGATAATTGAATTTCAATGTCCAATCAGTGCCCTGACTAGAATACTGCAATTGTGCTTGGGAAAATGCAACGAATTTTATGACATTTTTGAACTCACATGCTGCAGAAAAGTTTCTATTTAAAATAATGTTGCAAGCTACACCAATGGTAGGCATGTTCGGATGCAACCCAAGAAGGAATCTTGTGCTTTATCCATATCTACCGTAGACTTATACAGAGCAAAACGTTCCAGCGTCCATTTCGATCGATTCGATTGTCATAACTAGACGAGCAAATGCTCAGGAATTAGGACTAACGGAAAAGAACTCAGGGGCAGTCATCTGAGATGGCTTCGTTCAGCCTGGAAAGTCTGTGTCAAAAAGACAATTAAGTAATTCATCTTCATCAAACGAGTATTCACATAACTTTTTGAGTCTAATAATTAAGGTATTCCATTAAAAGGTTTCTCTAGAAGCACGCATAACTCGAAGCGAACAAGTCTCTTGTATGATGCTACTATGAGTGAGGGGAAAATGTACTTTTGCATATAAAATATTTAAAATAATCCATAAAGAATTGTAAAACGATCCATAAAAAAGTTGTCAATGTTCCATAAAACAAAACTGAAAATCCATAAAACTGTGTGAATGATCCATAAAAAAGGGTGATTTGATCCATAGATTATGTAAAATTGAACCATAAAATGGTCTCAAAAGAGCACTAAAATAGTAATAAAAGAGCAATTAAAATGAACCAATGCCCCATAAAAATATTGGAAATGTTCCATAAAATGATACATTTTGCGCCATAAATTAACTGACATTGATCCATAGAATATTAACAATGTACATTAAAACACGTCGATATGTTCCATAATATCGACAAAAATGTTCCACGGTATTACAAAATGGAGCAATAAAATGTCAGAAAAAGTTCCATAAATTTGATGAAAATGTTTGCTAAATAATTTTTCTTGGTCCATAGAAGATGTAAAAATGAACATTAGAAATGATTCATATATCGAACGAAATTATGGTTCATGGATATTTACAAAACGATCCATCAGAAAAGAAAATGTAAAACGACCCATTAATATGTGCTTATGCATTAGAAAAAATAAATTTAATGAATTCATGCGAAATTTTATGGTAAACTTAAAAAATAAGTTGTGCTTAATAATTCTCATAACAATGACAGTGTTTTAACAAGTGAGCTTATACTGGGAGTTAGTGTGATGCGGCTTGGCCGCATATCCGAGGCCAATGATCCGAAGCGGCGCAAAGCCGCTGAGGATCCGTTAGACGAGGCATTGATTAACCCGTAGCTGGAATTGCAGGCAAACCTGTGGTCATCTCGTTTACCCGGTTTACTTAAACATAGGGGCTATAGCTAGTTAAAAGCCGACTGAGCGGCAGCGAAGTCGGACAGTGCACAAGAAAGCGATGTGGCGTAGCCACATTAGTCAGTGTTCGTGTATAAAGTGTCCGTTTTCGCTTCAGATAGTTATTCAGATAGTATTTGCGACTCATGCCAGCCTGTATAGGTGGTCTAATAACACTCAGCGCTCTAATATCATAAATACCCTGACGTTTAAAGAATTGCCATAATGATTTGAGGTTAGCTAAGGTCAGTTAGCTGACTAGTTGGGTACGGAAGCTGAAGTTTAACTATAATGTATGCATTGTTTGTTGTAGTTTGACATTACAACCAAATGTAATAAACTTTATTATTAGTTCAAATAGCAAAAATTTCGCATGAATTCATTAAATTTAATTTTCTGGTGCATAAGCACATATTAATGGACCGTTTAACATTTTATTTTCTTATGGATCGTTTTGTAAATATCCATGAACCATAATTTAACGTTCGATATATGAATCATTTCTAATGTTCATTTTTACATCTTCTATGGACCAAGAAAAATTATTTAGCAAACATTTTCATCAAATTTATGGAACTTTTTCTGACATTTTATTGCTCCATTTTGTAATACCACAGACTAACAGACATAACACTCAAAAACAAAGCTTCGCCCGCTTTAACGGTTATTTTAAATATATTTGTAGTTGGGACTGTGGCTACATTTGAAATTATGGCGCCACTGACATATGAACAAGCATATGGGGGATAGACCACTAGTGAAAAATTGTTCCCAAACCTGAGGGGTAACCCACCAGTAATTGAGTGATTGGGACTGTGAATAAAAGGTGGAGCTAGTGTTCTGGGAAAATTGTCGGATCGATGTTTTTTGAGGGAATTCCCTCATAGTGTTATGTCTGTTAGTCTGTGGTAATACCGTGGAGCACTTTTGTCGATATTATGGAACATATCGACGTGTTTTAATGTACATTGTTAATATTCTATGGATCAATGTCAGTTAATTTATGGCGCAAAATGTATCATTTTATGGAACATTTCCAATATTTTTATGGGGCATTGGTTCATTTTAATTGCTCTTTTATTACTATTTTAGTGCTCTTTTGCGATTATTTTATGGTTCAATTTTACATAATCTATGGATCAAATCACCCTTTTTTATGGATCATTCACACTTTTTTATGGATTTTCAGTATTGTTTTATGGAACATTGACAACTTTTTTATGGATCGTTTTTCAATTTTTTATGGATCATTTTTGTTGTTTTAGCGGCGCAAACTTAGGGCTGCCTATGAGTGAGTTTGTTTTAGCCATGACCACAAGCAAGTCACTTGGAGCTTCAATCGTTGAGAATACCTGTAAAACTTGTCGCCAAACATTCTTCGCAGAGGTTCCAGTTCGTAGATTTGGGATTACGATATGGAACGATATTTGAAGAGACGTTTAAGTGATCAAAGATGAAGTATTTATGATAAAAGAACAAAGGTTCCAGTTCGTTCGGACGAGCTAGGTTGCCAACTCATACGCAATACTGTAGGAGTAGAAAGTTACATCTAACATCATTTATTTAGATCAACATCAATTTCATGATAACACTGAATCAACAATTTGCCTCCACAATACTCGATTTGTAGCTGTAGCTCTCCATCGTCGGTTACGCCCAACACTCGCCAAATCACATTCCACCTGGTCCGCCCATCGTGCTCTCTGCGCTCCTCGCCTTCTTGTACCAACCGGATCATTAGCGAACACCATTTTTGCAGGATTGTTGTCCGGCATTCTTGCAACATGCCCTGCCTACCGTATCCTTCCAGCTTTGGCCACCTTTTGGATACTGGGTTCGCCATAGAGTGCAGCGAGCTCGTGGTTCATCCTTCGCCGCCACACACCGTTCTCCTGCACTCCGCCGAAGATCGTTCTTAGCAACCGTCGCTTAAAAACTCCTAGCGCTTGCAGGTCCTCCTCGAGCATGGTCCAAGTCTCGTGCCCGTAGAGAACCACCGGTCTTATAAGTGTTTTGTACATGGTGCATTTGGTGAATCTTTCTTGACCGCAGTTTCTTCTGAAGCCCATAGTAGGCCCGACTTCCACTGATGATGCGTCTTCGGATTTCACGGCTCACGTTATTGTCAGCCGTTAATAAGGATCCTAGGTAGACAAAATCCTTCACTAGCTCGAAGGTATCCCCGTCGATCGTAACGCTGTTTCCTAGCCGGATCCTGTCATTTTCGGTTCCGCCTACCAGCATATACTTTGTTTTGGACGCATTTACCACCAGTCCGACCTTCGCTGCTTCGCGTTTAAGGCAGGTGTACAGGTCTGCTACCGTTCCAAATATTCGGTTTATAATGTCCATGTCGTCCGCAAAGCATACAAATTGGCCGGATTTCGTGAAGATCGTGCCCCGGCTGTTGAGCCCGGCTCGTCGCATCACTCCTTCCAGAACAATGTTGAATAGTAGATACGAGAGTCCATCTAACATCTAACACCTCTTTCCTATCTGATTATGCAAATCTGGGGCTATTACCTCTATATAGTATATGGCTTATAATTGCATATAGTGAACCCCGAAATGGGTATTAGGGGCATGACCATCATTCGAATCCCACGATTTGCGAAGAAACAAACTTCCACTGTGCGAGACCCACGACACTCCGTACACGACTGGCATATTTTGGTACTGCCGACCATGCAGTCCTCGGCATGGAGAAAAACCTTGACTTGAAGACAAGTTTTGTTGAAATACAGTTTAACGTGTAATGACCGTCTTCTGTAAATTTCGTGAAATTTCCTTTTATAGTTTGGTAAATTTAGTGAGATTTCTGTCCATGAGTTAACAAAACTAAAAAAATAGCCAAGCAAACGTAAGAAAACTCAGCTCACTCTTCGTTAGAATTCAAAATTATCCCTTTGCAAACTTAAAAAAGACTCGGGGCAGTGCACGCCACGGTTTCGAGAGTAACTGATATTAACCGCCAAAGATTACAAAAACGGCAAACAAAAAATAAATCGAATTTGACAAGGATTTTTCGGGTCCGGCAAGCAATCTGCAGTTGCGGCAAACGAAATCAGATTTATGTCACAACCGGGATTATGAAGCAGGGCAGGGAGCCTACCACAAAAAATATCTTCAAAAACGTGGGCTGTCTCTTTTAGAGAAGACTAGTTTTTGTTTTTTCATTGTTTTAATACTGTGGCGTTATGCAAAATCAGTTCTAGAGTTGTATAAAGTCATCAAGATAAATTCTGTGCTCAAAGACTGCCCGGCATTTTTGTAAATCGAAAGATATTGGGCAATTAGGAAGCAGCCACTAAAAGATCAGATTTCATAACACTATAACAATCTATGAAAACGAATTAAAACATTCAATAAAATTGAGCTTTTAAAACTATATCTTAATAACGACCTCAACACGAAAATGTCTTTAAACGAATGAATTTAAAAAAAAATCTATAATTTTAAACTACGGGATAACAAAAGTGTTATTCTTAACATATTGAACCTGAGTAGTACCACGTTCCTGATGTGACAGAATTGCACACAATGTGGCATTGGAAAAACTACATTTTGTTTTTCAACAATCATTCCACTTCGCTTAATTCCTTTCAGATGATTTTGAATCAGCATAATCCATTTTCGAGCCTCGCGTTTCTTTCTGCAAAATAAGGAATTAAGATTCTTTCGCTGGTGGAGTGCCTGTCGCCGTAATTTATCTTTGCGTTTGACAATAATCCGGTATAACTAAAACTGAAATCAGCAACTCAGGAATAGTCTACTTGTTATTGATCTATTAATCCAAGAATGCCCATCAAAATATTTTTCGAAATAAATAAAGATTTGACTGCTCTTTTCTTTTGAAGCACCAGCAGTGCAGACAGCTAGCATGATTTTGAGCGCCCATCCTCTGGCCTCTGGCTCAGGCCCAGTGTGCCGTACATACGGTACAGAGGACGATAAACTGTTATTAACCTACTTTATATGTGTTTTTCTACCATTTAATTCCATTAACATAGTGGAATTGAATGGTAGAAAAACATATATAAAGTACGTTCATTCCGCTAAGACCTCCGTTCGCGTATATATTGTGTTATTAACCTTCTAAGGGAACAACAGCTCACATTTTGCTGATTTGACAAGGTACTTTCGATTAAAAACCACTGAAAATGACACTTTTTGTGGATCCCCAGACTATGTACTTATTTCGTCACACAATGTGCACAGAGGACGAAATATACTGATGGAAAATCGTGCAGAATTAACACATCAGTCGAAGAAATGTTAATCACTTTTGTAAAAGATCCTTATTGCCATTTAAAAAGAACATCGGTAGCATTCAGCCATGCATCGAGTATAAATAGGTGACCAAATTTTTTATGTCTCTTACTTCGTAATCTGAAAGCTTTCACTTCGCGTCGGGCTCTTTAACCGTGCCTAAATAAGCTCTTCTACAGACGATCCAGTTGATGCTAAATGGATCTAGAGCAAGATTCGTGATCCAAAATCGAACTTTCCATCATTCAAATTGTACTCAGTCTTCTTTCGGATTATAGATAATCCGCTTAGTTATCTAAAGAATTCGAACGAACTGACGCAGAAATATGTTATGATAAAGTTTTTCTAGATAAGTTCAAAATTGGGTCAATAGGCCATATGCTGCTTTTAGTCTTTTTGGATGCAGCTGACGTGAAAGATACGTAATCGAACTTTTTTATCACGTTTTGGTACGTAAATTACAAATAAAAGCTTTTTTTAATATAATTTATAGGAGCACTCCTTCCATTCATCCACGTGGATGAAGTAATATCGATAATGTCAAACAAGAATGTATTTACATTTTTGTAGAAAATAAATAAAAAATTGTGCTGAAACTTTAAGGACTAGACGTATACATTGTTATATTTAGAAATTGGCGCTTTGTTTATTTCTACAATAAAAATATTCTTTATTCTTCTTTAAATAACCCTATTATGACAGCCTGCCAACCAACGACATTAGCGACAAGTAATTTGTAAAGGACTACCGCGTTTACATGCCCACATACAAAGTGGAGATCGACGGTGTGGTCACCGATTCGAATATGTCATGTGTGGATCTACTGACGCAAGAAGTTTGCTATTTCAAGGACTCCTTTCTCCAGTGAACGAAAATTTTGAATAGAAATTACACAGGACGGGAAAATTTTTTAAGACCATTCAAACTCGTATCGGTTGATCTTTGGTGGGACTGCTTTGCCTAATTACCTCTTGTTCGACAAAAATTCTCTACTTATTAGGGTCATTGTGCTTCCAGTAACACGAAAAATAAAAAATGGCACAACATTTCAACCAGAGATTCAATTAGGGCAGCGCTGTTTGGGTCTAACTTGAGAACCGGCAGCTTTGTGTTATTTCATTTTCAGTCTGCTTCCTCACCTCGTATATATCAGAAGTCAAAAAGCACATCACTTACGAACAGCATACAAACAAAAAATACAACCCGCGCCCAACTGCGGGTGGAATAAGTGAACCATATATATACATATACAGCTACATCATACGACGCAAGTAGTACTAATAACGTTCAGACAAGCGAGGGAGAAGGCGGATGGAATGATCATCAAGCGGCAGAGGGTAAACCTGACCATTCTCTCAACACCAAGAAAGAAAATTAACACAAGAAGCAGAAAGCAGTACGCCCAGAATATTCGACATAAATAATATTCGATCATTTTTTGTTTCACCTATTTTGAATTGTATTTTTGAAATATATATATTATATACAAACGAAAAAAGATTCAGTTTTACATCTGTTTCAAATTCATATTTTTGTATTGTTAAGCACCGTTCACAAGAAAGATTTAACTGTGTTCTTCACCATCTTTTCAAAGCATACATACTGTGCGAACTTTAAGGCAAAACACTTTTCCTTTAGAGGAGATCTGAACCCGTGCCGCAACAAAAAAAAACAGCGCTGGAGATTTTACATTCCCGAGAACCATACAGCATTGGGAGCAATCTTACCACAAGTACAGATTCAGGCAAAGAAGAAAAAATATAGTTCTGTATAATTTTTACTCATTAGTTAATAATTTTTTATAAGTTTTAAACGTCATTTTCAAACCAAAACTTTCACTGATTTTCATCAAAAGTTATCTGTAATTCGATATAAGCAAAAAAGTGTAATAACGGGATATTTGAAAGTAGATCGCGATCGGTGGTCCGGCGAAACTTTACCTTAGAGGTTAGAGGTAGGTGCAGCCCGCGGTGGCTATGACTCGATATGAGGATAGACTAAGTTGTGGCTTTATTTGAAAGTACATATCAAATATACTCTTGACTTTTGTTCCTACTACCCAATTCTCAAATGAATATTGATATCGGACTAGCTCGCGCTTTTAGCAATACTCCTGCGGCCGGCTGTTTGGAGTTCAAATTGCTGTAGTTTAGGGAAAAGCTAAATCACTCTTGATGGCCGGCTATCCAGAGTTTAAATACAAGAAAAATCATAACTAAATATCTTTTTGCTCTGAGTATACGTGTACTCGGAGATTAACCATCCCACCGCATAAAACATATTCATTTTGTGGTCGCATTGCCTGCTTGTGGCGAATCCTAGACCTGTACCTGTCCTTCAATCCAACTCCGTAATACCTACGGAAGCGTCGCTGAGTCGGGGGCCTTCCTTAAGTAGGTATTACATCAACATTTCCTACCCTATCCTAAGTATCGGTGAAGATGGTCGTGGCCGGCAATAACGATTCTCATGCTATTGGTTTACTGAACTCATAAGAGATAAAGTTCATTCCCGATCATTTATCTCACAAGCAAGATGAGTTGAGCTACCTATAGGCAACATGATAATCGTTAGTATGCAATCTACGAATAGCACCGTGCTTCGCAACCCAACGCATAAGCAAAAAAGTGTAATAACGTGCTACAAGATTAACGTATTACGTATTGCACAATGTTCATTTCAAAATCAAAATTCAGCCATCCAATTTTTTTTTCTAGATCTGCCCCTAGCATCAAAGCGGTTGCATTATTTATCATTTTATGTAAGAAAAAGTTCAACTACGTAACTTTAATATCATCTGCATCGGAATAAAACAAAAAAAAACATAGTTTAATGGCCCAATTGCTACAACGAACTGTAATGATGACGACTTCATAAAACTTTACTCTGCAACTAAATAATGACTAATGAGCGATATACGTCTGTCTGTAAAACTCTCTAGTACGTATAGGAACACTCGATTTTCATTAAACAACTTCACTTCCAGCACACCGCAGTACCATGTGTTTGTGATATCAGACGGCTAGAATGATGTAAACGGAACAACAGTGGCCGACAACGAAAATGACCAAGAACAAAATGCTATAAACCTACACACGAAGAACCCTTTGGGGTACTATCATCCGTCCACCTTACCTGCCCGGTCGTTTTGTCTCGCTTGTAGGATAAACCCCTTTTCCGGAAGGCGGAAAGTATGAGGCAATTCAGTCCCCGCGCGTCGTCGTAAGTTCTACCCCAGTAAGCAGCAGCGGGGAGGTTCCGCTGCCGTAGCCGAAGCCAAATCTAATTACACTGGCATTGGCTTATAGGCGATCGGTCGGTCGGTTGGTCGGTCGTAGCGTGAAACAAACAGTGCCTTTTGTTATTTATTGAAACGCCCGGGATCGATCCAAGCTTAGTCAGTGGCTGATCGACGGTAGATTCGGTTGTATATCCTAGCTCTCGTCTCAAGAGAAGATCCTTCCCACCGCCCGGTAATACTATCTAAGCGTCCCTCTCTACACATAGGCTGTACGGTGGACGGTAGCCGTAAATTTGCCGGTTTTTTTTTGAGCAACGGAGTCAAGACGTAACCGACTCAGGTGTGATCATTAAGGTGAATATTATTTCATTTAGGCCGAATTGCCAGAAATTGAAAGTGATAAAATACGCGCGAGGAAGAAGAGTGCAATTCTGTGAGAACAATTCGTGATCAAGTTTATTATATAGCGTATCGATCGCTTTGGCGTATTATCAATTTGTTGGAGTGTAGTGTTTGACTAAAAGTGCAAAAGAGAGATAGTAACAACCTGTTGGAATTGGAGATCAAAGGTGAATAATTGTTTACGTCTATTTAATAATAAGCTTGTGCAGCGAATAATTGACTGTAGCCTTTTGGAATGTAAGGGTAAATCTGATATATGAACACTGGCTTGGTTATTCGTGAGGATAAATCGATGCATGGTGAGTCGCTGGTACAGGTTCGGGACAAATTCGTAGCAGCTCTATGGAGAAGCGCTAGCATTATCGAAAGCTTCACTTTATTAAAACCCATGGACATTATTGTTGTGAAGAAGCCTCAAGTATAAACATAAGCATTAAAATATTTTTTATCGCTCAATTTTGAGCTCTTGTCGTTGAATGCATTATTAACAAAACGATATAGCCCTTGAATAAACTAATACTAATATTTTCAAGTATTTTCGCAATGTTATCATTGTTCGAATAATTATAATACGTAAGAAAGGTTTCTCTTACCGAATTCAATTTAAGTTTCTCTCACTGAATTCAATTTTAGACAATTGATTGTTTTCGCTAAATATATGATATTGTTTAGAGAACTGTTGTCTGTTTCAAATGTATCAAATGTTTACAGTGGCAACATTGTCTATTTTTTCCTGTGATACCATCAATCTCGAATGGTATTCTTTGAATCCGGCCTGATTACACTAGTTTATAAAATAGTTGCGAGAAAAAGTATCTGAAAGCTCATTTTGTTAAATAGTGTAATATTATATTTCCTAGTCCTCTATTGTTCGTGTGATACTTTCCTCTTTATACCCTATTATTGACACTATTTGTTGATTTTTTCGCTGGTATCAAGTTAATACTAAAGTCACTAATTATTTGCTAAACAAACTAAGATTTAATCGCGTTCTGTTAAAAAACAGTTCGGCCAATCTCTGGTCTGACAATCTTTGGAAGATCTGTTCTCTTCACTGTTATTGAAAATATACACTTTTTTAATTTCTGCTCCATTTTTGCGACAGTTTTCTCAAATTCGCGAATAACTTGCGATGAATTCGGAAAAATCACATTTTCACATAACGAAAACAAGACCGTGAACAAAAATTTTGTCTTCTACTTTTTCACACCAACAACCAACGCTTATTTGCTCATTTCTGTGTGAAATTCAGCTATATTATCACTATTTTTTCTATCCGCTGCTTTACGAACATTACTCGTAATTCAAATATTAATTCGTGATTTTGTTCATAGATTTATGAACCTTGTTTACGGACCGAACCTTGTTTACGGACCGAACCTTGTTTTCGGACCGACCATTACAACTGATTCATTAATTCGATACATTTTTATTATATTCAGGTTTTCGTGTATGTGGGACACTTTACAAAAGCAAAACAGTCTTGTTATTTTCTGGTTAACTTTTTTACATAATCAATATTCTTATTTACGTATCGATTCCTGCCTCGTGATGCTTCAAAATTCGTACACGAACAATATTAGTCAAAACCTAAAACAGGCTCCCATTTCCATGATATAGTTCATATAGCTTGCGATTTTAATCATGATTTTAAAACTTTTGCGTGAACAATTCCACAGAATTCAGTATGCTTCGTAAACTGATCCTTGATTTATGGTCTATTGGTTATTATTTATTTCACGTGCTCATAAATTAGACAAAATCACCAATCATTTTCACTTGTTCAAACAACTCAGTCCATGGTTTTTTTATAATTTCACGTGAATTATTACTAAATTTTTTAAATATTATTCATGGATCCAATGATGCTCCGTGAACTTGTTCTTGCTTCATAGTATTTTGATAACGATCTGAAAATTGTACTTGCGAAAAAAAACTCACAAACCAATTAGATACCTTGATCGATTTTACGATCTTATCATAAATTATCAGGCATTGTAATTCTCTCTCACTCACGCGAGAAGAAGCTTATCCGATGTCCAACTTTTCCTAGGTAAGATGAGTCGCAAAATTCTCCGTCCCCACAAATAGCGTGAGAATAATTTTCCGTATAAAATTTATTTGACGTTTTCCTTCTCACCAGAGAAGTTGATAAAATTTTAATTTCTTGGAAATCAATAAAAACTTCAAAAAATGCACTTAAATACAAAGAAAAGCGGCAAAGAAATATGATAGACTTGTTTTTTCGTGTTTTGGGATAACGGCAGGAAAGCAGCGAGCGAAAAAAGGATACCGTGATAAACTCATTCACTCATTCTCCGGCTGTTTTATTTATCCGGAGAAATAACACGTTGGAGAAGTTGTGTGAGTGCCAATAAAGTTTCGTGTGAAAATGTGAGTTTTTATTGTCGCAGTAGTAAACTATCCGGGCGCATTTACTCATATGAGCGATAAATGCAATGCCTGTAAATTATATATTTCTAAAATTTGCATGTCAACTATTTTACGAAGCTCGTAATATTCCATGTTCCTGCCTCATGAATTCATTCTCTTCTCATAGTATATTAGTTACGATTCACCATTCGTACTCGTAAAATAAATCCCAAAACTTTAAAATACGTTTTCACTTTTATGACACAGTGCAAATAGTATGCAATTTTGTCTATGGTCCTAGTATTTTCACTTGAACTCTTTCACAAAACTTGATTTTTGGATCCTTTTTTACGTCGTGAACGATTCACATTTCAAAGTTCACAATTTTCCTTTTGTGATCGTGAATAATTTCACAAATTTCGAAGAGATGTCTACATCTTTTCACGTTCATGCAACTCTGCTCATTACATTTTTGAACTGGCCAATAATGATTCCATAACTAATATTCTAAATTTTATGAAATTGTTCACAAAATTTAGAATATTAGTCATGGCATCATTATTGTCCACACTCTTCACACTCTATTTCACACTCATAACAATACAACAAGGAAGGAGCAATGTGAGTGACTAGTGAACGGACAAGTAGAGAAGGCACAAACAGATTAAGGATTGGGGATGATGGAGAAGCTGAGTGGATCCACTCACACTAGATTACTTACGCTATTCAAAAGCTGAAAATAGAAAAGCCTGTAGGGAGGAACAGCGTTCAGGTCGAAGTTCTTAAAGTTTGGTAGTGATCTGCTGTACGAAGCAATCCACTGTGTGATTATAATGATTTGGATGGAAGAAGAATTAGCAGTGTACTACCGGCTTAAGATTATTCTATTGATGCCAAGATGGTCGCTGGTATATTGTATCGATACAATTAATACAAATCTATCGTATAGGTGCGACAGTGAAAAGGACAAATCAAAATCTACGCTTTTGGAAAGCTTGAAGCAATATGCTACATTTACTGTATAATACAACATTTATAACAAAATTTAATTGGGATTCTTAGATAGGATGTGTGGAAAGTTTCTCCGAACCTAACGTCCATAATCAGTTTTCGTAAAACAATAACCATAAAGATGAAATTTATAGATGTATTTATGTTCTGCAGCACAAAAACACTGCAATGTGCAGAACGACCGCACAAAGAGAAACTTGAAAACGAAAAAGAGAAAAATCTGTTCACCAAGAGCTGCACAATTTCGTTCAAAGAGTCACCTTGAAGAGCCACTTTTTCGTGCCTCCCATCACTGGCAAGCAGGTAGGAAGGCGAATCAAACTACAATTCAGATAAAGTTTGATCGGAAGAACATTTTTAAAATGTTTTTTGGTTGCCTTCTCTGCTTATGTGCGCGTGGGACCAAGATTCACACTAAAGAGCCTCTTCATTTCTACACTTTGAGCTGTGCAACCATGGAGTAGAATGCACGTATGGGAGCAGCACCCATCGGAATGAAGAGGTTTATTGTCAAAGAGAAGAGCGGTGGTTTGCATGAAAAGTGCAAAGAGCGATTTTCATTCTTCTCTTTATTTGCTCTGAGGTGCATTACATCCCTGAGACAAAATAGTTTATTTTTGATTAAAATAAGACTGCATGGCGAACAAGAGCGAGTAAGAGGTGAACCGAATATATTCTAATTTTGCATGCTTAGTAGTTTAAAATTTAAAATGCACAGAAACGGTAGAAAACCACTCAGCCTTTGAGTCGTACAGGGATTCCTTATCTATTTTGATTATAGAGGTTTTGACCTTGAGGTCATTCTCACCTCTTTTTTTCAGGATAGAAAAATCTGTTAAGAAAAATTCTAATCCTATATGTGGGGTAGGGAATCGAACCCTGGTGAGGTGCGTCCAAGGTATTCGATTTACCAACTAAGCTATCCTCATCCCCAGAAAGATTCTCGAAAATTAGATGTCTGTCAATAGAAAAATTGAGAGTTTTAACGGTTCGTGTTATCAACAAATAATTATGAATCCATCATCCGCAACAAACTTTAGTTAAAAAAATATTTGTCCCATCCATTTGAATATTTCAACCAAACCGCAAAACTGCCCCAAATCATTTTCCAAATACCAACAATGCGAACCTGGACCCTATCATGTAACCGCAGAGGTCGTCTGACAGTTCATTATAAACTATCTCCGACCAAAGGTATTCTGTTACATCATTCTCATCTCTTGATCATACCTTTTTTATTGATCTCCGACGTTCGACCCCTCTTTTCAAGGCCATTCTCGTTCGTGATTTGTATCGCCGCACGTACCGACGACGTGTTTATGTATTATAATTACTAGCAAAGCCCTGCAATGAATGGGAGTAAATTACATTGGGATCCGGAGAAAAAAATGCATGTAAATCAACAACATAATGATTATTACCGTAGAAAGTCTCACGGTGGCAAGGTGACAGGTTGTTTACTTCGTCTTGCTTTCTCTCGTGTAGAATGAAGAATACAATCCCGCTGTGGAATGTTAGGTGAAGAGTGTCGGTTCCGTTGCAGCCAGCGATACACCAGAGTCAAACAGTGATCCATTTAAAAATTCTTTTCGCGTATTATGTTGGTGATTGTAACACTCTCTGTTCTTGGTTTCTATCTGAGTATTTTGGTTCTATGTAAATTAAGTATAACAAATGAAGAATTCCACGAAGACCCGTCCGAAAATATTTAAATTCTTATGAAACTTTACACGTTTGACCGGCATGGAAGACCAAACATTTTTCACAATCAGTAAGATTATTTTGGCGCAAGAGTAATTTCAAAAATATTTTGTTCGATGCTGTATTTTCTACAGCAAAACTTTCTGAGAATGAGAATTGAGAATTGTTTTCGTATAGCTTAACAATATCGCCTTGATGTCAAAGAGAAAGTTACAGGAAATGTTATTGGCCTTCTGAAAAACTTATTGTTTTTGATTGAGAAATGCGAATAACTTCTGAAAAAGTCGTAATAAAACAAACATATCGTGCTAAAAAAATTTAAAATATCTCAAGAACTACCACATTTCAGAAATTTTTTGTTACCAGTATTTTGATTTAAAATGGCGTTTAGAATCATATTCAAAAAGAAAATTGTATTTTTGACTGCAAATAATATGAATTATAAAAATATGTCAAAAGTTGTTGTTAGGAAAACTTTTTTTTTATTGAAAGCTTCTCCATGATCCAAATACACTGAAGAAGTTTCTTTTACGACTTTAAAACGATAAACATTAGATTTTTGACATTGTATGATGGAGTAACGCGAATAACTTTTGAAAAGGGCATAGTCAGTCGAATTAGCTGATTTTGTTGGTACAAAATTCCAAATATCTCCAAAAATTTTGTATGTAGGAAGATTTTTGTTAAATGCATTTCGATTTAAAATTATGCTTAGAATTATATTCTGTAATAAAATTACAGTTTTGTATGTCAATTAGCATGAAATTTAAAAACATGTATGAAGTTATTGTTAGAAAAACTTTTTTACCGATAAGTTCTACATCATACAATCAGTATCATAATGTTTCTTTTCTCTTTAGGTTTTTGTTGACAAAATATTAAAAAATTAGAAAAAAATTTTTTTGCTATTTAAATTTTTAACACAAATTTTTGTTTTTGTGAAAAATGACATAGCATTTTTTCCAGTGTATATTTTTTTCGTACAGAAAGATTCATCCCCTGCAACTCGCTCTGAGTATTTTTTGCTGTATAAAATACAGTAATCGCACAAAAAAATTGAAATTAATGCACGTAGAAATGTCTAAACATAAACCGAACACAACTTCAAAGTTTCGTTCGAATCGACGATGGTCATATTTTGTGGTCGGCCGGTTTCTTATCGCTCAAATCAACTTTATGTCTTCTCTCTGGAGAAGCAGATAGGCAAGCTGGAAATGTAAACCAAAGCAATTTGTATATAAGGTAGTGTGTAACTGCTGAGGAATATAAGGTGAAGTATCTATATAAGCTAGAAGAGCTTTAAACATATTGCGATTTGCATGGTCATCGGTATTAGTTTGGTCAGCGGTTCTGACAGCATAAGTCACTTTACGCTTGTCTGGACATGCCCCAGACTCAGGTGATTCGCATTTAATGCCGACTTTTGCGTGTAGAAGACAAAAGGTTAAAACGCAGGAAAACTCTAAGCTTGCTCATATGACCCTATGCCATTCTTTTCTAAACTTTGTGTAAAATTATATCAAAATTGGTTTAAAAAAGCATGTGTATTAGTGGAATGATTTACTTTTAAATCTATTTTCATGCTCCAAATAACTGCATGAAAACAAATGTAAAATAACAAATGTAGCTGAGGAGGAAAAAAATCAACATGAAGTCGGAAGCAATTGTGGTAACGTGGTCTAGAAAATTTCACCACCGGTGATCTCTCCGTCGGAGTGCTTAAGAGCTAAATGGCTCACGAAGATGGACATCGATATTGGGAGAAATTCCGCCATTAGGAAACTCTCAGCGCCAGCTAAGAGATAAATAGGATCGAGAAATGTGTAGAAGGGTAAGAAACAATGCGAATGTATTGTAAAAAGATGTAAATCATTATGTTCAGCACCACTAAACCTTTTCAAATACCGATATCTCAAAATGAAGCAAATAAAACTGATTGCTTCTTTTAACATTCGAAAGAGCTCAACTGATAGTATATTTCAAAAAAATATCTCAGCACAATTGGTGTTTCCTTCTCAAGAGGGTATGATAATAATAATTCCCTTGTTCTGATGCAACAGCGCAGCGGCGAATAACCATGTTCGCACTTTTATAGATCTTTCATAGTTGGTGACATATATGAGTAAATAATTTCTGAGATTTTTTGGGTAACTCATTTTATTGTACTTTGGATATTTTGAATACTAATACTGTTGGTAGCATCGATAGTAAAACGAGATATAAGATAAATAAGTGATTTTAAGGGATAACATTATGATGGAAGATAAAGGTTAGAAATTGTATTTTTGATGATTTGATTTTTTATCGTGTCTAGCTAGTCCTATTGGTAAGCAACGAGCAATTTTTACGAGTGTGGTTGGAACTCATTATGTTTTAGATAGCTGTTGCCAAAATGTTACACAAATCGTACACAACTTGCTCATTTCCATTTTTGGGAATTTTTAAACTCAAATTTAAAAGGTATCATTTTTCTTAAAATCAAAGCATATTATAAAAATAATTATAAAATTATTATAAAATGATAAATTATAAAAAAATAAATAAATTATAAATTTTAAAATAAATATTTTCATTGGTGTGGTGTGAAATATTTGTATTTAATTTGAAGCGCATAACACAAACTGGATTGACTATTTTAAAAATGCAAACTTTATTGCATTTAAATTCTACAGAGTGCAATTGTTATAACAACGGTCTCACCACACTGGTAGGTAGATTCAGACACTTTTCATTTTGCTACTTTAATATGAATCCTTAGAGTTCTAGCGAGTATCCTTATCGTCAAACATTGGTATCAAATAGCTTATATTTAGTTAGAAAATTTACCTGTTGGAAGGATTTATTTACTATAAAATTAGTTAGACTCCGTAATGCATCAACAACTTATTACAGCAAGGGCCATTCTAATAGCAATACATAAAATTATATACTCACGTGAAATGAGTAATTTTGTGGCTGCCATTTATTATTTGGTGCTTTATGACACAGTAACTCGAACACACTTAATGGCAGTTGTCGTTTTAATTATCACGTTTGTGTAATCAATTAAAAACTATTCCTTTCTGTTTTTGCCCTGACAGCTTATCCGTAAAATGGGGCAATTTAATTATCCTCGTAGCTAATATTTATCAGTCTTTAACTTGTTAGTTACATGGCTATGAGTTTATATTGCCATACAGTCATGACCTGTCTTTATCAACCAGCCAAACTTTTTATCTCGTTTGATCATTGAAATTCAGAGCAATATTTGCGAAAGTCTCCAAACAATTAGTACCGAATTTTATGATACTATTTTTTAAAGTTGGGCATTTTACATGAAGTTGTTATCACAACATTATATAACTACAGTGGCTAATTGTTGAAGCTGCTTCAACATCTATGACGTTATAATGTTTTTATTTCTGGTCTACAAAATTAAAATTTGAAATCCAAAACATGTAGGGTAGACCATATTTTATTCATCTCATTAGTCAGGATGTCACACTATTTCATTGATAACTTGGCTAACTATCACTGGATTGCACTTAAATAGGTTTTAACATCTTTGCCTCGTTCCTAAGAAGTAATACAATGAAAAATCTGGCCTGGAAAATGTAAAATACTCGCGTTTTAGTGGAATACAACGCACCCTTATTCATCCTACCATTTAAGCTAATGTGTTGAATAGAGATAGCAGACACTGCTCTAACTAATCTGTCCAAATGGGTGGGAATAACGGAGGCGCTAAGATTAATTAGGGCATAGTAATTAGTTACCCTAACTTCAAAATAAAAAAAAATAAAAATGCAGAATCTAGTCAGTTAATACTTTGCAATTTATTCCAGTTCAGTTCAATTTCTGGCCTCGAGAGTAAAGGACTCCCTTAAGATACAAGCTTTATCAGTTCATCAATTTATTTTAATAATTTATCAGCTCACAAAAAATTAAAAAGAAGCAATTCTTTAAAAGCTAAATACTGACTATAGCTTAAAAATATATGGACCAATTAACCAAACAAATTACTTCGGCAATATTGTTGATCTTGTAGGTTTACATTTACATGCATTCGGAAGCGATAAAGAACAGGTCGTCACTGTACTAACGTCGTATATCAGCTGACCTTGTTCTGCATAACCGCGCAGGTTTCCGCATTTTCGACACATTTTACCGTTTTTTTTTTGGGCGACCGGATGCACTCGTGCGAAGCCACTTAACGTTCTGTGTGTTTTGAGTCGAATTTTCGCGCCTTCGTTTTGCTTCTCATTAATTACTATATTCTACACAGTTATGCCACTTGTACTCACCTTTCTAAATCGCATTCATATGTAAACTGTAACTGGAAAAAAAAATTCAATAGGACATAAGTGACAATGGCAGATTTTCTTTGTTTACTTTTTCTTCTAACTATGTATTTAATGTTTATCCCTTAACACTTTCCATAGTGTGCTAATCAATATCGTCGTCATTCATCATGTATTAGAAAATTAGTGAAAAGTTTTACTGTAACGCAGTAATAATCGAAAGAGAAAGTAAACAAAAAGAGGCACTATGCTACTTAGGCCCTATTGAAGCATGTTCGTTGGACGACTTTTAGCACAAATAGATACTTCTTAAGAAAGCGATGTTTCAAGATCATTAGTGACTTGCGTTGGTACAACGTTGGCCGTCTTTTGTGGGAAATAGGAAGCAGAATATTTTGGCTCGATTGGTACTATCCCCATGTTATTCTGAGGTTTTTGCCTTGTCGTGTCCTCTCGTCACTTTCCTGATCTCTTCCCATCAAGGAAAGTGAAAGAAAAAAGTAGAAAAATGAAAAATCAGAAACCAGATCGCAAAAAAATAAACAGCCTGAATAAATCATTCCTGAAGAAATAATGATCCCTGCTGATCAAGCCTATAGCTCTAGCTCCTTACTCTTAATGATATGAGGTTCCGTAATCGGGTTCACAAAGATCATATGAATAATTCTCGACACGCTATGTGATAATTAAGTTTACAAAGTTTACAATAGACAGCAGCACTGACTCGGCACTCCAACAAAAAACCGTCAGTATAACGAACTACATATTCGTCAAGATGTCCCATATAGCCAGTCAGTCATTCCATGCTTCAAAAGGAAAACTATATGTAAGTGTAAGGTCACTGGGAGTTCGTATATACTCATGCCAAATAATCATTTAGAACCACAGTCTTGTGTGGCTAGTTGCACGATCTATTGGGTTACTGTACCAGAGCCAAGTAACCTTAAGACGGTATGCACAAAAAGCGTTTCTTATTCCAGACACACATATCTTGGTTTCATGTTCAAAGAGAAAGCCTCTAGAGCAGCAGTAGGAGTTGTCGAGAACGCACTAGTCATCGCCATCAATACCATCATCTGAATATGGTGCAACTTTAATGGGATTGTCGTAATTTCTCTGTTCTACCACTACACAAGCACCCGTATGCCTGTAATGGTCTAACAATGTCAATGTTAAACTAGGAAATGTCCAGTCACATAACTTCATAAATTTATCAGGTGTGTTCCAGGGTAGCAATCTAGGACCCTTGCTGTTCTCCTTGTCCTTCAATGACGTTTGTAATGTCCTTCCACCGGGATGCAAACTTATCTATGCAGATGATCTTAAACTGCTTCATATCGTGCGATCTGAATTGCACTGCATTGAACTACAGCGACAACTAGATGCATTTTGTAACTGGTACACTTGAATTTGATTGACTATCAGTGTATCCAAATGCTCAGCAATAATTTGGAAGTGTTATACTATCTCAGGGAAACTACTGGAAAGAGTGTCAGTTGTCACTGGTGTACAGCTGGATTTTAAATTGACGTTCAGAGATCACTAGTCCACATCATTGCGAATAGCCAAAGAGTTTACTAATCCATATTGCCTGAGAGCACTGTATTTCTCTCTTGTACGCTCCATCCTGGAAGTTTCAGCTATCATTTGATGTCCGAACTCGAATATCTGTATGAACAGGATTGAATCTATACAAGCTAGGTTTCTCCGATATGCTCTTAAAATCCTGCCATGGCGCAACCCGATATAATTTCCACCTTACATTGAACGCTGTCGTTTGCTTGACATGGATCCTATTTCAAAAAGGCGAAATATATCTAGAACCGTTTTTGTAGGAAAAGTTCTAATAGGAGAAATAAATGCCCCAAATATACTTTCTTAGATCAATGTAAATATGCCCCCTAGGAGCTTAAGATCGTGGAATTTTTTAAGACTTGACTATCAAAGGACTGATTATGGATAAAACGAACCCATTAGTGCGAAGTTAGTGTCTTTAACCCTAGAGCGTTGCACTGGGGTACAAATGTACCCCACGCCTTCTATGGAGCCGTGTGAAGACTAGCATTCGACATTTATCCACCTGGGACCCCAACCATAAATCAATTTAGAGTTCCTTGTAAGAGTAGGAAAAGGTGGTATAGTCAGCTTACTTATAGCCTTCGTGGAAGAAGGTATCAAAGTTGGCGTGGGGTACATTTGTACCCCAGTGTACGGTTGCCGTTAGTATTTCGTTCTGTCTGTGAAAATGTGACTCGTGACAATACTAGTCTATATACCCTTCGTTTCATTACGTAAATAACAATTAGTATTATGTAATCGGTTTTAATAATTTATTCAATTGATTTAATTAAATATTTAAATAGAAAAAAATCGTTCTAATTTTTCGCTGATTTTTATCGATTTTCATAGTTTTTCAAAACAATGCCTCGCAAGTATACTTTGCGCACAATAACTGCTGTTACAGTAACGTTGCGTGTTACCAATGTATTACTAGTCAGAAATATTTTTTTCATTTCAATTGCCACTCCGTTTCGTGGTATTTTCCAAAACCCGATTTTTAAACTTTCACTCTTCCAAATAATTGCACTTTTCCAAAAATATTAAAATTATATTATCTACCTTTCCTAGACCTCTCTTTGAACTTTTAGAATTATTCGATTTTTTTCAAATCGGTTGAAAATTCACAAAGTTGTAGTAATTTTTGTGAAAAAAGTCAAAACCGCGATTTTTGTACTTTTTTTGTTCAAACCAATTTATGTATCATTGATTCAATAACTTCCATACTTTAACTTACATAGATATTTTTACAATAAAAAAACGAAGAAAATGATGTATTGTACATTTCTTTTGTTTGCATTTTTACCTGCAAAATTGCGATCAAACGCGTGGGGTACATTTGTACCCCAGTGCAACGTTCTGGGGTGAAAAACGCAAGTGCAATATTAATAATGTGCGATGCTTTTAAAAGTAGGCTTAGACGGCTAACTTAGAGCATAATGTGTGATTTAGATTTTTTAGATGTATTATTAAGTTCAACGTAGTGTAATGTATTGTGCAATATTGTTTGATGTGGATATGTGAAATGATAATGAGGTTTTTACGAACATTTGGAGGGTTCGATGGACTAACTCCAAATTAGCTTTTCCTCATTCTATGTTTTATGTAAACCATGTAGGTAAGATGAAAAATCAATAAATAAATAAATAATCTGATAAGACTGATGAGGGGAATCCGAAACGCTAAAAAACTAATTTTAAGTTAGGTTTTGTGCCCTTCTGCACGAAAAAAAACAACTATATTTTTTGCATAGTGCCAGGCGTTTTGGTTCGCAAACCAAAAATTTCTGCATTCTGCATTCTCATTAGCAAACCAGAGCTTCTGTGCTTGTCTTTCGAGGCATCAGTTCATTCTAGACGTATGACTTTTTGGATTTAGGGTTGAGTGTCTAACTAGTGCTAGCTTTGGTGCTAGCTTAGATTTATCGTCTAACTAGCGCAAAGACTGGTGCTAGTTACTGATGAGAAGAATCCGAAACGGTGAAAAACTGATTTCATGTAGGTAAGATGAAAAATCAATAAATAAATAAATAAATAATCGATATTTGATAAATTTAGTTTTGAGTCGAGAATGCCTCTACCGTACTTAACTTGATCTGTGACAATAATTTCAGAGTCAAATAGCTGTAACGGATGAGCTCCACGTGTAATCCTTCGTTACATGAAAAGTATCACTGATGTTTTATTTCGATTATCTAATAATTCAACATAAAAACATCATTGTTCAACAACACATAATGCTTGCTGAATCAAGTCAAAAAAATTTAATGTAAATACTGGTGATCATTATATGATAATCATCGGCAAAAACATGTATCGGAAAGCCTAGCTCATTAAGCTTCCTCATGTAGCTATCGGCGATGAGTTTCCATAAAAGTAGTGACAGCACACCACCTTGAGGGCAACCGCAGACACTCAGTTTCCTTATCACTACTTGTCTTAACGATAAGCGCAGATGTCGGTTGCTAAGCATTGCGTATCCAGTTCCTGATATATAAAGGTACTCCATGACCTCGTGGTGCTTCCAAAATGAATTCGAAAGACGCGTTGTGAAAACCACCTTTAGCATCAAGAAAAACTCCTAGGCTTGATTGCTTTTACGAAAAAGCCTTTTCAATATTATAAACAACGTTGTGTAACAGGGTGGTAGCATACTTCCCCTGCTCACATGCATTTTGCTTTGCATGCTAACATCCCAACTGTGGTGGTTGATTAAACGTTCTACTGATTTGAGAAGGAAAGAAGTCTTTGTCTCCTCTTAAGCAATGCGGCTGGGAATGAATTTCACAATTATTTCGCACCACGCCAATGGGATACATTCCTGTTGTACGACTACAAATAAGAACTTTTTTCAAAACATTCTGGGCATTTGCATCACTGTTGATTATGAATGGAAACCTACCACAGCATGATACAACCCTTTTGAAATCATCAGAAGGTGATGATTCATTATGTGGTAAATATGCCAAACAATAGACGTACTTCTAGTTTATGTTATATTGACTGTGATAACACAAATATCGCGAGTTGTAGGATCGGATATAAACATGCGTCATGTGTACATGCACGAGGCATTTCACGTGGATTTATCATGTCATTTTTTGAAAGCTACGCAGACGTGGTTAAGTAGGTTTTCGTACATAGATGTTTACTTTATGGAAATATGGTTCTTAAACCAAAGCAATGCAAGCTTTTCCTTCCTGCACAAGGTGGGATAGATTCATAGTTGCAGTACATTTATGCTGAAGATTAATTGGCGCTACTTTAACCATAATCAATCACAGCACTACACACTGTATAACAACTTGAAGATATCAAACACGTTGGCTTATAATCGCCAATAGCGAATTCCAAAATGGGTATTAGAGACATCAGTATCCTTTGAATCCCACGATTTGCGATCAGAGATTCGCTCAATGCAGTATCTTGACATGAGAACTCCTTTGTTAGTTGCCTTTTACGACATGGGAGCTGGAACCCAGTGGATCAATTTTTGGCTGAGATCAGGAGCGGATCCAGAAAAAAATTTCGGAGGGGGTCCGAAATTTCGATTTTGAAATGTTCATTGTAAAATACGTAATATGTAATACCCTCATTTAATTAAAATCAGCTTTAGTGAACGAATCTGATTTGGAATGTTTTAGAATTTAGAATGAATTGAAAATAGAAACTGCTTTAAAATTTCTCATGAAGTTAAAAAATTTCGGGGGGGGGGGGGTCCGGACCCCCAAGACCCCCCCTCTGGATCCGTCACTGGCTGAGATACTTCAACCCGCCGGATGCCACACGATCTCGAGGCTGGTTTTGTCCGGAAAAAGATAATATACTACTATCATCCTTCTAGTGGACCATAGCCAGGGACTTGTGTTGGTACAATGTTGGCCGGCATCGATCGATCAAAGGCGTCCATTACGGAACCTGTGTTCGACGATTTTAAGGAACTTTGCTGGACAGATTATCAATAAAAACAACATTTCCCTGTTTGTAAGTTTTTGCGATTTCACCAACAAATAATCAATATTCTACAGATTTGATCTAGATGGGGTAACCAATAAAAATGAATTAGTAACAAATTCCATTCATGATACGTTTTTGTCTAGTCCATATTCAGTTATTGCTGTCCATAAAAATTGTGTGTTTGCTATAGGTGTACAGAACTACAACAACCAGTCTCTCATTCTTTAAACCATGTAACCTTGGATTAGATTCTTCTATATTTAAATAAACAAAGCCGGATGAGGGAAAATCCCCCAATCTGAAACAAGAACAAGAACGGAACACTTATTTTATTTCCCTTTTATGACACGCAGCACCGCGGCTAGAACAGTCGCTTTCGATCCAAATCACCTCGCATCGCTTGGCCGGCATAGCTTCACTGCCTACCCTATATTGCTATCTTCCCGGACAGAATCCACCATCATGGACAACCTTCACGTGCACGGTTTTGTAGTGGTTGGTAGCAGACAAAACACGGTGGTCGGTAGTTATTAAACCGGATGATAAATCGTTGTGATTTTGGGTCCAAACTCACACTCTTCAGAACACGCGCAATGGGTTTTTACCGCATCAGACTCGGTATTACTCATGAAATGCCCCATTCGAGATAGACATCATTTTGAGACTTATGTCTTGCGAGATCATTTACTTCGATTAGTAGCAGTTATGCTAATTGGCGGTTCGGTTCCTACATTACCAATAAGTGTGGAGTACCTCCGGTATGGAATTAGTTAAGTTCAATCCTTTACGCCCACTTAAAGTTTAATCCTTTCTAGCCCAATAATCCCATGTGCGTAATTATTGGCTGCACCGTTTTTCATGTTTCCTTGTACCTTTTCCGACTGTTCGTGGTTGCTGAACCAGTTGCTTAATGGTCTTAAATAATATTGACACAACTTCTACATAAAATGCCGTACAGGTAGCGAACTTACTAGGAAACAGCCACACAATTTTCTAATTACGGCACAGTTGAAAAGGGTCTATACTGCACTTCTAAATCTTTCACTATGACTTTTCATTGTTAGGGTTGAGTAAATTGTTTTAAACGATATTGAAACTGCGAATTAATGGGAGGTCACATGACATTTTAGATGTTTGTTTTCGTTTTCCAACCTGGAACGTTTACGCTAGTAAGATAGTTGCTAATCCAATCCCTCTAGCCTCGATTGGTATTGTTTTCAATGACTTAATCGTTCAAGAGGCGAGCAGCTTGCCACTGAGTTTTGACAAGATTGTGTGGGTGTTTATGGTATAATATGATTGTAGATGGAATCAACTTTGTTTGGCGCTACTCCCATCATCACTTAATTATATGAACACGGGAATCACAGTAACATCCATATGATCGCATCTGATATAGGTTATCCGTTACTTTCTCGTACAAATAGATAAAAAAAACTAGCCTTGGTAAAACAGGGGGAATCTAGAAGAATAGCTTCTCCATGTGTTCCCACAAAGCGATACCATAAAAACTTTATAACCGTTCACATACAGTAGCAGAAAATCAACCCGTCTTAGACAGATTTCCGGGCGGTTTAATGAAACGAGTGAATAATAAGTTTTTTATAACCTTTTGTGAGTAATAGTACTGGTAAAATATGATAAAAAATCTAATTATAAACAATCCGGTCTCGTATTCTATTTCGCTCGCCAGAACATAGAGGGTTCTGCCTACATCAAGATTCGTTAATTAAGTTTTTCATCAATTTCCAGCAACAACCTAGAAAACAAGGTATTGCTAATGAGCGTCAATCACTTTTTATGGTCGTTGGGAAATTTTCAGTTTGCTGTCTCAAGATTCATACAATTTATGTTTGAGTCACTACTATACTTTATCACAAAATAGAAAATATGTTGCCAAATTCGAGTTCTGGAACAATCACGTGTTTACTTTACAAAAACAGGACCATGAACAAAAATAATTATTTTTGTAATTATAATCAATTTTTCTTCAGTAACGCCTGCATAATGCTTTTATTTAAGAAAATATTTGTTATTTATCGGCTATATTATTCGTTTTTCTCTAAGAGAAGAGAAGACAATCGCGTAGTCAATTTGATCCAGTCCTAACCTCAATAAAAAGTACGTTCAGTAAAATTCAATTATGTATTGCATCGACATGAAATATTATTATGTTGAATTAAAGACAAGATAAAAAATGTTTAAACGACAGAAAGGGCATTCAATTACCTTAAATTCAACATAAAAGGATTTCATATCGATGCACTACAACCTAAGATATTTGGATTTTATTGAACGTACTTTTTATTTTAAAGATGATATTCATTCTTTTACTGCAACTCGAAAACTGTTCTACTGTATTTTTTTGGGACTGTTCAATTGTGGAAGTTCAGTTTTTATTTTTATTTTGTAAACTAGTGTAGTTCATCATCTTGATCATGATCTGGTTTAGATAGTTGTGAAGCAAAATAAAAATAAATAAATTATTAAATTAAATTAAAAAAATTAAAACAATCGTGAAAAAAATTTAAAAAAAAATGAAATTCGAAATTTTATTCATGGATTCCTGTCACATGAACTAATTTCTGATTCATAGTTTCAAGATCATGATTATCCATTCATGAACGTGAAATAGTTCACAAAGCCATAGAATTCCATGGTTGCCATTTACATGATACGGTGATATGGTTCATATAGTACGCAATTGTTCGCATGGTCTTTATATAGTCGTAAAAGTAGTCTATTGAAAATCTATAAAATTGAAAAATCCACGAAAAAAGGGAAAATTTCCTTCCAACGAGGCAGCTGTTTCAGGCAGAGCTCATTTTTGTTTTACTATCTCCTGACTCGTCTTTTCATATCTGATATTCAGCCGCGGAGGATACCTGAAAAGTTCTCCCAGATACGATATGTATTCTGATATTCTATTTAAAGAAGCAAATGTCATAAATGGCGACAAGTATTTTATGAAAAACTACCGCGTCTACATGCCCGCTCCATAAAGTTGAGATTGACGGTGTAGTCACCGATTCGAGTTTAGCTTGCGTGGATTTACTGGTTGGCGATTTCAGGGAACCATTGCTCCAACGAGAGAAGGTATTATGTGATCTTTGATGAAACTATTTAGCCTCTTTTACGTCTGGTTCGACAAGATTTGTCTGCTTGTTCGGCAATTATTACAGCGCGTAATGTATTGAACTAAATAAAAACAAATGAACCTTTGTAGCACTAAGGTTCGGTGTTGTGATAAGTGTACAGAGATTTGATAGGATGACTCTTGAATTGAAAATGCTGCTTATTGTGGTCCACATGATCTTTAAGCATGCCCCGCGTACAAACATACGGAGAATCTGAAGCGTTCCCTTACAAGACGGTGGGACACTTATACTGAATTTTTTATGACTTATTCCACTTATTAAGCAGATCAAAATTGCAGCGCTCCGCTAAGGATGGCTCCTTTGGCGGAAGCCAACCCTTCCAAACGCACACTGCGGGTCTGATTGGCACATATGTTTCATATTTCGGATATATGTATAGTACAGTTTTTATCACCAAGACATCTGACAACATGCTTCTGTAATTATTTCTAAAGCACGGGCGGTGTCAACTGGATTTGCGTCTATAGAAAGACGGGGGTTAGTTGGAAATTTTGCTGGGTGAGGAGACTGAGTTATGTTACAACAGTTTTACTTTTGATTTGTTTTCAAAAAGCGAGATAATCTATAGCGATTATTGATAGTCAACCCAAAAATAATGCCATCTGACCAAGAGAAAGCACTGATTGGTTTTTATCACGGTTGTGCATTATTGTTTTATATCGATCGAAATTCTTAGGGCATGTTCAGCAGTGTAGTATTTTACATGGAAGTTTCAAAGAAGAATTTAAACGTAAACAATCATTCCCAGCAGAGCCTTTTGATTTATTATTTGGAACTGTTCAACTGGTCATTCTCTTTGTTGTTTTATTTGAAATGCATTTGGAACTGTTTTGAATATATAAAGAGTATTCAGCACATACACTCAGGTTCGATTGATTGGGGAAAATGATTTCGAGTCAAGTAACAACCTGAGGACAAGTTCTGGAGTGGTTGATAGTTCTATAATGTAAAACTGAAAACATCAGCAGTTTGAACGGGTGTTCGTTTTAGTTCAAAATTCAGGTTTAAAACTCATGCCATGTCTTAAGCGTTACTGTCTCAAAAATTATGTTGCCCCAGTTTATCCAGTCTGAGTATTTGTCCTGCTCTATGTATTTAGAACACAGTTCTAAACATGTTTTAAATTCAGCAACAAATAGAACGATGATGTACGCCAATTGAAATTTTATATCAATACTGTACTGTACTAGGAATGTAATAGTTTTAGTTCTAGTTCCACATTGAAAAACCTATATAAAATAAAAGGCTGCAGAACATGCACTAAATTCTATTGTTCTAGTTTCAAACTGGAACCGGTTTAGTAACACCGTAATTTATCAAATAATTTCATTTGCTTGGTCATTAATTGATTAAGAAATACTTAACCTAAAGATTGTTTACCAAAGTTCATTAGTACAATATTCAAAATCTATTTAAAAATGTAATTTTATATTTCGTGAAAGAATTGAATATTTCCTTTGGCGAGCGTGGGCTTCCTAGTCACAGTCCTCAACATGGAGCTACTCGTTTTGAATATATTTTCTGGACAGACCAACTCATTTTTGCTAGATGGATCAGCTAAATAATACCAATCAGCTAATGAGATAATTGATTAATAGAAATAATTGATTAGTTTAGAGCATGATGTTGAACTTGATTCTAGAATTTTGTTACTGTTAATAAATTGTGTTTCAATGGGGAGGGTGCATATCAAATTCTAATATGTGGGAGCAGGAGAGTAAGCTAAAACGTGAGTCAATAAATGTGATAGATTAAAATTAATTCTCGAATTATATTGCACGATGTTGAAAAAGCTACATTTTTAATGTAGCCGTGGTCGTGGCTTGTACACAGCCCTTTAATAACTTAATTTTATTTGCGGCAGTCCTATGACTATATAGAATGATATCACAACATTTATTTATATACTTATATACTTTAGTATATAAACAATATTTCTACGGTTAAGTTGTTATTTAATTTGTTTTCTAGACATGGAGAGACCAAATATAGGAGAAGCTATTTTCAGCATAGTGTGTCCTAAAAGATTGATCTTGGAATAACTTACGAGTTCTTAGATGACGGCTAGGTACATAAAAATTTTATTTTCGAGAGTAATTATACGGATTGTACACGTTGAGAAATACTGTCGTTGATAAGCATATGTTGATAACCATGCGACTTGCTTTATACGATGGAAGAGGGACTATTTAGTTTAGTTTACGAAGTGCGTACAAAAGAGTCTTTTTGGACTGATCCAAGCGTTCGCAAAACACAGTTTATTGATTCCATACTACGCTGGAATATTCCAAAACTGGTCTGGTGTATGTATTGTATAATAATTTAATTGTGTAAGGGTCTTCTAAATTGTAGCTGAAGCGGTCAATAAAGCCTGCATACTATTTTCTTTGCTTATTTTTGTATTGTATTGTTCCACAAATGTGAGCTTGGAGTCTAAGATTACCCCTAAATGTCGTACAATTTTATCTACAAGTTAGTTTCCTAAATGTATGTTTATGAGTAATTGACGTTTTTCTGTTGAAGATTATTGAGTTACATTGTTTTACGTTAAGTTAGAGTAGGCCTTTACTACACCATATGGTCGGTGTTAAGTTAGAACGGACTAAATCACAAAACATAAAAAAAATTAGATAATGGTAGCACTGGATAAAGAATATCGTCAGCTACATTCGACTTTTGCCAGCTTTGTAATATGTAACAGCAAACAAGAATTCATTTCCAATCATAATGTAAAGGATGCTGGGATTCAAACTTTAAATTCGTTTTTCACGAAATCAATATTTTGTTACTTAGTCTGGTCTGACTTAACACCGACCATATCCATACTAAATTTGCAAAAGGGCGAATAAGATTTGTAAACAAACTTTTATTTTGATGGTTTCTCTTAATTTACTATAATTTTAAAGCAGAAAACAATTGAAATTACTTTTACGAAGGGGAAAAATTTACATTAACGCATATTTTTCATTGAATTCCACTCTGCAGCAGACTAATGAGCGAAACAAGTTTGTTTACAAAAAACACTTTCGCCCTTTTGACGAATTAATTTTGATATGTGAAATAGATTGATTTCGTTTTGGTATACTTCAGTGTATTTGACATTTCCTATTTCTATAAAAAGGTTAATGTCGTCTGTATATATAGGCAGTTTAGATGGTTGAGTATATACGTGGTACCATGTACGTACAAAATAAAAAAAAATAGGAGGGCCTAAGTGGGAACCCTGGGGTACGCCAGAGGTGACACGATTTGGTTCAGCGTATACGGTCAAGGCTCCGAAAATGGCAACCGCAGACGAAAAAAATTTCTACATGTATATATCCTCTAATATCAAACAATAGGAATGACAAGCCTAAACAAATCCATGCCTTTTATTTATTAAAATTTGTTCATGATTCTTACATGACCTAAAAATAACTAAAGGACCGCAAGTAGATGAAAAGGCAATTAAAATCCATATTTTCAATTTTTTGCCTCGAACTACATTTTTTCATCGTAGTTTAATTTCATTTTGATAATATCGCTCGGAAATTTGGGACGAAAATGGATTAATGCTTATTTTTGATTGTGAATTAATGGAAAACAAATAATTTGTATCGAAAAATTCGAAAAAACTTTTTGTTCGACGCCGACAGCTTGCATACAATGTCTAGCTTATATTTTTTACTTCTTTGGGTCTACTTTCCGTAACATTATCGTGAAAACCTTAAACTTTCATAAATTTTTGAGAAAACACGGTTAAACTTATGTAATTTCCGCAGGCGAACAAACCATTTTCATTCAAGAGTAATATGTTAAAAGGGTGTATGAGATCTTGAATGTACCACTTTCAAAAAATAATGTTCGAAAATCGCTATATTCTAATGAGTTCTAGGGGATTATGTCTTTTGTACGGATATTTTTGTGGTGAAATTTTTCAAAAACAAAAGAAATTGAAAAAAATGCAATTGCAAACAAACTATTTTATGAGTTTTTTCTTTAACATAAGCCTAAACGTAGAGGAAACTATAATTACATTATAAAGAAACTATAAGTAAAAAGTATTTTCACAACAACTTTAAGTATGCTTTAAGTTTTAGAGTGCAGCCAGACATAATTATAATTTTCTTATAAAATTTGATACTAAATGTCACTGCTCTTAAGAAAAATCTTCTAAACTTTTTTGATATTTTCTTTCAACAAAAATATTAAGTAGTGAAAATACGTCCTTTTCATAAGTTATTCACATCTATCAACTATAAAAAAAATGTTTTTAAAATAATTAAAAAACAAGTTTCAAATACTATTTTATTCTGGAGAAATATTTTTTTTAAATTCATTTAATTTGCAACAAATTTAAATCATTTAGTTTTAGAATGCACTTAAAAATCTTATGTTAATTAAAATTGATCATAAAAAATTGTCCTAAAAATGCCTAGAAATGTGGTGTTTTCAAGTTTTTTAGTTATTCTTTCAACATAAAGTATTATTTCGTGAAATTACAATCATTTAATAAATTATTCACATTTCTTTATCAAGAACAACCGGTTTTTTTTACAATTAACATGAAATTTCTTATAAATTCTAATTTCCCAGATCAAAAATGTTTTGTGTAGGGGAATTATGGTTAAAACCGACACCTTAAGCTTAACACTTTTTCTGGGTTGCCACAAAAGCCTTTATTCGGTACAAAACTTCAAAAACCTTCCAACAAAATTTTATATCCAGAGGAGTATGAACGCTGCTGTCGTATGTTTTGTTTATTTTTATGACATTCGGCGTACTAACGTAAATCCAATTTGACTTTAAATGCTCTACATAATCGTACTAATAATAAAGTGTCATTATAAACTAAATGAAAACTTGGTTTCTAGGAAAAATTGTGGGATGTCGGTTTTTCCCACAATTCCCCTACAACTGTACTGATATCTTTCCCTCAATAAAAAAAAATACACAGCTGTAACGTGACAGATTTTGGTTGTAACGAGACAGATCATGGAGTATTCTCCATAAAACCGAAAACAAAATTTTTATCCAGGAAAACGATATTTCAAACTCTTCTTAATTTTACAAGCTTAAACTCAGAACTGTGTTCACGCAAATTTGGGAGCCAACGGAGCAGACGTTTCAATTTTGTCGGGTAACCTCAAAAGTCACTGCGAAAATTGTGTAACGTGAGTGGTGACAGACGCCTTACAATGTCAATAAAGCAAAAACCGTTCATGAAAACAACACTCTGTAGAAAAAATGTAGAGTTTAGGGACCCTAATAACGGGCAATTATGACAGAACCTGATTCTATCGTTTTTTGCAGACTTATCTTATGAAATATGCGTTAACTTGTGAAGTGACTGCCAGAAGCCTTGACCATATATTCTGAAAGCAAACTGTTTGTTCACGTTTCGTTAAGTGTGATTCGAGCCATTTCAAGAGGTCATTTTGTGTGCCATATTTTTGAAGTTTGAAGAGTACTGAAGGTGTGACTGTCAATACTAAAGTCCGTGTAGAGTTTTTCCACATGGTTGCCATTGTCCCTTGCATTCACAGCAAAGGTTAGAAATTCTGAAAGGTTTGATTTTCTTATGTGGCTTTTATGAAAGCCATTTGGCTTGCTTGTTATTTGCTTTTTGGTTTCCTGAAATATTTTTTTCATTTACTAGTTTTTCGAATAATTTAGGAATGCATGCACAGTAAAAAATATCATGTAACTTTACGTCGTGCAAGGTGCACATAAAAGGAGCGTCCCAATTCACATAAAAATGTGAGATGTTCGGCTTTTTCTAGATCATTCAGTCTGAGTTTTACATCAAAAGAGTCACAATATTCAATTTTACATATCATAGCATGTAAAATCCTATTATCGGACAGAAAAATATGTCGCTGCGATGTTTACGTCAAATGTAATTTTCATTTTTTCTAAGAGTGTGAGATAATGACAATCCCACGATAGTTTCGGATGTCCGGAGTGCCTAATATAAAAGTAGGCACTAAAAAGGATGGTGTCCATCTGGGAACGGTCCATTTTTCAGTGCGTTTTCACAATGCGCAGTAATTGTAGGGCGAATTCTTCTACTAAATTTTTCAAGAATACTGGTGTAATTCCATCAGGTCCTAGGCTTTTTGATGCTTTTGGATTTTTAGTACATTGGTAGTTTCGTGTTCCAATAACTCATGGACGGAAATGTCATTTGAAAATTCAGGTATAAATGAAAAGTAGTTATGATCTGTTTCGGAATATAAAGCATAGACATCTGGAATGAATTTAAATTTCACTTCCACGTAAGTGAAGAAATTCTTTCGACTTGGTTTGATTTCATTTCCGATTACACGACTATATTCCTCATGTACAATGTTTATTACTATGTTGAGATGGGAACAAATGTCCAAATAATTTTGCCGATTCGAAATGCTGTGTTCTTTCTTGTACATTTTTTATGTGTCTTGTGTTTTATATTTTTTAAATTTTTCAGATGTTGGTTGAACCACACAGGCTGTTGACCATGCTAATGGTTTTGAAATTTTCAAATGAAGAATTTCACTAAATTTGAAAATTATGCATTGTTCCTGTGATAAATACCGAGTTTCTCCCAATAAAGATGCCTAAGCAGCTCCAATAGAACAGTTTCCATATTGTCTGTTTATTAAATACTGAAACTACAACGTATAAAAAATCCCATTCAAAGATAAGACACAATTGCGTTCATGTGTGTGACCCCATAATGCATCCTGCATACATTAAACAGATTAGTGCTTTACGCAAATCGATCCTTAGATAGATAACAATCTGCGCATCGATATCTATTATCGGCACGTTTCCAGTGCGCTCCCATGCTGGAACACGTAACGAACAATTAAGTTTAACAACTTTTCACATACAAAATTTATGCAGCCCGACACGCGGCTAGTTGAGAGATGTAGGTACATGAACTGCATGTACAATTGCATGGATTTCATTGAATCGAACAGACCCGGGTCCGGCCGGGTGAGGTGTTGCAAATAGGAGGGCGCTTTATTCGATTTTCATAGAATAGAAATGTGCTTGCTATTGACATTGAGCGGCATTGATGCGCTGTGCGGAAAATCGATCATTCCTGTCCTTCTCGTTTGACAAGGTAACTGGAAGTTTCTTGGCTAACCAATTATGATTGGTAAAGCTTATCAATGTCAATAAATGTTCAGTTCATTCGATCACGTTCCAATCTGTGAAATCAACTAGCTACTGTTAATTACATATTTTTTGCCGAGTAGGGCGGGTATTGTCTAGGTAGGTCGATTGCCGGTCCATGAACTAATGCTTTGTTTGCATCACTTAACAGTGTTTGAATAATAGTCGCATATATTTTAACGCATCAAAATTGTGATTGTATTTTCAATTTGTTTTATTTTTCCCAATTAAATTTTTTCTATTGATAGGTTCACCGAAACTGAGGGTAACAGTTTAGGCAATCTAAATAAATTCTAACTAATTCAGGAAATCGATCGTAAACCATTTAGAATCGCTACTGTTCTAAAAGCCCTGTAAATTTTTAAGAATGATTATCCAGATCCTGTTGCCCAACCCCTGAGTCCAACCACCTTCATAAGGTCGACGCTTTTTGCCTATCTCATTCCAATCAGGCAAATCATTTTAACACAGGCTCCCCAGCAATTTGCGATTTGTGTCCCTTTCACTTTTATGGATACCTGATTCTGTGTAGCTACAACCAGATCTACATAGCAACAGTTCTTGGTTCTAGGTTCGGGAACTCCTGCTGGTCGGCAATTCAGTGCCGGTGGACAACACGCGAAACGAATGAGTCGTGCGATAGAACGTTCAAATCTCAACCAATCTGGAACGCTGAGATCACTAATTACTGTCGAGCCTCTATGTGTGTATCATTACAGGGTAGATGATCTCATTCTCAACTAATTTATCAGGGCAACGGTTTGCTAAAGAATGTTTTGAATCTGAAGTTTTTATTTTATAGTTGTGGCCTTATAGAAGTTTTTTTAAATAAATGTGTTGTCACTTAATAGTAATACGGGACCTTTCGTAAATATTATGCTTCCTTGTTTTTGATAACACCCGTTTATGGCAATGATTCTATCCCAATATTGGCAATAACTTTGAAAATAATTTTCATATCTCGTCGGGCGCTAAATTAATTGAAATAATTTTAATAATTTTTGAGGCTATTGAGACGTAAGTTGTCTGTAAATACTTCTAGATACAAATCCCATTTAACATTTACTTGACTGGATTGAGTGACAAAACAGCAAACCATAAAACCTCCAATTTGCAAATACAAGTATTTTGTTTAAACGGTTTTTGCATGCACTATTGAAAAATATTGTTGCGAAACCGTCATTCATATAGAAATAGAATTATAATTACCCGGGAATCAATTAAAGGGAATTATTCGTTCTTTGCGTAATTAAATTAAAGGGAATTATTTGTTCTTTTTTGTAAACTAGATCAGTTTTTTCGCCCGCTATATAAATTTAATTAAATTGTTCAAATATGAAAGAAGCTTTGGGGTAGTTTCTGTTGGTAAGGGGAGTTGGCTCCATTCTCTGCATTAAGAAAATATCAGATGCATATCCTTATCCAAATATTTTGCAAGGTGCTATTTCTGGAGAATACCTTCGAAGCGACAATGATCTGATGCATACCACTCAAACCACGAAAGAAATGGTTTGCCGACCATAGTGTGATGAAATGGTTAGTTTAAATCATAAATAAATCTCAAGTTAAAAATCTGTCACCATAAACTATTGATTTAGAAGAGATATCACCTATGTAGAAGCTGCCCGAAAAAATATTGGCTTTCTTGTGCAGTTCTTGTCCTTTATAACATTGATTAATATTTTTCCCAAATTATAGGTTTAGGGTTTATCCAACAAAGCTGAAGAGAAACCAATTTTATAAAACTTTGTCAAAGACTTTGTCTTCATAACTATTAATTTTGCAATGATTTTTAAAGGCTGTCCTGATCTTATATAGAAACAGTTTTTCAGATATAACATTTTGAATATGTTGAATATATAACATTAACAAGTTGAATATGTTGTTATGTGTATCAATAGGATTCGATGTAACCTGTTGATGCAAAAAGATTAGGAGGTTTTATGCATATCAAAGAGAGAATTTGTTATGTTCTGCTTGAACGGGCTTTTCCCTGCTCCAAATAAACGAATTTTGGATTGCTTTTTCAGGCACCGGCTATTATCATCCCCATCCCTTATCACCTATTTTTATATAGTGACTCAAACAGTGTATTAGTGCATTGAATATGAACCATCTTTATTATATGAACAATCATTGGTTTTATGGCATTGTAAGGGAACACGTATCCGCCAGGTGACGTAAATTGAGCTGACATATCTTTTAACTCAGAAAATCGAGTTATTTGTGTTTATTTGACCAACTAGGCAATTAATCCATAGGGCATTTTATGAGTATGTGGAATACGCATGGTCTTGTCCGAGTTGAACATATCATTTCGAGCAGCATATTCACTATATTATTAACCATATTTCATCGTGTGCACAATAATTGACTATTATCGTAGAAAGCGACTAAAATAGGAGTTTCTTCTTCATTTTTTGTGTCTTCTGTATGTTCTAGCTTCTAGAAAGCAACTAGGTTTTCTTGTCTATAATCTTGCTTCTGTTTCAGGTACTTAGCATAAAAAACTAGACACACGTGTCGTCGGTTGTATAACCGGTATACAAAGTCGGTCGCTTTAAGTACTGAGCTATTGCTTATTTTATACTGCTCATAAGAGTCGGCATCTTATTCAATTGTTCGTGGAGAAAGAAACAATACATAATTATCGTTTGTCGGTTTAAAATAATACCAAAGCTTACACATGATGAATAATAATTATTTCATGAAATTTTCAATTGCATAGGTATTAAATATCATACCCATTTCGACAAATGATTCAATTAAATACAAGCAACACTTAGAGCCGTAGTGTGGTCTTCTGGCACCCTTGGCGGAGTCTCAGTTGTGTGCCTTGGCTTTCTTTTCCAGTTCGACCTTCACATAATAATTTGTTTACATGGAAATGGCACACCCATTCCTTACTTAATTCATGTTTGAATTTCGTTCATTTCATGTAAGTTTCAGCCACAAATCTTTTACTGTATATGTATGAAATCAGTTGACGCTAGGTGTTTGAAGGCGACGTAAGGAGCATCTATTCAGACTGTATATTAAAGTGCCAATGCCATGTATGGAAAACAGGAGTTTAATAACCATACGCACCTCAACAGCATAAGTCCCTCGAAAAAAGTATCTTTGCTAAAGTTTAGCGCAATCGGACACGATTAAGGGGTCGCACACGGACTCTTAGAATATTCAAAAATTGAACTCGAATTTTTTATGCTAAATGGCTTAGGATGTAATGAAACGTCGAGATCTACTTCCACCCTGAATCTTTTTCCAGGATGGTCTTTATGGAACTTGGAAAATTCTGGATTTGAGTTTATTATAGGTTTTGAAAATACTTCTATGCATATGTTTTCTATGCAAAATTTCCAAACTCAAGTCCCATATCAGTTCAAAAATGTTTGAACTAGGTTCAACCGTATCCGATCTTCTTCGGATCAAGTTAATCCGCGAAGCAGTCTACCCAAAAAACCATAAGCATTAAGCCATTGCACTATATTGGCTATACATTTGCACTAATGTTGCATTGAAGCTCCATTACAGCATTAACAATGCAATAAAACTCTATATTAGCATCAATAATGCATAACTGCACAGCCGACATATAGCATTATCGCTTGCTCTATATGCGTATATAAAGCTGATATAACGCGTACATGCTTCAAGGATCTTTAAAGCATGTAAGCTTTACAAGTGCATTTAATGCCATTATAGAGCAAATAAAAAGCCAATATAATGCTATTGTAATGCTGTGGGTTTATTTGTTATGCAACTCTTCTTGAAGATTATATTCGGCATATTTCATTTCAATCGTACATATGAAATATAGTCCTGGGAGCAAACGCAGCGCACTTACCGTGAAGGACGAGGTAAGGTACCTCAGTTGGAGACTTACTAAAGGTAATTTTCATAAAATTATCATATCTTATCAGAACGAAAACCCATTAAGGATATTCATTACAATGCTTTAGAAAAGAGACAATTGCGGTTTTAAACAGAACATTTTATTTTAATTTTTTCCTTTTTTGCTCATCATACCGAAAGGAAATATAAGAAACGGTTTTAAAACCATGGAGGACAATGACAGCCAGCTGAAGCCTTTTAATAGCGTTAGAAATGCTAATGTAAGGCTTTAAAATTTGACATTTGTGCACTGGTGCTATATAATAGCATTAGTACTGCAGAAACGAGTTGTCAATCTCTGCACAGTAATAGCACTATATTTCGCCTTTTTTGGCATAATACCAGCATTATATAAGTATTTAGGGCTTCACAGCTATATAAGACTGCATTATATGTGGATCTAAAGCAGATATTAGGCTACGTTATAATGCTTATTGGTAACTATATTATAATATTCCGAAGACGCAGAAATATTCAGCTGTGCCAGGTGTCTCGAAAGTTTGTCTAGATAAGCTCAGAATTGTGATATTTTGTGTAAAGCGAACAAATAACGTTACTGGCGACAAGACTTTCATGAAGAACTAACGCGTTTACATGCCCGTTCAGAAAGTTGAGATCGCTGGTGTTGCTATCGATTCGAACTTGGCATGCGTGGATCAACTGAGGAACGGGATTGTCTGTTTCAAAGACCCCTTGCTCCAGTGAACGAAGATTTCGTGTGACAATCGCATTGGACGAGACAAAATAAGGCCCCATTTTGTCTAATCCAGTGCGAGTCACTCAAAATCTTCGCTCATTGGAGCAAGTTCCTTCGAGCTAGTGTCAGGTGGCCTTTGGCAAGACTGCTTTCCGTCTTCTTCAACAAGGATCGTCTGCATGGTCGGTTGATGATGTTCTATCAATGACCATGCGGTAGACTTGTGTGCCACGCTCAACCTCTACTTAGCAGAAGGCAAAAGACTCTTCACATTTCCTTTCTATCATGTATATATGAGCCTGCCTAGGCCTAGTTTTCAGTTCTAAGTTTATAATTGATTCGCTCTAGAATACCTATCCGTCTTTCAATTTCATTGCTTTCGTTTCTCTTAGTCTCAAATTTGCCGAAAATAGCCAACAAAATCGATACAGTGTTGGAATTTCTCTTGAAAGCTTCGACTTTCCGCTTCACACGATACGAGGATCCATTTTGGACACTGTTTTTCCTCCTATTGAAGATCATACACACCAAAATTTTGCTGAATTTTCATCAGCTGAAAGTTTCAGCAATTCAGCTTTTTGTTGGTGGCTGCGTTCCCAAATGCGCACTCCACTTTGACAAGTCGTCCGTCCAATGTCAATTTTGACAAATCATCAGTCGTGTCAATTTTGACAAGCCCTTCCATCAGTCTCAATTTTCACAACACGGTAGGCGTTAATTTTTGTTCTCGTCTCAAACGTTAAACATCAAAATAAAATTTCGGTTGTCTTTCTGTTAAAAATACAATTTGGGTATATTTGCGAAATCGGCTTACAAAAATTGGACAACGCGTAATACGGTGATCCGGTTGATCGCGTCTTATAAAATTGGCAGATTGTGGAAAACCAATCATCAGCGACATTAGATTTAGACGAAACTAATGAGCCAGCTGAATTGCAACCGATTTCGTTTGTTAACGTTGCAGCTGTCATTTGCCATTATGCTAAGAGGTTATTTTTTATCGCATTTTTCGTTGCGTTAGATGGTAAATTTTACTACAAATGTTGTTCAAAAAAACGCGCATATCTAAATAATCTTTGCTAAGATATTGAGTTCTTGTCGCCCGGTCTCACGAACACTTCTGCAGCTTCCTGGTTGAAAACAATCCCATTTGATTTTGCCGTCTTTGTTTATTATTTTCCACCAGCTAGTGATGTAGTGTTTGTGTCGTGTGCCGTGTACGTACATGAGCCGTAGAAAAGTCTATTACATTGTCAGAAGATTAGTGCTTTTCCGAATTTACACCGAGTTTCATTGCTTTATTACTGGTCATATCGTACGTGATTAATTCTGGTAAGAGCAGAGGCTCGAATCCCTAAATTCTGGTTCTAATTAGTATTCGTATTAGTAGTTTTTGATATAAGGCGAATGAAGCATCGATCGCTGGTCATTCTGAAGGGAGATTAATAATGAGAAAAGATCTTTAAAAAGTTCAAAATTTCAATTTTGCAGTTCAGGTCAGGTCAAAACGAGCTTACGTTTGATGATATTGAGAGTCGCTATAATGGAACCATGCCGATTTTCCATATTTATTGTCCGAGCCAGCAGCTCTTTGATCAGCGCCTCCAGCTCCCGCTCCTCACATTTTTAGACCAAAAGCACATCGTATACTTTCGCAATCAGTGCTCTGATCGGTTCAGCAAAGATCCCAACGAATGGAGAAATTCTTTGTTTTCTCTAGCCAACACCCAGATTACTGTTGACCTAATCGAACGAACAGGTTAGTTCGGTAATTCCTTAATAATCAGCTTTCTAATAAGGTTGTTGTCGTTCCGAATAAAATTCTCATTTCCGCTTTCGGCAACTAACTTCAGGAAGGTCGCCAATTCGAGCATTTTCTTATACTCTTCGGTATGAGTGTTGACACCAGCAGGCACAGTCGAAAGTAATTCAAAATTTTGCTGTATCGAAACTATAAGGAAGCCTCACTTTTCCAGTGCCTGGCCGATCGATAATCGTCAAAGTTTTCCATTCGGACTTCATAGAAATACATTCAACCACACCCTTGAAGCACAATCCATTTAGGTTCATGAGTAGTTGTGAAAGGATTTTTAAGCTGTTCTCTCGGTTCTTGTTTGCAGTTGTCAAATGATAGAATTGACTTATAATTGAGATGTTCTTTCTTGGAAACGCCATACAAATAGGTAGTCATCCTTTCCTTTAACTGAGCATTTTCTCCACAAATAATCAGCAGCAAATACCAAGACGGAACAGAATAATCTTAAAAACGCATTTGATTGGAATACGGGACGAACCGTCCTCTGTCAGTCATGACCGTGTCATTTTCCGCCATGGGCAGTATGGTTTCGGCAATAGCCTTTGTTTGCTCCCTCCATTCGAAAACCGCGTGAGCCAAGCCTGACTTCCCTTGACAATGATTCGTCTAAAGATGAGATGGAGCTCGATAATAAACGACTTCTCCGCTGAAACTATACCGGTGCTCTGCAACCGGGTTTGTTATGATCACAAATTTTGACGTTTATCGTTTCAGACGAGAACAAAATTCAACGCCTATCGTGTTGTCAAAATTGACACGACTGATGATTTGTCAAAATTGACATTGGAAGGACGACTTGTCAAAGTGGAGTGCGCATTTGGGAACGCAGCCACCAACAAAAAGTTGAATACCATATGCCGAAAGATCGGTAATTTGAATTGAAACTGTTTGACAGATTTGCTTTGCTGAAAATTCAGCAATTCAAATTGTCAAATTGACAGCGCAATTACCGGATTTATAGCAATCGAGCCCGGAATACTAAGAATTCGGCAATTGCGGTGTCAATTTGACAATTTGAATTACTGAATTTTCAGCAAAGCGAATCTGTCAAACAGGTTCAATTCAAATTGCCGATTTTTCGGCATCTTATATTGCTGAAACTTTCAGCTGATGAAAATTCAGTAAACTTTTGTTGGCAAAAAAATTTGGTGTGAACGTTCTTTGTACCATTTTAAATCAGATCTTGCCATAGATCCACTTGCTTATGGCGCGGTTAGAGAGATCCCGTTTTTCGTGCGCGCTCAAAATTTGAAATCTCAATATGGTGCTTCAAAATCATTATTAGGATTCAGCGGGTCAAATAAGATGGATTTGGATAGTTTTAGAACGTTGAATTCTTTTTTGGATTATTCGATATGAACAAATAAATTCTCTAATTGTTCAAATAATATATTTTCAAGAAACGTTGGATGCTTATTTTAATATTTTACATAAAATATATTTTATTGTTCATTTTTTGACCTACATGGTTCATTCAACAATGATTGTTTGCGCTTACCCTTAAGACGAATCAGTAAAATATAAATACTTATCACCAACTGAAATGAAGTAAGCGTTAATTCTTCTGTGTTTAATCAATCTACTAGTTACTGCATAAGTTATCATGAAGTAGTTCCAGAAACATTTAACAACATATTTCAATAGGTAGATAAACCCATAAGCAATCCTGATGTTGTTACAATACCCGTCTACTAGTTTGGTACCTACTAACCATTACTACCCTTCCTCTCTATTTCGGCTCCCGGTTACAGGGAAGTATGAAGAACATCTGTTCAGGAGATCTGAAAACTTAATTTGCATACACCGACATGGAATGATAAAAAAACTTTAACTAATGGAATATTCTGCTCCTTCTTGACATCTGTTCGCATATGCATATATGTGCAACAATCGCAGCCCAGTTCAATATGCAGTTGCTCATTCACACTAGCTGATGGATTGAATACAATTAAATTTAAAATTATTATTACTCTCATGAGTCGCATTAATTATTAACTGTGAGATCAGTAATTGAAGCACGGCAAACATGTCACTCGAATGTGATTGAATAAACGACCTGATTTGCAATTACAATGGTTCCGGATCAGATGTGGTAGCACTTAAAGCACTTATTTATTATTATAACTTGGAACAGCATAGCGTTGTTCCGTTTGGGCATGATGACATGTCGCATATTTGAAATAAGTAGGTAGATCGAATTGTATAGCTTTTCTTGCTTTATTTTTGTGGAATTGCATCAAAATTTCCATTCAAGGTTTTGGAAATCCCAGTAGCTGAAAGATTGATTTACAAGATTGTCTTCTTACAGTAATATTCCTAGCCACCAAGCCCTGAATTTCTCTACTTATTACGTTTTTCTTTTTCTTACCTACTTTTAATTTTATTAAAAGTAGGTAATTGCGCTGTATTGACTCAATTCGTATCGTCTTGTGCATGACAAAATCCTCTGAAATTCTTATTATAAAATACCAACCGGTATTATTAGTACAAGCAAAATATATCTGTAATTCATCCCCACTCTTCAAATTAAATTCTATTTTTCCCTTATTTGTAACGAACTGTATTTTTAGTTGAAAGATAACTGTGAATTGTTCCCCTTAGTTTTAATGGGGCCCATATTATTGGCTCGAATCAAAACTCGTCGAAATGTCAATTGATGATAGGTTCATCCGGAGTGTTCATTTGTGTTTACATTTTGCTAGCGTTGCCAATTTTATTTTGTGTCCAGTATCCAATGTGGCTACGCCACATCGCTTTTGCGCGTGCTAGGGATAGCCCCTATGTTTGAGTAATCCGGGCAAACGAGTGGATCACAGGTTCGCTTGCTTCCGACGGCGGGTCGGTGGCCACCTTGCCCGGTTATGCGGCTAAGCCGCATCGAAATGGTACCTCTTAAGCATTCTAAATAGAATCGGTTGTTTTACCGGAGCCGGAATACGAATTAGAGCCAGCCAGCATTCCGGCTGAGCTTAACAGGGAAGTTTAGTAAAATTTAATCTGGAAATAAAAATTTTCTGGCAACGCTCCAGCACCCCGTTGAATTCTAACGATTTCACCACCTGTGCGCCAGGTTGACGATATGAAATGAACTTTGTTTACTTTCGACAAGTTTTGATTCGAGCCAACAACATCCAGCCGTTTTAATGTAAGAAATATATACATATAGAAGTATATGTCTGTTAGTCTGTGGTTCACCCACCATACAGATGCGGCGGAATTTATTTTATGATTTTGGATTTTTTGAACGATCGAGGAAAATGCGTGAGCAGCGAGCGTTCATGAAGATGGTACAAGATCGAGTAACCTGGAAATTTCAAAAACGTGGTTCAGAGAACCTGATGGATAAATCGACCACGATGATGATGTCTGCGCTCTTATTCGCAATTAAATTGGTTGTCCGTTCGAAAGCAATTAATTTTGAAACTCGTTTTCTGGAAAGATTTCATTTATACAAATAACTTCCTAGTACATACTAAACGTATGCCAACGATATTCAAAAAGTTAGCGTAAAAAGACTTTTCCTAGGTTCTGCCATTTTAATAGAATTATACAAATATTTCATTTCAAGGAAAATTAATCACTATAACTATATACTGTTTTACAATATCCATGAACACCGCAGAAGACATCATCAACCAAATAATCGCTGTTTAAATGAGAACGCCAGGAGCAAAATTAACAGACTCCTTGGCATTGTAATACTTTGTTACTGTTAATTGTTTTAAGAGTGTTCTGATGACAATTTGTACTTTATCACGATGAGAAAACAGCTCACACGGGATGTTTGTCATATCATTACTGGTTCGTTAGTTTCTTTAACGTGTGCAGCAAACTAGAAAAATTCCTTCTATACAATTCCTTATTGCGGTTGAAGTTGCTCTTCGCATGCGTGCATATGTACATAACGTAAATTCCGTGTACTGTGTAGACTAATGTGTATTTTTACATGTAGCAAACCACACATGTCAAGAATAATTATTACAGGTACTAAATAAACAATCATAAATATTAGAACTCGCCCTCGATCAGATACCCTATCGACTAGAAATAGAAAAAAAACTTGCCCCTCTCTGATCACCATCTGTCCAGATTGTTGCACCGATCGTTGCTAGAGCAAAAACTAATCACTCATACTTAGCATATGTTCACCACAGGGGGCTTTATTTCGCACACTCCATTTGATTGCCGCAGTTTCGAGCTGGAAAACGCTTTCCGCCTTCTGCTATCATTAACGCATAGTGCATTCATACATCTCAAATCGATCAGTTTAGAACCTCCAGAGATCTCCATTAAACATATAGGTGCGAATTAAATACACGCCACCGCCGAACAAGTTCTGCGACAGGTGGGTTCTCTGTGCTATTCTGAATACCGGCCCAGCTGGCGCAATTGCAGCAGCTCTGACAGGTGTGTCGATCCGACCCCGACGCAGCTCGGTTCCGATTCAGAATGTGTCCCCCATGGTGCACTTGACCACCAGGTGACCGTGTTTCGTCTGTTCACGCCGCCAATTTGCACTATATACTGATCTTGAGCGGGTGGCATATTTGTCTCGCAAATCGCAAACCATGATTGAGCTGGAATTGTAGCACGCTTAGGTACTAAATCGGCATTTTATGACATGCAGATTTTATACAGCGTAAAGGACTAGGTTGTGTGAGCGCCGAAAGGATCGTTTTATACGGAAGTTGTTAAATATATTGTTTTATTACTGTGGTATTATAAAGTCACATAACCATGTTTATATATGACTTTTATCCACTGATAGCATGGTTGGATGGATAAAGTATTGGTTAATGATCTGCTCGTACGGGATCGTTTTTCAGTGCCAGCAGTTTTTTTGTCTAACACATATTGATCACCAATACACATATATCGCTAATACATAGGCAAAATTCGTTTTTTCTGTTTCTTGCATCACATGCAAGGAAGCTTCTTGCAATTGTTGCACATTTCCAGAACGCTTGGGATTTGAGCTAGCGATCCTTACTGGGTTCATTTTGGGTGTAGTTCGTCAAACAATTTCAATGCGCAGTTAATCAGTTAATTCACATAAGGCAATTGCGGAAGAAACAGCGATCAAAACTCCTCCACCGCGACCATGAATGCTGTTGCAATCGCTTCGATCCACACGACAAACCGCGTAGGAATCCCTGAAAAGCTGCATCGATGTAATATGATCATCAAGCCAAGTTTATATCAGAAAGTATATATTGTAATCGCCGTCAACAGCGGCCACGTATACGCCCTCGATTTTCGCCCTTAGCCCTCAGACGTTTTGAAATACAACCGCAAACCGTCAGCGTTACGTGCCAAGCTGCTCGACATATTGCAAGGACACAGAACTTTCTACTTCTGCCCAAGTCAGACTAGTCGATCTAGTGTGCATTGACTCGAGAACAAAGGAAACATTTAATTTATTATTACCATCATGAGTAAAGTTGACGAAAAAACACAGCGGTCGTTGACTTCAAATTCGGTTCAAAACGATTGAGTTTTCGTGAAGTGGAATACCCGCTGAAGGTGAAGCTTACGTTTCGTTTTGCAGAACAACTTAAAGCACGTCGCTGAAAGTGATAAAGTTGGAATTAAGATTCCCGTGTATATAGAAAAAGCAGTGGCGTAGTAGCGGGGGGGGGGGGGGTTGGGGACCAAACTCCCCCCCCCCCCCACGAAATATTTTGGAGAATTTTGAAAAAATTCAATATGTTAAGCAAAAATATGCCTAAAATTTTAAATAAAATTCTCAAAGCACCGAGAGAAATTTCGCCACATTCTGTAGTCCTTGACTGGCGGCGAACATGGACTGGAGAGTGTGAGAGAAGTATCCCCATAGAGACCACCAGGCGATTCGCTACCGCATCGGCCAATGGAACCCTGCTGCAGTACGAAGAAGGACGGGCCGCAAGCTGAAGTGGAAGACGAAAGCCTTTAACGAAAACCTCTTTGTTGAGTTACTTCGGCGAACAACGAAATCAAGTACGTTGATGCAGCTGATCTAACAAGAAGGATTGTGACGGCTTGTGACGTTACAATGTCACGAAAACTAGGGCGATGCAGTAGACGGCGTGCAGCTTACGGGTTAAATGAGTAGCTCAGTACGCTACACGCTGCTTGTCTTAGATCCAGAAGGTGGACTCAGAGCGTAAGATCGGATCGGAGGAGCGCAAGCGTTCGGGAGATCAAGCTTAGCAAGCCTATTGCCATATGTAGCTGCGCTGAGAAATAAACGCCAATCCCTGGGGGACGCGTACTGAGTCGTCATGATGAAGACGAGGGTCCGTCAACACCAACTAAAATATACCCGGGTAAGCTAAAGATAATCGTTGAGGGTCTCTTCCCGAATCACGATTCAACTACCTGGTCACCGATACCGTACGGCGAAGAAGAAGGAGGTAACACAGCCGAGTGGTAAGTGACTAACGACGAGCTCAAAGAAGCGTCGATGTGACTAAAATCAAAGAAAACCCCCGGTCCGGATGGAATACCAACCGTGGCGCTGAAAGCTGCGATCCTGGCATATCCGGACATGTTCAGGATGCTACTGCTGAAGTCTTTAGATGATGGTAATCCCCGAAATGAGGAAGGTACAGAAACTGATGTTGCTGCCAAAGTGTGGGAAGCCACCGAGCCATCCAGCCTCAGCGTGGCATAAAAGAATGAGCCAGATCCTGAAGAGATACTTCCAGAGTAGAGCACTGCTGTACCAGACGAACAAACGGGCAATAGGCAATGCAAGTCACAGCGGGCGTTCCTCAGGGCTCCATTCTCTGTCCAACACTTTGGAATGGGATGTACGATGGGGTCTTAACACTGCGACTTCCCAGGAAAGTGAAAATCGTTGGTTTCGTGAACGATGTGTCACTAACGGTGAGACACTCGAAGAAATGGAAATGTCGGTGACGGAGACAATGAAACCGCGAAAAGCTGAACAAGACGCTTCGACTACTGGTCGTAGGAGTTGCGATTGCGTACCGGAGGCAGTATGCCTTGTCGCCGAGATGATCCCCATCTGCATTACCCTGACGGAGGATATCAAGTGCTACAAACAATGAAACGCCAGAAACGTGAGGAAGATGATGAGAATAGATTCGATGGTGACGTGGCAGCAGGAATGGGACAATACGGAGAAAGGAAAGTGGACCTACCGGCTCATTCAAACCTGTCGGTGTGGGTCAATAGAAAGCACGTAGAGATGACCTTCCACCTGAAACAACTTCTACCGAGCCACGGCTGCTTAAGGAGTATCTTCATCGGTGTGAGTACGCAACGTCAACACTGCTTGGAGTGTGAGATCGTCGAGGAGACACCGGAGCGTCTTTGAATGTCCGAGGTTTGAAGTCTTTGAATGTCCGAGAAGAGTCTTTGAATGTCCGAGGTTTGAAGTGACGTGCAGGGAGCTACTTAAAACGGCAGGACCGGACATCAACCCGGATAATGTAGCCTACAGAATGACAAGCGACGTAAAGACGTAGAACGCAGTAAACAGAGATATGATGTAGATCAGTGATTCTCAACCTAGAGTTCGCGAACCCCTAGGGGGGCGCGAAGTCATTGCTGGGAGTCTGCGAAGAAAAATATATTTTCCGAGTGCATATTGAAATTTCAAGTCATGTTTCCTAACAAATTGAAAATAACATATTGATAGCATACAAAATTGATGTTTATCTATGGGACCGCGCGACCCAGTGTGGTATCTAAGGAGTCCGTGGTACGAAAAAGGTTGAGAACCGCTGATGTAGATCATGACCGTCTTACAACGGAATGGACATCGAACAACGGTTTCGGGAGAGCAATCACCGCCAGGAATAAGCTAGATTCACCGCCGAGGACTAGTCGAGTAGACTGCAACAGAGCAGCGAGTATGAGTCGTCGAAACGCCAGCGAACCGGACATCACGCTCCATGCGGATTCGTCAGACCGACCACGGCACCCCTCCGGTTGTTCCGATAGAAAAATAGAGAAAACCAAAGAAGAATCGATATTGGGAGAACTTTTTTCGCCAGGGAAATCTCCGTTAGCGTAAGCTAGATTCACCGCTGGGGACTAGACTAAGTAGACAGCGACTTGACACCACTAGTCGCGGGTCATCGGCGCACCAGTGCACTGGACACCCTGCTTCACCAGAATCGCCGAACTGACCTCGGCACCTAGCTGATTAGCTCGATCTCGGGAGAACTTCTCTCGCCGGGGAATTCTCTGTCGGAGTAGGTCAGGTCCATCGTCGGGGAATAGATCGAGTTGTTCGCGAACAAGTCGAGGAGCTGAATGGATCATCAAGGAAGTAGTGCTAAATGGCCCAAGAAGAGAACTAAAGGGCTTAAAGTAGTTGCGGTGCTAAATGACACCGGTCACGAAGCCAAAGGGCTCAAGAAGTTGTAGTACTGAAACCAAATAAGAATCGGTATTGAGAGAACTTCTTTCGTCTGAGACCTCTCCGTCAGCGACAGTCAGATTCACCGCCGGGAACGAGACCGCGTAGATCGCGACGATACACCACCAGCCGCTCCGGGGCTCCAGCAAACCGGATGCCCTACTCTACCGGAATCGCCGAACTGACCGCAGCACCTGGCTGGTTGACTAGCTTTCGAACTTCTCTCCGCGGGGAACTTTTCGTCGGAGTTGGCTAGATCTATCGTCGGGGACTAGACCGAGTAGTTCGCGAACCAGTCGGAAGCTCAACGAGGAAGTGGTACTGAATTGCACAAGGGGACTGAAGAGCTTAGTAAATTAGACAGTCTGAAGTTTGCCGCCCAGATGGGCCTCGTAGGGGAAGAGCAATAATTCTATACCAACAACTAACTTTCCTACCTTGACTACCCAAACCCGTTCCCTGAGTTGTTGATTTTGAACATTTTTTTCCTGCTCAGAATGTTTTTGAACATTTTTTCATATATATATATATACAAAAAACAATATCCCCCCCCGAAAACCAATATCTTCCATGTGCTGTCCAATACCTCTACCCGATTAAAGTCAAAGAGGGTAGAGGTATTGGACAGCACATGGAAGAGACAAAATTTAGCTATACTCGAAACATGCCATATTGTAAACACACCACACACAGTCAATAAACGCACTGACACAGACAATTTGAGTAACACGTATGCAGGGGTTTTACACACAGTCAAAAACTTACCAACACAGAAAGGAGAGAGAAGAAAAACAAATCCCGAAAATACACACGCGGATCCCACCTAGAGAGGGGTACGATCACTGATCATGAGTACCGCTGTGATCAAAACAGAAATGGATACAAAAACAGCAAACACAAATAGTTTTCTTCGTTACGGACCGTTTTTATATATTTATTAACAGATTAAGGCCGAAGTGGCCTGTGCCGTATACAAAAGATTCCTCCATTCCACTCGGTCCATGGCCGCGCGTCGCCAGCCACGCAGTCTGCGAAGGGTCCGCAAATCGTCTTCCACCTGGTCGATCCATCGTGCTCGCTGCGCGCCACGTCTTCTTGTACCGGTCGGATTGCAATTGAGAACCGTTTTCACCGGGCTATTGTCCGACATTCTGGATAAGTGCCCGGCCCACCGTAGTCGTCCGATTTTCGCGGTATGACAGATGGGCGGCTCCCCCAACAGCTGATGCAACTCATGGTTCATTCGCCGTCTCCATGTGCCGTCTTCCATCTGTACTCCACCGTAGATGGTACGCAGCACTTTCCGTTCGAAGACACCAAGTGCGCGTTGGTCCTCCACGAGCATGGTCCAGGTCTCGTGCCCGTTGAGAACTACCGGTCTAATCAGCGTCTTGTAGATGGTCAACTTCGTACGACGGCGAACTCTGTTCGACCGAAGTTTCTTGCGGAGGCCAAAGTAAGCACGATTTCCTGCCACGATGCGTCTACGAATCTCTCTGCTGGTATCATTGTCGGCGGTCACCAGTGAGCCCAAGTACACGAACTCTTCAACCACCTCGATTTCGTCGCCACCGATGCAAACTCGAAGCGGGCGGTTCTCATTCTCTTCTCGTGAACCTCTTCCTATCATGTACTTTGTCTTCGACGTGTTGATGGCAAGTCCGACGCGCTTGGCTTCTCTTTTCAGTCTGATGTAGGCTTCCTCCATCTTCTCAAAGTTTCGTGCAATAATATCAACGTCATCGGCGAAGCCAAGTAGCTGAACGGACTTTGTGAAAATCGTACCACTCGTGTCGATCCCTGCTCTTCTTATTACACCTTCCAGCGCGATGTTGAATAACAGACACGAGAGACCATCACCTTGCCGTAACCCTCTGCGTGATTCGAAGGGACTCGAGAGCGTCCCTGAGACACGTACTACGCACATCACCCGATCCATCGTCGCCTTCACTAATCGCGTCAGTTTGTCCGGGGATCCGCACAAAGCTTTTCGATTGTGTGGTAAAAAACCCGGACCGGTGAAGAAAAATTAAAATTTTAGACAATATAATCACATTTCATGTATAGACCAAGATAGGTATATTTTGCCATTATTGTAACTTTGCTAAAATACGCATACAAATGTAGCGAATACAGTGGTCTTAATCATATACCGAAACTATAAATATAACTATATAAATATCAAAAATCGAAAACAATTTTATATATGGACTTAGAAGCGTTTTTGCAACGGTTTTTTGAATGGCAGTGTATTCATTCATAAATGTAGTATGTGCCTATTAGCAAAATCAAAATAGGATAGGCTGAGAGGAAATGAATCTCGTGAAGTGGAAATGAATCAATGAATTGATCGAACGTAAATAATAAACTTTCGTTGTGCTTTCCATCGATCCGCGTAAATTTGTTGCTAAAAAAGTTAAAGTAATAAAAGCACAGATTGCTATCATGCAGGTTACGCATGCAACCGCTAACAAACAGGGATGCCACATTGATATCTGTCATCATATATCGGTCAAAAATATCTTTGTACCATATATGATAACTGAAACAGGAAAAAATCTGGGATAAATTTTCGAAAAATCTGTGAAAAATCACAATATTTCCAAAAATCTATGAAATTTTCATCAAAATGCCAAAAATCTGCCATCTGTAAAAAATAATCTGTGTTCAGAAATTGTGAAAAAAATCTGTGGCATTACAGAAAAATCTGTGAATGTGGAAACTCTGCTAACAAATTAGATTTACCTACACTCGCCTCAAACATTGAACCCAAGCGCATAAAGCAAAATGAGTCAACGCTGATGATAATGGGTAGAGCGAAAGAGACAACTAAAACCACGATACTATGTTAACTGTGTTTGTAAATGGAGTTCGAATGTACAAGCGATTTTGTGTACGAATAATTGTGTTCGAGATTGTATATAAAAGTGTGCTGAAAACAAGCACAACACAAAAGAAAGCATAGTGTTTGAACGGACAAGCTCAGTCGCGTGTTGGACGGCACTCGGTGGCGTACCGGCGCAGCCAGTGTAGCTGACTTCTAACTCAGCTACACTGGCTGTGGAAACACAGCGAAGTGATCTACTCCGCCTGCCGTTCAACAGGCAACTGAGCTTGTCCAGCCAAATCCGTTCTTTAAATAGTCGATGATGACGTTATTCATGGAAGTGTAGCGCGCTAGGTACACAAATCTGTCGTGTCGGACTTGGGAAGCGCTATAGTTTGTGTAAATGCGCGATATTTTGACTAGGTTGAACATTACTTACTTTTAATGCCATGATATCAAAAATCTTTGGGTTTATCTATTGGAATTCATTCTTAGGAGTATTTCGGGGCAATATGCGCAAAAAGAATGAAAATTAATCGTGAGATGGCTCAATTATATGCGTTTTTAATTGGAACACTTTTCGTTACATACCTTTTTTGTAGAATTTGCAAAGTGCACCCCCATATTGAAAACAAAGACGTAGTCCTACGTGAAAAATTGTTGTAAACGATATTTTCGCGTTAAGGGCACAAAACCTATTACTAAATTAGTCATAGAATTTGCGTTTCGTCTCATTAGAATCCGATAATAACTTAGTGAAAGGATTCCGGTGCTAGCTTAGTCCTGTCGAAGTCGAAACGCAAATTCCATAACTAATTGAACAATAACAATCTCATACACTGGATATGTTATGCTTATGATCGCTTCACCTTAGGGAATCTGTGAGAATTTGAACGGAGAAATAACTGTTTGCGGTTAAACTAATTATACATGATTCTTTGTATTTATGCACTGGAAGTATTGCTGTGTAATGGAAACATATTTAGCTCCTTGTCTCTAACAACTCAAAAATACTTTATCGAAGGGCTCGACTGATTTGATCTGTTTGTTCTGTTAGTGACAACAATAATGAGTACGTGTCAAAAATAAAACTAAAAAGCACCTCCTAATTGGGTTGTTTTATTTTCGCTAATTAACCAACCTATAATATGTATTTTTACTCATTTTATATACATTTTTTGTGTAGAGCTGGAAGCAATAATTTTAAATGTAAGCTCATACAACTACCATTCACGTCTAAACAATCCCACCTACAAATCAATAAATCCAGATGGAGAATTGCAATAAAGCTAGACCGGTTGTCAGACAATAATGGATTCAATATGATATTTCACGCAATAAATTTTATACTCCCTCAGACCTCACTCGTAGACTGACAATTTGCGTTGGCTGTGTTCTAGGGTGCTCATTGGGCTGATAAGAAAAAAAACTGTATTCACTCCATTTTTCGATTGGTTTCAATCTCCATCAGTAGTAGTTACTAGGACAAGTTTTAGTAAATTCAGTTGAGAAGTACAAATTTTTATGTCATCCCTCGACCCGATTGAATATCAATGTAGGTATCACCAAGAAAAAGAATCTCGAAGAAATACATTCATGACATACAACTTTGTCGAAGACTACGAATCGATTTACGATGGAATAAGTTATTAAACTATTGCGAAAGAGTGTATGCGGTTAGTTTCACAAACATCGAACTATTTCCAAACATATAATTCAGTTGACCACCCTGATTGGACCATGAATTGGATGTAAGCCGGCATATCTGTAACATCGATCTTGATGCAAATGGGCATCTGATGCATCCGCGGGACCGGAGGATTGACACTTTGACGGTGCTTCATTGATTGAAACACCAACCCATCAATAATTTATCGTGCACGATTTTTAAGTAATTCGATTTTACGAAACTTTATGATGTCATTTCCCCCTTTGCGGAATTGTGGCGTTTACATCGCATCACCGCTTCTCTTATACCTATATGTATCGGCAAAAATGCGGCATTTTGGCACGACTCAATGCTGAAGGGTGCCCGATAATTAAATCATTTGTAGTTGCTTAATTAACCGATGCGGTTACCGGTACCATTCGAAAAGTGGTTTGTGGCTGGTTGGTACGTTAACTACTATGCTGTAGGAAAATGAGTCAAGTAAGCGCGGTTAATGGTTAGGAAGCACGTTGCTGTTTCTCAGATTCAGACAGAGTAATTACCAAGTATTTATTAGATGACATAACAAACGACAAATACATACATTACGTTAAGTAGATTTACCTTCTATTCCATATGCTAATAATGGCATAAAAATATCTATCAGAAAATGAGCCGAGAATGCAATCTAAATTTCTTTCACATTTCTGTCTTTACAGTGATAGAGCCACCCACTTGCAACCGGAACCCATTATAAGCTAATAAAACCAAGGTAACAAAATGCAGCCGCCCCTCGTGGAAAAGCTGAGATTTCTCTACAAACCGTATGTCTTGGCGGTGCTCACAATCGGCTACATCGCTGGCGAGCTGGGCCACTACCTGATCGGAGTCACATCGAAAGCAACTGCCATAGAGCTGGACTACGGGGACCATGCGTGCCAGCAAAACCATACCGAAGTTCATCGTCATCTGCTGCCGCAGCAGTGTGCCGATATCGACATCGAGCATGAGTAAGTTGCAATTGAACGAAGCGGAGCTTTTTCGCCTGCATTGGAAAGCTTGCCGTTTGCAAGTTTGTGGGTAGTCAGTCAGTGGTGCCGATATGATTTCTTTGGCACAATTTCGTCTGTCATAATTTACTTAAAATATTAAACCGACCACTATTTTATTGCTTGGCATAATAAATCGTAAAGTTTATTGAACTTTCGTAATTTTGAAAAATTGCCTTCAATAAATTGTCAGAATCAAGTTATTCTACTACTGCGAATCATATGAACACAATATTTCAGCTTTTCACATTAGAGGAGCCCGGGGCTAGTTGGCGGTTGGAGTAAGTTGGCGGAATCCCTTTTTCTCCGTTTCTATTAGACATATAGCTCCCCTAATAAATATCGTATGATTAAAAAGCCTAACGGCTTGTTCGGGGTATCATCCAAACAATATGTGGAATCGTTGCACTATATGGGTTAAAGTTCGTGTATATTTTTTTATATTAGGGTCTACCTCTCCTTGTGTACCTCAAGTTATTTGAAGCCCATTATCCAATGTGTTTTTGCTGCCAAGCATTTTGTTTTGTAGAAGTTGTGGGCGATATTGTGTTTTCGAGTATACTATTTTTCTTAATTTAGAACACTTTGTGTTATTTGAGGTGATTTTTAATCTATTCCCTGAATTATTATATTTTTCGATAGTGTGTGCAAAGAGCTTTCAGTATTTCTATAGATATTGCATATATCTACAAACAAGTGGCGGCATAGGTATCTATGTCATGTACAGTGATGGACAGAGAATTAGAACATTTACATATATTTCCATTTCAGCGCGTGTGGAGCGGGTTATAGTTACTTCACAGTTCCAAACACATTGTATGCGTGCAATCTACCTATCCTTGTTGTAGTTGAATTAGTGAGTGCTGCTATATTCTGTTTGTAGCTGTTATTCTGAGGAAACACGTGTTTTGTGGTTGAAAAAGTGTGGACACAGAATTAGTACACTTGAAGTTTTTTGTGTCTATTTCCCGAATAAATGAAAAATACAAAACAAACCTTGTATATTCATAAAAAGTAAGCTTTCAAATACTTTATTTCTGAATATTATCCGGATAATATCTTTTATCGATGGCTTAAAGTGCGTCATGCACCAACGAATCCAAAAAATTAATTTTCCACGTGAAAAATACCAAAAATAGCGTGAAATAATTCTCGGAATATGCCGGATGTTCCAGGAAACGGTTATATAATGCAATAAAATGTTTTGAGCAACAGATTAGAACCAATTCTCTGAAACATATGCCCCCAACGCGATAAACGTCATTTACTGAAGATCATCTTTTCACCATGGAATCAAAATAATCCATCCTTTCGTCGACTGAAATCCAACAACATCGTTGAGCGAGATCATGGCGTGTCAGTGAGCAGAAAAACTCTACGAATATGACGTCTGAAGAGCTTTTGATCTTCCTTATTGCACAACATGAACCACTTATTTCTAAAAAAAACAATTCGACGGTTAGAACAAACCTTGATAAGTTGGACGGAAATAAGTCTGCAACTTTATGGAGAAAGGTTTTTTGAGGCGATGAGTCGAAATTAAATCGATTTGGGTCGGACAGTAAATGTTACGTTTAATTTCCAGTAAAGAGGCATCATAATCATCAGTATAGGTACCATAAAATCAGCACAACACGATGGTGGTTGTATTGTGTATGTTTTTTCGTGGCACGGTATGGGGCCAATCGTGAACATTGATGGCAAAATGGATCAGTATCAGCACTAGCAAATATTGTAGGATCATAGGGAGCCATCTTCCGGTCTATGTTGCAAACAATTATGCATGATAATGACCCTAAGCATACATCCCGATACGTTGAACAGTAGCTGTTTGATCAGATGGTGAATGTTTTTTCATGGCCAGCACACCGCCCAGACCTAAATCTAATAGAAAATCTGTGGAACAACGTGCAAAACACGCCAAAGCGAAGAAATCCAAGAATCTAAATGATCTCTGGTTCTCAATGAATCAGAATGATCATAGTTTGAAGTTAGAGATCTGTTAATTCTAATGGAGTGATATTGTAAGCTGATTGAAAGCGTCCCCCATTGTATAGAGACTGTTTTCAAACAAAAATGTTTCCGGACTAAATACTAAACAGCTATGAACCATTTGTTTTGATCTACATCAAAATTAACAGCAATTTTTAAATATGTGCTAATTCTGTGTCCTCGCCCAATTTAACTTCCTTGTTTTTTTAATTCATATAATTACAGATTTCATCTAAGACCATGCCATACGATTCATTTCATTCACTAGCAGTACACTACATATCTTGAAAGAATTATTTAATGATCTATTTGATTTTTTTACGTTCCATCCCTGTACCTGTTCTTCAATCAACCTTTAACCCTGACGTCCCAATTGAACAAAGATTTGAATTCCTCGTCATCCAGACCAGAATCAACACTCTCAATATCGGTATTGTAACAATCTACAACCCCCACGTTGGTAATCAGAGTTTCGCACAGGAATATGAAAAGCTTCTTTTCGACATACAACAGTAACATAAACGTATCTGCCCCAAACGCCGTTGGAAACCATGCAGCACTACTGCGCATTTACGACGCTTTCAATCTATCTATACTTCCCACTGCTCCAACAAGGATCACAGATTACAGTGCCACTACCATTGATCTACTAATAACTAACTCACCGCAGTCAATCATCACAGCAACGAATAATAGCATCTCTGATTATGAAACCATCTTTCTCATATCAGATATTCGGAAACCGGAAACCTATCGAATAACAGTTAGAGATTTCCGTTCAATAGACACTTTTCGACTTCAAGCCGACTTCCAAACACGCACCCTCGACAATATGCTAACCACCAGAGACACAAACTTCAAAGCAGAACTCCTCACAGCTGAACTCCAGAGCATCATGGATCGGCACGCACCTGAAAAGGTAATCACGGTGAAGGACAGACAAACGCCCTGGATATCAGCAGAAATCAAACAAGCAATTCTACATACGAAATCTAGCACATACACTCTATTCACGTGATCCCAACCGGAAAAGAGTCGATGCACAGTGGTGTGATTATATTCGGAAACGGGACAAAGCTACGTCTTTGATTTCGGCAGCGAAAAAACGGTACGGCGATCGTTATTTCTCAGTTGACCTACCAGCTAAAAATCTATGGACAAACCTACGATGCCAAGGGGGTCCACAAAAGCAAAAAAGAAGCCGGGGACGGGGTAAGTTGCCGAATTATCCGCGTCACATATTTTTGTATATAAAAACAAATACAATGCAACAAACACTTTAATAAAATTCAGGGATGTTGCCAACAGTCTGCCCTTTTATACGTGTTCTATTTTGCAAGACCTACCTTAATCAAAGCAGTAAAATACGAATACTGAAAATACCGCCAACTAGCCTCAGTCTCCCTAACAGATGATATGAGGTTTTGTAATTGGATTCACAAAGATCACTTGAAAATTACTCAGCGCGCTTAATATTTGCCATGTGGTAATTGAGTTTGCAGTGACCGGTTAAAGTCCTAGTCAGCATGCCGCAGTGGAGTTACGAAAAATGGAGTCAATTTTTCGATATCACCGGGCAGAGTGGGCTCAGGATCCAATGATATCAATCGCTGCTTCTGCCATAGCCAATTCATCAGCCCATTCATTTCCAGTAATACCGGAGGTGTCCGGGCACCCAGACAAGGTAGATAGTGTTGACAATGCTCAGTTCTTCGATTTGGGTTCGTCACGCTATCACTAGCTTGGACCGTGATTTGTCTGAGCTAAGGGCCTTGATTGCAGCCTGACTATCGAAGCAGAAGGTTATAATTTTGCCGGACAAGTTCTGTTGAAGGGCCGATTGTACCCCGCCATATGTATGCAATTTCGCTGGCAGCAAGAATATCTTCACCTCATCTAACTACTTGCACATGCTGCTTGTTTGAAGTGTATTCGTAATGGTTTGATATTCAGAAGGACTTAAAGAGCAGCAGTCGGAGTTATGGTGAAAGCAACGCCAAGTGTTCGAAAGTTCGTCTGCACTGCTCGAAGGCCATGCTCGCTTTCTTCACTCTGAACTCAATGTGAGTGGACCAATTCAGTTTGGAATCCAATATAATTCCAACGTGAGCATCGGTTGTTATTCGCTCCTTCGTGAAAAAACCATTAAAGTTTTGTTTGGCTTAATTGATAATATAATTTGTCGAAACCGCTGTTCAGCAGCTCTTAATGCTTGTTGCATTAAGTCAAAGATTATTCCGATGCAAAGTCCAGTAATTCAGGTATGTCATGTTCCAAGTTTATAAGAGCAGTGATCGTCGAAATGTAAGGAACTACCGCGGCATAACTAACTTATCGGCAGCATCCAAGATATTTGAAATTGTGAGCACCGTTGTACTTTCGCGCACCAAAAGCTACATCCCTACCGACCAACATGGGTTTATGTCAGGACGATCCGTAAGCACTTCACTTCAACTTGCATTTCGCAGACGGAGGAAAAGGCACAAATTGATGCAGTGTATGCCGACTTAAAAGCAGCATTTGACCGAATTGTCCATCGAATACTTCTAAAGAAAATGTCCAGGTTGGGTGAGATGCGCAATTTTGTTAAATGGCTGAGTTCTTACTTACGTGATATAATCCTTCGTGTGTAGCTTGGCTTTTGCGTCTCTTCTCAGTTTACGAACAAATCTGGGGTCACACAAGGCAGCAACAGGGGGTCACTACTGTTTGTGCTATTCTTCAACGACGTTACTTTCCTTCTTAGTTTTGCGTGCAAGCTGGTTTACGCCGATGACTTGAAATTGTACCTCGTAGTCCGCCATATCGACGACTGCGTTCGACTTCAAGAGCTTCTGGTTAGATTCGTCGCCTGGTGTCGTAGAAATTGGTTCATTGTTAACATCGCTAAATGTCAGAATATGACTTTCCACCGCATAGTCAATAGGATACTTTACGACTACCAGATCGAGGGGCAAAGGCTCTCGAAAGCTACTCGACAAGTCGGTTTTATTTCCAAAATCGGCGGGGATTTTAAAGATCCGCACTGCTTAAAGACTGTTACTGAAAAAAACGCTGAAAAAGTCATAAGAATCGATACAAAATTGATTATTAAAAAAAAAAATGATTCAACAAAAAAGTCCGTACGTCGTTGAAGAAATCAATTTTGAATATACCGTTAAACTTCAGAATGATCAAAAAACATTTGTTTGAGACACGGTTCCGGCCAGCTCAAAAAAGTGGTTTCGAGAAAAACGCGGTTAAAGTTTTCTATACAGGTATATATTATAGGCGTTCCGGCTGAACTGAAAATTTAAGCATTTATATATTTTTTCCGCCTTCCATATTTGAACATATCACTTCCCGAACAGAAATCTACAGTAACAAAATTATAATTTTTACTGTGACAGTACAGTAATTTTACAATAATTTACAATAAAGTCTAATATTGCACTACAATACAAAAACAATAAACACCAACGTTTCGACAGTAAATTTTAATGTAAAATCAAATTTAGCAGTAAAAAATGGGAGGTGGTTATGTATCTTGACATTAAAAAAGATAGACTTTTATCCAAACATTTTTTGCTCAGAAACAGTAACATTTAATGTGAATTTACTGTATCATTTTTTCGCTGGACAGTAAAATTAGTTGTTGCAGGAAGTTTTATCGTAAATGTGCTGTGAGAACTCTGCGTCGAACAATGTTGAAACAGTAGTAACCATAATATCTATTGTTTTATGATTGTTTGTTGGGTAAACGCTATTGTGGGTTTCTATCTGGCTTTTAAGACCGTAATGTACATTTTATGCCATTAAAATAGTTTTCATAAAATTCTACAGCGCCCCCTTACACCCTAAAAACACCGACGAAAGCTTATTCCGATGCATCGAAAGCTTCCTCCGCATACTGCTACTCATGTCGAACTGCTAATACAAACCGTTCTCCGTTTTCTTTCAGCTGCCACCGACAACACCTCAATGGGACAGTTTACTGTGAATGGAACTACAACGGTCTGGGGTTGGAATACCAGCTGCTGGCCGGACCCAGTTTCATTGCCGTGTTCACTGTGATGGGAGTGGTGCTGGGATTCGCCGCCGACAGATTCAACCGTGTCCGAATGCTGACGGTGTGCACGCTGGTATTTGCGCTAGCTATTATTTTCCAGGGCACTGTAAAGGACTACTGGCAGTTGATTCTGCTGCGTATGGTTATGGCTGCTGGCGAGGCCGGATGCAACCCACTCGCTACCGGTATTATGTCGGATATTTTCCCAGAAAGCAAACGTGCCCTTGTGATGGCTATTTTCAATTGGGGAATCTACGGAGGCTACGGTATTGCTTTTCCCGTCGGACGTTACATCACCAAGTTGAATATTTGGGATCAGGGATGGCGCGTGTGTTACTATGGGACTGGAGTACTGGCGATATTCATTGCAATCCTGACTGGCACTACCCTGAAGGAACCCGAACGGCAAAGCATTGGCGAGGAAACGACCGGTAAAACTAAGGTATCGCTTATGCAAGCACTGATGCAGCCACGTGTTATCCTGCTGATGATTGCTGCCTCCATTCGTCACTGCGGTGGTATGACCTTTGCTTACAATGCCGATTTGTACTACAACATCTACTTCCCGGATGTGGATCTCGGCTGGTGGCTGTTTGCCGTGACCATCGGAATTGGTAGCATTGGAGTTGTGATTGGTGGAATCGTTTCGGACAAATTTGTCGCAAAGATGGGAATCCGTTCTCGAGTGGTATGCCTCGCCATTAGTCAGCTAATTGCTACTCCGTTTGCTTTCGGTTCCGTGTACTACGAACCTCTGTGGGCGATGATTACCCTCGGAATCAGTTACTTCTTCGGTAAGTTTACTTATCTAGATATTAATCATCATCTAAAGGATGTGCAATCTTGTGTTCCCATTCAATATTTTATCATGGAGACGCATGATCGCGCGTATTGTTTTACATCACTAACAAGCTTTTTTTTCTTGCAGCTGAAATGTGGTTCGGAATCGTGTTCGCCGTTCTGGTGGAAATCGTGCCACTGCAAGTTCGCTCGACCACCGTTGGTGTGTTCCTGTTTGTGATGAACAACATCGGAGGCAATCTTCCCATTCTGGTTGACCCGTTGGCCAAGGCTATCGGCTATCGAGGCTCGATTATGCTCTTCTATGCCGGTTTTTACGGAATCAGCAGCCTGTTATTCCTGCTGACGATGTTCTTCATGGAAGGACCAAAGCCAGAACCGGTAACCGAAGAGGTCCGGAGTCAGGTAGAGATGGGTCACGAGAATAGCACTTTCCAGTCGGATGATTTCATCAACGGCGTTGGAGGACCACAATCGAACGGGCGCAGTGTCCTCGGAATGCGACCTGCCGAGAGCAGTAGACTGTAAACCAGATGGAACAAATTAGATAGGGTTCAAGTAGAATTAAGTTAGAATAATCAATGAACGAACGACGCACAATCTCAATGACAGTTGGTAGCATACCTGATATAGGACTCAGAAGAAGAAAATGAATCTATTGAGCTGGAATCTTAATTACTATTATCTGTCTGCGGAACATGAGAGTTTTATCTCTGTTCGAAAAGAGTCTCGTATTACACGTTATACTACGCTTTCGAATCAGTACCTCTTGTGTTTATTATTGTAGGTAACTTGTTGTACATCAAAGTGCTTGACGTGATCTAACGTGTAGTTGATTGTATTTATATGAGCCGTAAGTTTTAAACATGTTTACTTAAACTGGAAAATCACAATTTTTAATTTAAATAAAATGGAAATTGTTATAATTTTTTATCTTATCCTCTTTGAGAAAATGTCTAGTAAAACTCTTTACTACTACAAATTTCACGGTTCTACGACTTACCCAGGAAACTAAAACATAGAAATTATAGTTTATCTCCTTACAGATATCGCATACACTCCGCTGACATGGCCATATCGCATACACTTCGCCCCATAAAATTTAAGGTACATTTTGGAAAAGAGAATTAAACGTATTGTGATATGCTGGTGTATCTCGTGGTCTGGCCCGGGCCTGTGCGCAGCGGTTACCTACTTTTTGTTTTTTTTTTCGAAACATAATTTTGCATATCGATGTAAACAAATAATTTATTATTAGCTTCGAAAAATACCCACGCCTTCAGAATCATCTGGGGAAATTCAAGAAGGTCAAGACCTGGGTTTGTGTGGATGCCATCTACATTATACTCTATTACGTCGATTTTGGCATTACTCGCACCGGTAGTCAGTCTGTAAACAACGTTGCATAGCCCAGGGCTTATTATTCGCAGACTTGAGATCGGAATCAGCCTTTCGTTATACAAATAGATATGCATGAATTTGTGTTAACGCAAATGTTCATGAAAGCGTGACGCTACCAAGTAGATAGGGGATACCACAGAACACGGGGTTAACTTGAGATTATATACAGGGCAGCTCCTTTCGGTTGGCATGCACAGCGTGGAATTTTTGGAAATGCGCTAATACTTCTTGAATAAGTGTAACACTTTGGGCCCTATTCTCACAGTCACGGCACCTAGTGACTAGAAGGAAATTTTTTTCTAGTCACTTGGTGACGTGACTGTGAGAATAGGGCCCTTTATTTCCCACCTGGCATGAGTTTTACCCAAATTGCACTGCAACACAACGCTATTGATTTCGGAAGGCTGTCATCATGAAATTATAACCCACGGAAAATGAAAGCAAGAGATGAAAACGGATAGTACAGTGATAGCGAAATAACGAAAATAAAAAAAAACTACTCGTTTTACATTTTGGTTCGAAATGTGTTTCCTGTTTTTTTTCTTTTATTTATACGATTCAGTTTTCAATTAATAGCATCTATCTCCAATGAGTGTTCGGCATGTTTTTGTTTCACTGCATTTTGTTTTCTTTACACAAAAATACTGTAATATTTCCATTCATATAATAGCTAATGAGAAGTACATAAATTGATTTGATTGGGTAAATTCAAATCTGTTGGATTTTTCTTAACGTTTTCTGCGGTTAAATTAATCGTTTGAACATCGGCATGTGCAGTATTTTTCGTAAAATTGTTTTTATTTTTGATAATTTTATCTGAACGTTTTTTGTCGGCACTGCGACGGTTCTTTGGAAAGAAATTGTGAAGTGATCACGCGCGTGGTTTCTGATTTTCTACGGTCACTGACTGGGTGCTTATTGAGTCACTGTATAAAATAAATCTATTCTTCGTTCTGTCAAAAGCAATACTTATTGAGAAAACTTCCTCTTCCATCTCTCGCAGTTTGTTGCTGTGGCTGTCCAAAATCAATCCACTGTTTCCTGACCTCGGTATTCGATGCTCTTACTATAGCTATTGGTTTGTAACCTGCGTGTGAATGCGTGTTTGTGAGTAGTCTATTTATTTGCAAAATTTTAACTGATTGACGCACAAAACTTTCGAACCGTCGTTCAGTTGCTGGACGAGTTATGAATATGATGGATTCGTCATAAAGTTGCACAAAATTGATTTTCATTTTTATTTTTACCTTTTGTTATCGGTAATGATACACACGTACATACACTGACAAAACGACAGGACGCTTTCGAACGATTCAAGGGAGAACACATACCACAATTGGTATAGAAAGGCGAGTTTTACATTTTGGTCTCAAACAACGAGATAGGGTCGAATGTGTCGAAACGGGACGAATAAAGAACAAAACTATTCAATTAACATGTTGTATCACGACAGTGTCCATTCTTGATAAGTTGCAATTCGTCAAAGTGCGTAAACACCATCACAAAATAAAAGAAAGAACATTCGGGCGCCGTTCTGTATACCATGGTTATCATCATTTATTAGCGTTCCGTTTCATTAATTAGTTCACAGGGTAAATCAGGACCGGCGATTAATTGTATAAAGTGACTCTAAAAAAGAACACAACATTTTAACGCATTTAGTTTTAATTTGTATGTATGTTTACAAAGTAAATTTGCTCTAACCAGGATTAATTCAGTTTATCAATCAAAGATTTTACTTGTAATCAAATCATCATCAATTATCTACTTTTCTTTTCGCTAAAGTGCTTTTATAAGATGTTTCATTCCAAAAAGGTTTAGCGTCTTATTTGATTTTGCTATATATGGTTCGGAAAGTGATTAAAAACTACAAATCGAACCTCAACCCGAAGTGCTGTTTTCTGTTTACTACGCTGATTTGTAATAGTTGACCCGGACCACGCTTTTACCACAGCCATCGTAGTCCGGGTATCACACGCACACATACAGCCGTGTCCAGTCTCAGCTGCCCTCGTTGCTGTCCAGGTGCATTTCACTGACGTCGTCGGTTTGGTTGATGGGCATTGGTTTTTTTTATAATAATCGTTAATAATAGTAGAAGTAATAGTAAATAGAATGTGTTCCTGCTTTGCGGTTGCTTGCTGCTACTGCTTGCTGCTGCTGCTCGATTTGCATCCTCCACCTCCTCTGCTCTGCTGCTCTTTTCTCTGTATACAACAAATACGCGCTACTTATGAAAGATCCTAGTACTCGAATTTAACCGCTCTTAAATAAAAGGATGGCGACTTGTCCCAGGTAGAAGTAAATAAAGTGGCGCGTTTCGTGCGTGACGTAGGAGCCAAAGTTTCGACCGACGATGCAGTGCCAGGTGGGGTTGTACTTTTTGTCGAACTCCTTCTTGATATAGGCGGCAATGTCCTGGAAGATGAGAAGAATAAAAAGGTTGCGATTAGCTTGATGTGTATACTAGGTACAGCCAAAGGACGTTGACGCCAGCCGATTTTGAGAACCAAGTACAATAGTTATGTATCACTCTGTGTTTAATTTACACTGAATGACATTTTAAGCTAGTGTTTTTTTTTGCGACGGGACACAAGTCGCAGTTTACAAAAATATTGAGAATGGATTTTATTCCACCTTTTCCAACACTGCTGCTGTTGTCGCGTTAGAATAGCTCGAGCAAAATCCATAGTTAATATTTTTGTGGCGTGTCCTGTACCTTCGTACAGCTTTAAATTTATGTAAATGATTAAATTAGCATTGCTTTAAGATTATGTTCAAATCACACAGTACCTTAAGAACAACAGCTCAAATAACGTGAGATTTTATTGGTGATGTAAGGGTTGCTCATATTCACCGGACCCGATTCAGTTTTCAAGTTGCGCTATCATAAATGACGAGAACATCGCGAGGGTACCGAAACTAAAGTTCAAAGCGAAAATAAACTAGCACACCAGACTAGGACATTTTGACTAGCATGGTGCAGCGACCCGAGGAAGCAGCGAACCAAACCCCGTACGGGCTAAAGTGGAAGCGATGACGTTGTTCTATTCGCCACTTTTCACTGAAACGATGCTTATCCCACACGGCAAGCCTCGCAGAATGTTATACTGCGACTGATTGAAGAAAAGCGAAACATTCATAATGAAATGGAATATTTATAATTCAATAATTAAATTTGATCGGAAAAAATGGGACGACGAAAAATGTAGAAATACAGAAAAAGATAATTAGTTTTCATATTTTTGTATATCAATCGACATAAAATAAAGACAGCTACTATTTCTAGAAAAATAACATTTGTTTTTTTCCAAATTCTATTAACAAATTCGTAAAAAAATACGTAAAATTACAGAAAAAAATACTACTTTTCAAATAATTTTTAATTCATTGTGATGGCATGCACATTTTTTTTTCGTGCGACTTTAACACGAACCGCGGGACCGGTGTCGCGGTGCTTTTCATTGTGCTGTTGATCGTTTTATAAGACTTCCGCGCGTCCTGGCAAAGCTTCCCTGTGTCTCAACGAGTACTTTTTTCTCGCGCCAACGTTTCTGGCGCCAGTTTTCTTTCTTAGTAGCTCTCAAGTAACTCAAACGGTACTTGTTCTGATGCATAAATTTTCTTGTCCGTTGTTAAAGCAATAACTGCGGATTGGACAGTAACAAATACTACAGCAACAGTGCCAATTACGCCTAGTAACACAAAACCAACTACCAATAGCGAAGAAACAACGATTGTACCTAGCACCTCCAAATGAACAACCAACATCATCATCTTTGTACGATAGCAACTCGGCGACTAAAATAACTAAATTAGAACATCTGACTGTGAACAGGAAGAAAGCACATGGAACTGAACGATAACGCGCGAGAAGACAGACTGAATGATCTCCAAGTTGCGGCGTACAATGCAACTAACGCTTCATCGACAAGAAAGAGGATCTCAACACGCAGCAGCAAACTGCGTCAGCAAGAACCGACGGGCAGGTATTTTTGATGTTAATTTTTATTTTTTTAAAGAAACAGATAAGATCCACAGTTCTTTTTTGCTAAGGTATTAAGCCGTACCCAATAAAATAATAAAAAAGAGTATTTGGAACGAGATGCATGCGGATAGTCATTTTGCAGTGTTTTGTGTGGCAATGGCAGCGCAAGTCAGTCCAAGGCAGATGATAGGAGGGTTGAGGGGTTACAACACTGTAGAATTTTTAAAAAGTCGAATTTTATTTATTAGCCCCAAAGGTGTCTTAGGATGATAAAATTGATATCCCAAAGAATGGCAGAAAAAAACAATAGAGAAATGTTCAAATTTAATTTTCAATTCTGCCACAACGTCTCTTATGTAAACCTCGAATGTACTAAAAACTTTAACCGCGTTTTTCTCGAAACCACTTTTTTGAGCTGACCGAAAATGTAATTCGAACAAATAATTTTAGATCGCTTTGAAATTTTCATAGTATATTCGAAATTGATTTCTCCATATTTTATAGGAAAATTTAATTAGTAATTTTGTGTCGATTTTATGGCATTTTCGGTATTTTTTCACTCAAATGTGCGCCATTTCGCGAATAATCAAAATATTTAAAAAAAAATCCGTACGTATGTCGCTTGCTATTATCATAAGAGATCAGAAAATTTAGGTTTTGGTTCTAGGTCAAAATTTCGGGGAGTACGCCGCACAGCCGCCATCTTATGATGAAATTACGTTGCTTCATAAGGTTTAATATCAAATATTTATATTTTGTGATTATGTTATGTTAATTCATAAGTGTGGAAAAATTCACTTTAGCACAGTAGTGTTATCAAGTTTGCCTTTTTGTGAGAATAGGTGTACGTGGATTAGGGTGACCATACGTCCTGGTTTCCCAGGACATGTCCTGGTTTTTCAATGACTGTCCTGGTGTCCTGGGAAGTCGAGGAAAACGCTTGATTTGTCCTGGTTTTTGCCCTGTAAGCCTAAAATATTTTTCTTTATTGAGTCTTCGCTTTATTTCCTCAGGTTCAGATCGCAGTCTTTTTTAAACTCACAACTTTCTTCTCTTACGTGAAAATTGAAAAGGAAAAGATCAAGCCGTTCGTATGTACATAGCATATTAATGACCTGTAGTCCGTTTACAAGGAAACTTGACAGTCGAACAAATCGAAATGATTCCAGTTGTGGACCAAACTGGTCGCTATCAATAGCGATGAAACAGTTTGTCTTCACATCCCGCACAAGTGAAACAGTCAAATCTACCTACAAGCTGATTGGTGCCTATCGCACAATCAGTCCATATCGTATCAGTGCACAAACAATATTGTATTGTTGCGGAGTGAAATGAGTTTGCCAAATGAAACAAAAGTGCCCGTGCTACGGGATAACACGATTTCGATCAACTTTAATAAAACTCGTGTTAGACCCACAGTTCAGGAAGTGGAGCAATTAGTAAAAGTGAAAATGGAGCTTAATCTCGCTGAAGTTACGTACATTCAGCTACATCACGTTTAAAACTGTGTTTCGATCACGTTTAGAAGCTTAGCACAGGCCGAAAACTTAATTGCAAAGAACAACATGCAACACGAGGTCAAATTTAATAACACCAGAATAAAGATCCCCGTGCATATGGAAAACGGCATGGTGGACGTGCGTATCCACCATTTGTTCTCGCGCACTAAGAAAGATGACATCAAACAAATCATGTCGCAATATCGAGAAGTAGAATCCATTACGAATGACACCTGGAGAATTTTTTTCATCGGCATTCCAAACGCCGTTCGTATTGTGAGGATGCGAGTGATTAAACCAATACCTTCTTACATGACTATCGAATGCAAATCACCGAGGGACGGCGTAACCTATAAGCAAACAACGCTAATCACATATCCCAGGCAGACCCCAATATGCTAATTCTGTAACCATACAGCCCACTACGGAAAAACATGCGCCGAAGCAACTAGTCAAAACTCATCTACTACAGCCAACTCTAACAAGGAGCCAGCGACACCTTCAGATAAGCCAAAAACAACGATCCAATTAACCAATAATGCAGGTACAACGACCACGACAACCGCTCCCAAACCAACAACTAACATCGCCAATAAAGAAGAAAATACCGATGAAGACGGATTTACAACAGCGAGCTGCAAGAACAAGAAACAAATAAGAACATCTGATCGTGAACAGCAAGAAAGCAGTACCGATGATGACATGGACGGGAACGATAACGCGAGAGAAGGCAGACTGAATGAACCCCAAGCGGATTCACCGCCAAGGAAAAGGATCTCAACACGCAGCAGCAAACTGCGTCAACAAGATCTGAAAGACCGACATTCTTAGCATTTTATTTTATTATTTTTACTTATTGTAAAAAATTAAAAGAGAAACTGAGAAATTTGTAATCAACGGTAGTTTTTGCAGATGTTTCGATCCTTAATTTCAAATCGAGATATAATGGTTGTCATTAGAGATTGTCAGGTACTTATTTTTAAATCAGGAATAGCGTAGGGAGTTACTTGGGACCGTTTACGTTTCTAGCTTACTTCAATGACGTGTGTTTAGTGTTGATAACTCCTCGCCTGTCATGCACAGATGATTTCGTTTCATCCGCTAAATTCATAATTGCCGATTTCCCCAACAACATTATGTGGCCTTCCCTGATGGCTATGAAGCAAAAACTGTGTGTGTACAAATCTGAAGAAAAGAGCTCGGTGATCGAATTCTCATGAGACTTTTTGGCTGAGCTATGCCTGCCCGAGCCCAGAAATGTATTACTGCAGTAGCTCTGCCTGCCAGAACCTGGAACTTTTTACCTGTCGAAAATCTAGGGAGCAGGCACAATCGATTAAGAGGTGATGGATGTAGGTAGTTCCCTTTGAACTGTCCTGGTTTTTTACTCGCTTGATATGGTCACCCTAACGTGGATGATCGCGAAGGACTCAAGCGTTTGTATGTTTGAGTTTTTCGCATATGTGACTTCCCGTGTAATTCGATTTAATAATCGCGGGGTTACGTGCATATTTGCGTGTGTTCATGAATGATAGCAATAATGGAAAAGTCCATGTCAAGGTACAGTATCATGTCGAGGGAGTCCGTGCCAAAAGTGAATCAAAATATTGAATATTCTTCATGTTCGAGTTATTTTCCGTCGGTCTATTTCCGCTACGAGGCCAAATGCCGACACCAGAGAGGTCACTCCATTATCTGCATTAGATATCGACCCATCAACTCATGAAGCAGGGACTGGCGACGATACTTCTCTTCTGAAGGAAGGCTTGGCAACAGAAATCTTTACCCCAGAAAAATCTCAACACACTCGGCTGAGATCAAATCCAGACCAACTGGGGTGAGTGGTGGTCACGCTTACCACTCAACCACCGGCGCCGTCTGAATATTTCATTTTAGTGAACTTTTAAAAACAAATATACTATTTGAATATTCCAACCCTGCTTAAAATAACTACGACAAATATCATCAATTTTTTGTACGCGGTCATATAAAATTAAGCGCAATCAATAGGTGTTCAATCAAAAACGAGAATATTTTCAATCAGGTTGTTAACAAACAAAAACAAAAATTTCAGCGAATTCAGTATTTTTTATTAAAACATAATGTTTATTCTTCCAAAAGACAACGTCAATGAATATTGGAGAAGGGGCCCTGTTCAGCCGTACGACGCAACATAGTCGCGATGCTCTCACAAGAGCGCTGGACGACATTGACGCCCATCTTCCGGATACAATTCCGGATGCTGGTGATCAACTGCCTCGTATCCTTGGCCCGCAAATTATTTTTGCACACTAGAGCACTGAGGGAGCCGAAAAAATCCTTAATCGGACTGCACTGGGGCAAGTTGTTCGGATTCTTTCGGCACGTACGGTGTCTTTTTCTGGACAAGATTCTCCAGAGTTTTCTTGGCGCAATGGGAAGACGCCATGTCCGACCAGAAGACGTACTTCCCATCCGCATCATGCTCCTTTAAAAACGGCAAAAGAATTTTCTCAAGACACTCCTCCTGGTACACCTGTTGATCAATGGCCAGACCGCTGGGTTTGAACCACGGCTTTGAAATCCCTCTGTTCGATATGTACAGGATAACTTTTTTTTTTAATTTATGCTTAAAGTTATATTTTATTTCGGGGGTGTGGCTGACTTGTCACTGGAATAGTAGCTGTCATTTCCTGGAATGTGGGTCTACGAGAGCAAAAAGTAACTTTCGTCGTCCAGCATTAACGACGCCCCGCGGTAGTTCTTCGTCATTCACCGGCACTGCGATCGCTATCTGCTGGCCCCTGTATTCGGGGGACCAAGTCTTCTTCCGTCAGATAATGTCCTCCATCTTGAGGGTTCGGTGAATCAAGGTATGGGAGCAGTGATATTTTCGGCCAGCGTCACGCAAGCTCGTTCCGTCCTTGTTGTCGAACAGCTTCTTTCAACGCTTCCTTCTTCTTTTTCGTCATTATCTTCGCCGGACGGCCGCTACCGGCCTTTCGCGCCAAGCTCAGGGATGCCAGGATCCGGTAAACTGTACTCACGGGCACGTTTTCGTCTCGAAAGGGGTCTACCGTAAACTTTTTTCCACGACGACCATGCGTTTCGTAAAACCGTACCGCTCGCGAAGTGCTTGCTGTTTCGACGCCATCTTCGATTGAACTGACAGCACCCGAGCGAAAAGAAACAAGCCACCCATTTCTAGAGAGTCCAGAGAGCAATTTTCTTGAAGAGAAAAAAAATACGCTCTTTACTTTAATTACAGAAAGGTATTGAAATCATTCTCATTTTTTATTGAACACCCATTAATTATTCAAATATCTAATTTTAGAAAAACGCTACGGATAATTCAAGTATGCATGACACAAATAATTGATTCACAGTCTACCATACCCAGTTCTTATGAAACTTTCCACCGCTCCTTCCGAAGTTCTAACGATTTGCTGTTTTATTAATTATGAATTTTAAGTGGGATGACCGACTTACAAGAACAAATATTTGCATGTGTTGATCTTCAGATATTTTCATGTAGTGTAGAAAGAGGTAAATAGTTTGGATAACATAGAATTCATTTGCGGATGATTTTACTCTCTCATGCTGTATTTCTAATGTCCGCGTGGTCGTGATTCGTAACTCTTCAAAATGTTATATCATTTTTTGAGGAAGTTTTCCGCAGTAGTTCATTCATGTAGAATACCTTTTTCTTACAAACCTTCAGTCGCCCGCATACGCCGAGACAATTTTAGAAATTTAATGATAAAATCCCTTTGAGAGATGTTTACCTTCAGTTTCGACAACCTGAGGAGTAGATTTTCAGAACACAAGACAGTAGTGCTTAGAACCTATTAGCTTTAACAATCTCTGTTGGTCGGGGTCAAGCAATATTAGAAACTTACGAATATCAGGTTGCTGTCAATTGGACGCCTAGATCGTGCGATATTACTACTGTAGACTTTATTTCTATGGGGTTTTGTTATGTAAAGTGAAAAGTCTATGTGGATACGTAACGATTGAAGCAGTGACAGATAACATTACTTGAGTAATTCTGGAGAAAATCTGGATTAGGACGTAAGTAACAATGAGAGATTCTCTTTGGGGTCTATTAAAAAACGTCGGCTTTCGATATGCACTGGAAAACTAGTGCAAAGTAGTATAGTGACGTCGTAATATTCGGAAGAGAAAATAAACAGATAGAGGCTCTTAATGTTATTTACGTCCTAACCCAAATTTTCTCCAGAATTAGTCAGATACCACTTAAAATACTGGAATGCGTTATCAAAAATTGAACCACCTGAATGAACGACCTCAAGCGCTGGTATAGTCAGCATTTAAAAGAAGTCGTTTCCAAATAATAAATGACGAAGAATGTTCTTTCGAGTGATAATAAAATTCGCGATTTAATTCAATTATTTAACTACTTTAACCCTTAAATGCATAACTCTCATGATGGATCACCCTGCACTACGCAACTCCCGCAAGCGGAGACATTCCTACAATCATTTCTTCAATTGAACTACCAATCACAAAAATCATTTATCCAGCATTATCTCGTTGTCAGCGTCTTTAGGTCGGCATCGGCATAACCGACCACATAAATGAAAACTACTCAAGCATTTCCTTTCTAGCTCACTATTGATCATAGTTTTCACCCGACGGCGAAATTGGAAAAGTTTTATCGTTTCGATAGGATATCTTTTTTTATTTTTTAAGCAAGATTAAAGTTGACATCGCGAAATGTTGGTAACCAACCGGATTCTTCTTTATGATTTCAATAGTTACCATCAAAAGGCAAAACTTCTAGGAAAATGCAGCGCCAAAGCGGAAGATAGCACCAAATTTGGTGCTCCTCGAAGTAAATATAGCTTTAAGAGATAAGTAATATAGACAACAAAATTTTGTTCAGATGTCAGATAAGGTTTGCTATTTGATTTCGTTTATTATCGCGACAAGCAGGTCGTTCTCTTTCGCTATAATATTTCACTCTGAGTCTACAATAGAACAAATCCAACGATCGGCGGTTGAAAGTAATCATGTCAAATCGACGGCGCACAGTGTCGCCTAGCCGGACAAAACCTCAAAATTTTATTTTAGATTTTTCATGATTTAACATTTCTCCCTGTTTCTTAACAGGTTGAATAAAAGCTTCTCAAAATATAAAGTCCTGAGGCCGATAGTTCGATTTTTTACAGAACTTCAAAGATGAAATAGATGATACATTCTGAGAAACACTGTTTTCAAACCTAAGTTATTTAAATGAATATATCTTTTTAGTTAAGACTCCGATTAGGATTGAACTGGTTTCATTTTAAAGGTTATTCGCTGGACTTATAGTTGCCATTCGATTTAGTCGATACAAGCCTTTCTTCTCGCTCAGACATGAAGAACAAATAATAAATCGCACAATAAATTAAAGTTATGATATTCAAAGTGGCTGTACTTTTTTTTGAAACAGTTCGGAAAGATCGCTTGTTGTTCATGATACTTGAAAATTAGTGTACTTACCGAAAATCAATATCTTGTTTTGCCCCTTTCTACCCCGAGGTATGAAAAAAGGTGATGTTTCATGATATGTCTGAAGGAGACGCATGGTAGCCTTTGATTACCCAGGGTTTGTAATATAATTTATAGATTTGTCTTATCATTATTAACAATTGAAAAAATGTGTATTCTGTTAAAAAATTCACCGCACCTAATTTTTTGAAAATGAATTTTCGGATGTAGTGCACTTTATATTTGTAAATATTGAATTTTCGAACCACCCTAAGTGCCAAAACTTTGAGGCAATAAAAAAAAACAAAAAATAAACATCAAATAAGAATTCAGCGTCACAAAATTACCTTGATGTAAAGTTTTCATCAAATTCAGGCCACTTTTGAAGTTTTGTCCGACTTTTGTATTAAAGGTGATAACTGTGCGGCGGTACGCCGAAAGTGATGTGCTCATAGACGATCTATTACCGTCTGTCATGATACGCTGGTTTGGCACATCTTAACAGAATAATAATTAGACCTAACCTAGTTAAACCATTTATCAACTAAAAGGCAACTGAATGCCCAAAGTACCATGTCAAATTAACATTACCAATCAAACTGACAGTAAAGTTCAGAATAGATGCATTTACACTAATAACCGTTTGGTCTATTTTTGACGCAAACAAAATATGTTAGTTGGACAGAGGCAGTGGTCCAACCAGCGAATCATGACTGTATTTCCTTCTAATCATACTGGAAACCTGCTCTTAAAATATTCAAAGTTCAATTTGATCCATTCTTCGCTACACGTAAAATGAGAATGAGCATGCCACCAACACCATTCAATGGTCAATGTTAGCTCCTTAACATTGGAAAGTTATCAATTAATGTGATAGTGAAGAGCATTCTCTCAATTCCCTCGTAAAGCCAACCGGAGCATACCAACCAAAAGTTCAGTTCGCTGATAGTACCACAAAGCTATATCAAATTAATCTTGTTCAAACTTTTACTTTTTTATTGTGGAGGAATTGCCGTGAATATATTTAGCAGTCCGTTTACCACTATAACTATTCACGCCCTATAAGCGGACGCCGCGTTGATTTTAGCAACGATTACGTCGGTGATTTTATCGACCAGAGTAATGCCGATAAGCCACCGCCGGTCGAAAACACACCAGCGCCGCCGATATCGATATTTCTTATGCGAACGGAGAAAGACGGATTCCGCAAACTACCCCCCAATGCCCGGTGTCCACTACACTATTAAAATTGTTATAAATTTATTATTGAACTACATTTTCTCGATATAGATGAAAACGCATGATGCGTCGGTTATTTCAAAGTTTCTCTGTGCGTTAGTTATTCAACCCGTGACTACCTTATTTCTCAAAACAGCTGAAGTAGCTAATATTTGATGACATTCCTGCTTCTGTTCTCTACTTCACTATTGTTGAAATAGTAGTTGTTTCAAACCAAAATTCCGATAAATCAGACGTTCATCACTTCGATGCTCACGAATCGATTTCACCCCAAATCAATATGGCAGTCAAGTATAGACTTTAGCATCAAAACAGAGCGAAATTTCATTCTATTGAAAGAATGCTATCACATACTCCTAAGTATTTTACTACAAAGAAAAACTTTAGCACTTGCACTAGATCTAGTGACAACAAACAAATATTTCACCAGCCAACAGCTCCACTTAGTACAGCTCGACACGCACACACCTGCCACAACACGCTATTCCTACTTCTCCGTATCTCGTCACGGAAAATAGAATGTCTCCTAGTGAAAAACTTACAGTGCACAGCGGGGTGACTTGTGTCTTATTTTCAACTTTTTCATATGAAAAGCGTCTCCATACAAAATGATTGTCTTGGGTCACTAAACAACATATTAGAAGATAACCATGATTGGCTTATGTTTACCACCGACGAAAAGGGTCGTCCTATATTGCCGTTATGCGCAATAGGAGTTTTTGTGTTGTAGCTCACTCTTTGTGTAATATCCCTGGAACGGTTGAAAATCAAACTGAACCGTTGCAATTTATGATTATTTGCTTTATAGAATTTAGTTGATTGCAAAAACACAACAGAATAAATCGGGTTTGAATATTCTTTTTGAATTACAAAAAATCCATTTTTCTCTATTCCCAAGACATTATTTTTATTTCTCGAATCCCGGAAAACTGAACACCGTCGGGAAATAGAAACATTGCAGTAAACGCATTATCCGAGTATGAGCTGCTCTTCCTTTTTTATTCGGGTGTAGCAATGAACTAAAACATAAATGGAAGGCTAATGAACATACTTTCAACTAAAATTGGATTTCAGTCGGAACTGTTTGCTTATACGCTAGTATTTTTTTCAGTGAGCAGTCACGTCTATAATAGCTCAGCTCGTTCTATAATTCGTGGCTTAAAGGATCAAAGCTAAAGATAAAAGATGAAACCACTGCGAATTGGGGCACAAGTGAAATAGAGTGCCCAAATTATCGGTAATTTTGTTGGCGCTATCGATTGACAGTGGAAAGTTGCAGCATTTGAAAAATCCTTATAATCGAAATAACGTCGTCGGGCAAGCTTTTGAATGGTACTAACTGCCAGTTACCGATTCTCTTTAAGGGGGGCGTTTGGTGTAAAGTAACCAAACCAAAAGTTATTCTGTTTTGTGATTTTGAAGGCAAGGCAACAATGGATCTTTTGTAGAATGTTAAGAAGATCTACTTAAATATTCATTGCGCACGAAAAAAAAAATATTTTCAGTCAAGCAGAGCTATACGAGCGTTCCACGAGTAGACGTCCAACCATTTCCACGTCGAGCAGCACCGCGGCGAACACGATAACTCTTGATAAAATTTTCTAACACAGGAAATTCAATAAAATTTGTAAAGCTTGGGCTTGTAGTTACTCGACGAACCAAAAAAAATAGAAAAAACTTCAAGTTTCGGAAAATGACGTCATGAAAACCGAAAAATTTCATATTTTACTGTAAAATTCGGTCACTTTTCTTTGAAATAAGGAGAATTTTTTTTATTCAGTTTCCTGTGGTTTATCGACAACATATTGTGCATTCTCATAAAAAAATCAAGCCAATTCGTTGATTAGTTGAGTTATCGCGTTCGCCAATTTGAAAAACGCGGCTTCGAGAAAAACGCTATTAAGGGGTATCCCACATCAAGTTGCATCACGGAAAAAACACTGTAAAAAATGATCCATCCCAGTCAACTCGGATGCGCTAATTGCCCTTCAATTTGCCAGCAAATTGCTGGCAATTAGGGGGCTATTTCAAATGCAACATTTGGGCGATTTGCCGCTGTCATTTTTTAGCCGATCTACCCGCCCTTAAATCGCCCAGGGAACGCGCCACTTAATCGCCCTTTATCGCCTAATATGAAAATTACAAATAATACTTATTTTCGGATTCATTATCAACTCACATAAACTTATCACTACACTAGGTAATCACCACCAAACTATAGGAAGAATCAATGGTGAAATTGGCATTGCACACCAAAATTTACCACAATCTGACTTTTATTAAGAGTTTAGGTCAGAGATCTTGTTTTACTATACTTACACACGATTCCACAATTTCCCACATTCGTTGGCTAAATGAAGTGCACTAGACAAACAAAATACAAGTGAGAACACGCCAATTGTTTTAAAAAACTATTTTACGCTTAAGCCAAACATGAACCGCCATGTTTGAAAAACGCAAAAACAACCAAGGGCAATTAGCACAGGCGAGTTGAGTTAAACGTCAAACTGTTTGAATCGCCTGGCCATGTTCGTCCGCATTTTTTTTGAACGGGATTGGTTATTTTCACTTGAAAATTTGGGTAGAAGTTATTTAGAGTGTATTCTTTACACTATTTTTGTCACCGCTAGTTTTTCGAAAATTGTTGCAGATAGATTGAAATCTGCGTGTGGTATAGTAAATATGCGTGAGGAATGCATGGATGTTTAAAACAAAACAAGTTCAGTGAGGCCACAGAGATTGCGGGAGACTATTCTAGAGATTCAATAGTAAAAATTAAGCGGATTTTTATCCCGATTCCGATCGATTTTTTTTGCCCACTACGCCAGGCGATCCTCTTAATAATGTAATAAATTATACAAAACTGCTCTTGCAGATTTACCATAAAAAATAGAAATATTGGTTAAGTGCGATGGGCAAGGTTGTTTGAAACTGTCATCACTTTTTGTTTCCCCATGAGCTAACAGCCGATTCATCCTACCAGTATTCGCCAGTAATTCGTTATTTTCCATATGCACATGTCACTTAACGCGTATGGTGCTATTTCAGGTTCGAGCGATTCTAACATTCTTAGTAGAGCCTAGGATCCAGCTCGGGTGCCTAAAATTAAATATCGTCGGGATTTTTGGTTGATTATCCGTAATAACAAGTCGGGTTCAAATCGAGATATTAAATTATAAACTTTCTGGTTCGGGTTTTCAAATTTTAGAAGTGTTGGGTTCCAGATTTACAAAAATTTGATTCTCGGGTTCGAGTTTTTTCCATTTTAAAATTTTTGGACTCGAGTCGAGTTCGGGTTTTTTATATTTTATAATTTCAGGTTCGGGTCTGGCTCAGATTTTTTTTTATTTTCAAGCTCTCGGGTTCGGGTTCGAAAAAATCGACAGATATTTTTTAACTTTTTAAAAAACCGAAGCTCTTAAAATATTTTTCTTTAGTCCCTATACATAGCCTCACGACTCTTTCTGATTATTTAGCTTAAATTTTCCTTAAGGGAGTATGACAGTGCAAAATTTAAAAAAAATAGAAATTTTTATTTTTTCATATTTTGGTTCTCTAAGAAAAATATGCTCAAGAAAGGATTTACTCGAATTCAACTTGGTTCATTTGCTAGAGCTCATCCAACTACCATCTATCAATTTTTCTATGAGGCTGAAAAAATCGAGACAAAAAGCTTATAAAATCGGGGGCTGATAAAATCGGGTCTTCCCTGTATCGGGTTTTCCGCGACATTCTAATAATTCTTGGGGTTCTCTTTGAACGGCTTTCTCAGTCATGTTCAATCAAAACGAAAATTTGTTTATTTCCTGACGTTTCGGCCTTTGGTTTAAGCCTTTTTCAAAAGAAACCACATTTATTGAAAAAAAGATTTCGTTAATAAACTAGACATATCTAAATAAACTAGACATATCTAAATCTAATATCATAATCTAAAAGTATTTGGCCGAATGACATTGTGAACATAGTCGCTGTCTGCCAATACGGTGTCTAGTTGTGGTTTCTACTCATACAATCTCTTCTATGGTTAATTTTGAATCATTTTAATTGCGGATATAAATTATTTTCTAGTCCGACTTACTGTTCAGCGTAAAACAATAATTCAATTCGTTTTCAAAATTGGTGCATTTCGCTACTGTACTGAATAACAACTGGTTTGAATACAAAATGGTTATCGACGTAGGAAAAGCTTGCAATATTTATATTGCCTCAAAAGTATCCGGTAAGGGGAAGCTCGATCTGCTATTGCTATTGAACTTGATGGTATGCGGTATTCCGGTTCTGCACATTGGTGCGATTGACGGTCTTGGGTGTGTTGGTGATGTGGTACATCTCTAGCAGTGGTACAGACGAAGTTCGAATGGTACGATCAATGATGTAGTTTTGTTACTAGCAATGATTGCATACTATGGAATTTAGTTTAAAATATGCTTTAGGATGTTAAAAATAATATCTCAAAAAATGGAAGACGAAAACAATATATAAATGTTTAAATTTTCTATTCTGATGCAACGCCTCTTATGTAAAACTCGAGTGTACTGAAAACTTTAACCGCGTTTTTCTCGAAACCACTTTTTTGTGCCGGTCGAAAATGTGACTCGAACAAATGATTTTTGATCATTTTGAAAATTTCACAGTATATTCAAAATTGATTTCTCCAGCGACGTACGTAGGATTTTAATTTTTATTGCTTTTTAATTAATAATGTTGTTTTATTTCAAATGAGTAAAAATTTAAAAATTATATCGAAAACTCAACGTAGAGGTTAAGTTTTTTTACATAAAATGTGTATGCAAAGTTCAAAATTAAGCAGTTAAGTAGTTTTTGAATGGCAGCTAACACCGCAAATCGTGTTTTGTCCAGAAACGTTCGTCATCAAGTCGCTTATCGATATTTTTGCAACAGAACTTCCAAATCCTATTTTGGACGGGATAAAAGTTTTGGAAAAACGGTCGAAAAAGTGTGTAGAGCTGAAAGGAGATTATGTTGAGAAATAAAAAAATAAATTTCCAAAAAAATAGTGTTTTCCATCTTTTTCTAATAACTTATTGAACGGCTCTCGTATATTCATTGTACGGTTCGGATATGTGTGGGCGTAGAGATTTCGCGACCGCGTGTATCATCGCGAAGGACTCGAACGTTTGTACGTAAACGTGTTCGATCGCGAGTGCGTTTGTATGTCGCGTGTGCTAACGTGTACGTAACTTCGCGTGTATAAATTCTATTTTATGACCATGTGTCTTCGCATATTCGTGTGCGTTCTTGGATGATCGCGCGCGAGCCGTTAATCTGATACTTAAATTTCGGATTCAGATACTAGATTGACATGAGAAAGTAATTTCTTCCATATCACTAGAGTTCCCGGTCATGTTGCTATGAATCTGAACATTATTTTTTGATTGGTCCAACTGGACCAAAGTTGTTAGAACGAAGGGTAAATATTTTCGAGCGACCGATACATTATCGCACAAACTCGGGCGTTTGTGGGTTTGCGTTTGAGGTCGCGTTTGTAACTTCGTAAGTACTGAAGCGCTCACCTTATTGCTGGGGTGTTATAAAGTTAGCGCGATCATGGGCGTAGGTATGCGTGGATGATCGCGAAGGGCTTAAACGTTCATATATTAACCTGTTTGTCGTGTGTGTGACTTCGCGAGTATACATTCGATTTTGTAGCCGTGTAGTTATTCACATATTCGCGTGTGTTCTTGGATAGTCGCGCGGGTATTTTTCGGTGTACGATTCAGATTCAGATAGGGAGTGAGTTACCCCATATCACTAGAGTTTCCGGTAGTTATTTTTTCTTATTTTTTTAATTGTAAATTGGTCCAAATGAATGCATGGACGACTTTTGGTTGTAGGTAATTGCAGTACACTAAGGTTTTTTTTTACACGGGGGATACGTACCGTGTAAAAAAAAAACCGTGCAAAAAAAACCGCGTTAATTGCGAAATCCGTGTAAAAAAAAACCGCGTTAATTGCGAAATCCGTGTAAAAAAAACCGCGTTAATTGCGAAATCCGTGTAAAAAAAACCGTGTTAATTCAGAAAACCGTGCAAAAAAAACCGCGTTACATTCAATGCAAAAGACTTAGACGATTTTAGGAAAAGGGATGATTTCGGAGTTTTATCAAAAATGTTGTAAGTCCTTTTGAAGGCAAAAGACAGACGATTTTTGAACAGGTTTTTTTTTGCACGGATTATGCAAGTAGCACGGTTTTTGCTTTTTCCAATTCCTTAGGTTTTTGGAAAAGTGGAAACGTCGGATCTTGAGGTTTCCTTTTGTCCCGCACTTTAACAATATGGTTGTTTTCGGTACAGTGTTAACGAGTAGGCACCAAATATCGATACCTGAGGCCATTTGGAATACCAAGATGACGACTTCCGGTCTAACAGAATTTTCAATACATAACCCAATCAGTATGCATATTTTCCGAGCGGGCCTAATGAGCGCATGATAGAGATCAATGTCTGAGGCCATTTTGAAATACAACATTGAGACTATCGGCTTAGCGATATTCTGTATAACTCACAACATGGAGTGTTTTGGAACTGGATTGACAAATATGCAGTTGCCAGAGGTCTGGCGTCATTGTAACAGCCAAGATGGTTCTGATTATTTAGTATAAATATCCAGCGTAAAACAAAAAGATACATTTATTTTTGTATATTTTGCATTTATAAGATAAGAAAAATGTGCTCATGAATGGATTTACTCGAATCAAAAAGCTGACATAATCAGGGGGAAATAATAAAATCAGGTCTTCGCTGTATTATTAAGGGGGGCGTCTGGTGTAAAGTGCTCAAACCGAAAGTTATTTTGTTTTACGATTTTGAAGGCAAGGGAACAATGCATCTTTTATGTAATGTTAAGCTTTAAATTTGTACGTTTATTCTGTACGAAAAAAATATTTGCACGGCCTTATTCTGCGCGGCATGTGACGTGAGACGACGAAACTCACCTCACTTTACGTGACTTTTCTCACCCGATTCTGAGAGTCGACTCGGGTGAGGTGAGATTCCTCATTGCGGTTAAATGGGAGTCTCACGTCACCCGAAGTAACTCTTCAGAATTGGGTGAAGTCACGTAGAGTGAGGTGAGATTAGTCGTCTCACGTTACACGCCGCGCAGAATAGGGTCGGCAGCCACGCAGAGCCACACATACGAGCGTTCCAAGAGTAGACGTCCAACCATTTCCACGTCGAGGAGCGCCGCGGCTAACACGATGACTCTTGATAAAATTGTTTGACACAGGAAATTTAGTAAAATTTGTAAAGCTTAGACTTGTAGTTACTCGATGAACCCAAAAAAAAGTTCGATTTTAGGAAAATGGCTTCATGTAAACCGAAAAATCTCATATTTTTCTGTAAAATTCGTGCACTTTTCTTCAAAATAATAGAGAGAACAATTTTTTCATTCCGTTTTCTGTGGTTCACCGACAGGCTACACATATTGTGCATTTTCATAAAAAAAATCAAGTGAATTCTTTGATTAGTTTTTGAGTTATCGTGTTCACCAATTTGAAAAACGCGGTTTCGAAAAAACGCTATTAAATGATACTCCATATCAAATTGCATCACGGAAAAAATGTCGTGGAAAACAATCTATTTGGTATTTTCTCTTAAAAATTTGGGTGGAAGTAGTTTAAAGTGTATTGTTCACACTGTATTTTTATCGCTGTCAGTCTTAAGAAAATTGTTGCCGATAGATTGAAATCTGCGTGTGTCACAGCAAATACGCGCGAGGAATGCATGGCTGTTTAAAACAAAAGAAGTTCAGCGTGGTCACCGAGATTGCGGGAGACGATTCTAGAGGCTCAATACTAACAATTAAGCGGATAAAAAAGAAGTCGATTTTTTTGCCCACTACACCAGAAGCCCCCTTAAGATGAATGAGATGTACACTAAAGCAGAGATGATGCTTATAGAGATGCGCGAAGACTGAAGCCAAAAGTTCCAATCGAACCCAAAACAACGGTTCCAAACTAGCAATGTAAACAAATATGGCGGATTTAGGAAGTAATGCGTGGGGAGTATCGAGATTGAAATGAAAAGAAATGCATGTCTGCATCCTGCATCATCGATACATTTTTTCTAGTGCAACGAAAAACATGTAGACAGGCTCAGTAACGTAAATCAATGCGTTTCCAAGTTACATGATTGAGTATTGTGGGAAATATTTCAAAAAAGGAATTCGCCAAGCATTCATTAAAACTACAAGTCACTCGCTGTTTACACAATATTCCTGGTTGCCAAAACTAGCAGACAAATAATTTGTAAAACCGTGCAGCCAAATTTACTGTTTTTCTCGCCGCGTGTCTTTATATTTAAAACATCGTCTTGGCACTAAAATAGAAGTCACCATCTTAGATGAAAACATGACTTCCGGAATTGACATCCGGTATCTATTCATTAACGCTATTACAAAAATTCTCACATTGTTGTGGTAATTGAAAATTTTACTAAACCGAAGTAGCCATCTTGATTTTCGAAATGGTCTCAGACATTGATATTTGGCACCTACTCGTCAATCCCGTTCCAAAAATACTCATATTGATTGGGCTTTGGAGAATTCCACAGAACCGGAAGTCGCCATCTTGAATTTCAATATGGCACCAGACATCGATATCTAGCGTCTATTCGTCAATTCCATTCCAAAAATACCCATATTGATTCGATTTTAGAGAATTCCAATGAACCTGAAGTCGCCATCTTGGTTTTCCAAATGGCCTCTGACACTGATCTCTATCATGCGCTCTATTAGGCCCGCTCTGAAAATATGCATGCTGATTGGGTTATAGAGAATTCCACTGAACCGGAAGTCGCCTTCTTGGTTTTTAAAATGGCCTTAAACATCGATATCTGACGGCCACTCATCAATCCCGTTCCAAAAATACCCATATTCATGGGGTTTCAGAGACTTCCACTGGACCGGAAATCGCCATCTTGGTTTTCAAAATGGCCTTAAACGTCGATATCTGACGTTCACTCATCAATTTCGTTCCAAAAATACCCATATTGATGGGGTTTCAGAGAATTCCACTGAACCGGAGATCGCCATCTTGGTTTTCAAAATGGCCTTAAACATCGATATCTGACGTCCACTCATCAATCCCGTTCCAAAAATAGCCATATTGATGGGGTTTCAGAGAATTCCACTGAACCGGAAGTCGCCATCTTGGTTTTCAAAATGGCCTTAAACATCGATATCTGACGTCCACTCATCAATCCCGTTCCAAAAATAGCCATATTGATGGGGTTTCAGAGAATTCCACTGAACCGGAAGTCGCCATCTTGGTTTTCAAAATGGCCTTAAACATCGATATCTGACGTCCACTCATCAATCCCGTTCCAAAAATAGCCATATTGATGGGGTTTCAGAGAATTCCACTGAACCGGAAGTCGCCATCTTGGTTTTCTAAATGGCCTCAGACATGAACATTTGGCATCTACTCGTTAATGCTGTTCCAAAAGCAATCACTTCCACTTTTCCAAAAATCTTCGAAATTCTTTGCATTCAAAATGGAAAAGCAGAAACCGTGTTAATTGCGAAATCCGCGCAAAAAAAATTGATCAAAAATCGTCTAAGTTTTTTGCCTCCAAAAGGACTTAGAACATTTTTGCGAAACCCGTACAAAAAAAATTGTTGAGAAATCGTCTAAGTCTTTTGCCTTTAAAAGGACTTAGAATATTTTTGCGAAAAACCGTGTTAATTGCGAAAACCGTGCAAAAAAAACTTGGTCAAAAACCGTCTAAGTCTTTTGCCTTCATAAGGATTTTTGCTAAAACCGTGTTAATTGCGAAATCCGCGCAAAAAAAATTGATCAAAAATCGTCTAAGTTTTTTGCCTCCAAAAGGACTTAGAACATTTTTGCGAAACCCGTGCAAAAAAAATTGTTGAGAAATCGTCTAAGTCTTTTGCCTTTAAAAGGACTTAGAATATTTTTGCGAAAAACCGTGTTAATTGCGAAAACCGTGCAAAAAAAAACCGTGCTAATTGCGAAAACCGTGTAAAAAAAGCCGTGTAAAAAAAAACCGTGCAAAAAAAAACCGTGTAAAAAAAACCTTAGTGTATAGGACTCGAAAAGAAGAGATAAAAGGCAACTGATGAGAAATGCAATTGATTAGAGAGGTACAAGATACAGCTAAAATCACGATCATCATATGACAAATATACATTAGTACTTCAAATATTACTAATAGCCAACCATCACTCATAGCATATACTTTCTCATTTAACTATTTTTTGCGTGGCGCACGGCCTCTTTGATACACCACTATCGAGGCGTATTGTAACCAACACCTTGAAGCGGGTTTCTTGTATAAATCAAATCCTGAGCAGTCATAATGATTAATGGACATGAGAACTAATTAACCTCTAGTAGTAGAACTTGGTGAAAATAGATACTAAAAAGAACCAATTTAAATTTTTAAATAACTCTATTGAATCTATTGTGGCTTGATGATGTTTACAATACCATCTCAATCCCATCAACCTGCGAGAGGGAAAAATTATAGCAAACATTTATCGCGAACAAAATGATAAATGATCATATTAGGTAGATTCTGATAAAGATCTTGAAAAAAAAATTGAAAATTGATTTCTTGCCAAATTCAAGCGTTGCGTCAAATTGAGAACATAAATCGCGCGCCAAACCCGAAAAATTCGGCAACCGTAATAACCCTGGACTTGTGAATAAAAGTGGATATATAACAGTTTTAAATTGCGCCAGAGGCTCTCGTGACTATCGACATTCTGTCTAATCAATTTTCTCATGCCATCACTATCACCTCAGCCATGACTTCGGTACCGTAAACCGGGGTGACATTGATCACTTTTCGAAGTAATCATTACATATTTTTAGACGCAACACATTTTTTTCAAGTTTAATATTTTTAAACCATGTACTGATATATGGGGAACAAGATTGGTTGGTTTTTTTTACCTAAAATTGTCCGCTTACAGCTATTTTTTCAAAAATGATTTCAAGTTGAAGTCCGTTTTCGTGTTCCGGGGTGACTTTGATAATCTGCATGTTCAGTCACATTAAGTTATTGATGTCGATGTTTTTCATTCAAATGTTTGTTTAGACTAATTCTGCAAAGATACTCATTGTTAAATAGAAGTTAATTAATATTATACAAAGTATTTCGATGTACTGTAAAATTCGAGTAGCCAAAATTCGTATAATTTGTGTCCAACTAGAACAAACGATTCTGAAAAACTTAAAAACTGCTAAAATTGTTTTGTTTCTGTGGTTTATCAATGTACAAAAAGTTTCACCCATTTTAACACGTTAGAATATTGAACAATAAAAAAATGTTGCGAATTTTAGCTTAAAATAGTTTTAAATAATTGCCAACTAGTTTCCCAAAAAATGTATTAAAATAAACAAACTCTTAAAACTAAATTTAGCATATTCCAATCGAAAAGAAAATAAAAACTCGATTGTAATTTATTACTCCTGCTCAAATCTGAGATTTATTTGTTTTATAAAAAATAGACACTTTACGAAGCTTCGTAAAAATCAGGTAAAGTCAAATTTCGGTTTTTTGTAGTTTTTGTACCCAAAAACCGAACAATATACTCAAAAAGTATAACAAATCAGTATTTTATAAGTTTAGAGTAAAAATCATTTCAAATTAAAATGATTCGGTAGACTATTCCGGTTTAATAAGCGATCTACGAAAAAAGTTTCGAGTGATCAAAGTTACCCCGGTTTACGGTACCAGACGACGACGTGCATAATGGATAATAATGCATAATGTCATACGGAATGCTGTAAGCCGTGTATAAAATATATGTAATTATTCGAGTTTCATGGAGAAACATTCTAGTCAAATCTACTATGGAATATCAAACTTTATAGATAATACCAAGACCCTAGCACAGACGCTTGTTATCAATATTCCAGTGAATTCACAGTATAACCAAAACTTTCATCTCTTCATCATAACGGCATTTTATCTCGTACCAACAGAAAGCTCGCAAAAGACTATGTTGGTAGTTCTACGCTTGCACCACCGTATCAAAATGCATGCGTGACCTAGCATCTCAACTCAACCCATAGTAGGAACAAACTCACCCTACGAAGAGTACAGGTTATTAGATTTAATTGGTTGTTAGTCATGTTTAAAGCTTTGTTCAAGTTGACACCTCTGTAGACCTGCTAGCGACGACATAACGACTGAGGGGTTAGCTGCATGTGAGCAGAGAACAAACGAAAGGAAAGGGGTGATGATTGTGACGCGATAATCTGATTGCCGAGAAGAAAGTTGCCCTTACATTTGAATGGGTTGGAAAGTTTCACTTGCGCTTTTATTATGACGGGACTGGTTTTCTGCTTTTCTCACGTATCTACGGGTTACTGTGGCTAGATCAATGATCAAGCATCAGTTTTGTTGGGGATTCTAACGCTTGCCGTACTTAGTCTAATTAGGCTCACAAGGGATGATTCATATAAGTTAATAAGTTAATTATAATAAGTTAAACTCGATGCTGCCATTGTTCTAAAATAGTGCGCTCAGTGGTCGGATCAATGTATACTTGAAAGTTTATAAATGTTATTAATTCAACCAAAATCAAACTACACTTTCGAACAGATGGACTTATGACTTAAGATTTATGGACTATGACATATGAATGACAATAAAAAAATGAATGATCAAAAAACCTCAACATTACGTAATGAAGATCGAAAAAATTCATCTGCAAAATACAAATTCCTTCTATAGTTGTAATTAATCAACAGTCCTGGATTAAAGCTATTCCTCGCAAGCTTCGTTTTATTAGTCAACGATACAACTATAGCAATAAAATAGGATAACCTTTTCCAAAGATAAATTAACAGTTTAATGAGAAATTGTCAACTTTTCACATAAAGTTACTGAGAAACTGCAATAGAATTCTAATGTTATCTAAGAAGTTCTACTGAAAATTCTACCGTGTGTGAGATCGTTTAAAATAAACAAATATAAAAACATAAACATGGGTTAGAAGATCGACGTCAAAAGATTTAAATTTACATAAATTCATTGTGGCATTCATTGCCTCCAAATGGATTTCCTGAAGCAGATACAACGTCTTGTTTGTAGATATCGATCACCAAACAAACGACATTGTTATCAACTTCTTTGCCGAAACCGAAACTGTAGTACCCGGTTGCCTTTCAGTGTATAAAATTTGCCCATTCCCGTTACTGTCTGAAACCAACCGGACTGCTCGTGCAGAGTACAACCCACTCGGAAAAAAAATGATGACGATAAATTTACATGGAAAAGGAGAAGCACCACTGCAACTTATATTGTTATTCTTCTGAAGTATTGGGTAGCATGATCGATTGTACTGGACGGGTATATAGCATTGTACTACGTTGGACGGAAAAATGTCGCTTTCAATAGTTATCTTTTATATTGCAGGAAATTGTGTAGGTAGCGAGCGGAAAGAAAACTTCTTGAGCTTGTGATAGAAAAAGGTGACATTTTCACGCAGATACAGTTCATGAAGACTGGACAAGGAAAAAAAGCCCTTGACTAAAGAATCTTCAACATTCTTACGACCGAATGTAGTTGTTTTGACCTTCTTATGAATCCTATCCTACCACGATTGAGGTCGACCTAAAACAGTAAAATGGAAATATATGGAAATTTGTCTACTGCCGCCAATTCAGTTTGGGATATTGGGACTCTGTCAGGACTGAATTACTATGTGTAAGTGCATATTTGTGTCCAATGGCACAAATTCACAACACACCAGCTGTAGGATGTATAACTCATGCTGATTCCACTTAGTTCCAGTAACCTCGTCGACGCGACCGTGCGCAATTGCTGGCACAATGGGACTGTATATCCCTACTGTAATTTGTTACAGTTCAGATAGGATTGTAGCGCAGAACGCGTTACTGCCATTTTTTTCTTTGAAAACAACAATGTCCAGGCTCCAAACATCCAATAGGAAAAAGTGACGAAGTCCTAATGCCAATAGTTTCCAGTATTCCCCAATGTGTTGTTATTCAAAAAGTAAACATGTTAATGAAGAGGACTAACGAACACTCGCTCAAATGCCTCCCAAATGTGCATGGCTACACAATCCCTCGCACGCCCTTTTGAAAAAGATTAAATTTACTCAAAATCTTAATTTATAGCCATGCAATTTATTTGTTTATACGTGCCAAACAATCCTATGTTTGTTGTTAGGTTTATGTTGCTCCCGAACGATTGGCGCGCTTCCCATTCCACACCTGGTCGCCACGACCACCGTATGTTTTTAATGTTCCTCTCTTGCACGGGATGATGGGGCGGGAGGCGTCGGCAAATGCCGAGGAATGTTGAAGCCGCCTAGCAGAACCGAATTGATGTATTTATTGGTGCTTTCTGCTGCTATTTTGTTCTTGAACTGAGCCTGCTGGTCATGAAATCCAGTATCGATCCACTTGTGGTGCCCTACATTTTTTATGTTGGTGGTGGATAAACTAGAAGTGTTCAGTGTTAGGGAGTGAATAACGTTTCAACTTTTTTGAAAGTGATATAGGGTTACTGGCTGAAATGCCGCCACTTATTTTTGTGGGGTCCGCCATATTGAATCGGCCATTTTGAATTTCGAAAAACTGGCTTCAGATTCGTAATCAGCGTTGTCCAAAACCCGCTATACTAGATGATTGTTGCAAAACAGTTACATTTTGGCACGAATAATTCATCGAAAGTGTTCTCAAAACAATAGACGCGTTTATCTCAATTTTTTCAAAACTGCGTAATCTCATTTGGAAACGGTTCAATTTAAAGACTTCATCTTTTGATCTCTCGACAGAAAGCCTTTTTCATTGGACGAAAGAGCTATACAATCTAAGAATTCTTTGTATTCTCTATGTTTAGTGAAGCCTTTAAGTGAAAAAATAGACTAAAAATCGACCTTAAAGTTTTAGATTGAACCATTACGCTAAATATGAGATTTTTTACCCGTTCTTAGGCCATTCTTCCAATACAGTTCACTTTAGAAGCTGATTATTAGTTTTATGTTTCAAATCGATCCTGAGGCAATTTTGGAATTCCACGTGCACCACGGGCGCCATTTTGCTTTTTCGTCTTCCAAAAATTGTAAATGGAGACTAAAATATAAGCTTTTTGAATCCTGAAATTGTTTCCTTTTATGTTTTTTCATCGGACCACAAAAAAATCCAAATTTTGCGTAGTATTTGGTAATTTGAATGAGAACATCCCCAGGCGGTGGTAAGTTATTTTCGTCCACGTCTCTTATCACCTATTTTATAGGTGATTTTTATTCATCAACACTGCTATCTTTGAAAATGAGCCACCTTGGTTATGCAACTGATTTTCCCGATCTTGTTTTATTGCAAATAATTAAGCAACCTTCTTTTTATTATATTCAAAATTGTACATATTTTGTCGTATGCAATTTTAGATATTCTTTGATTTGATGGCATTGTAGGGAACACGTATCCGCCAGTTGAAACCAATGGAGCTGACATTTCGTTGGACTGATCAAACTAAACTAGGAAACTCATCCACTAGGCATTTAATGTACGTGGGGAATACGCATGGCCTTGTCTGAGTGAAATGATGGCTGCTGAATTATGTATGAGGGTTAAGAATTGGCGGTTCGCGAGAAGAATCGAATCGCAGAAACACGAAGAACAAATGTTTTATTGCAATATTCATTGGCTTAATGTTAGTCCATTAAATCATCAATAAAGCTTGAGCTTGTGCGACCACCCCTAGCTGCTACAAGCACAGGGAACAAGCAGATATTTTTGCTTGGGAGTAGCGAAACATCTTTCAATATGCAACTCTTGATAATCTTAAAGTGTTGATTGATCAATACCGGGTGCCGGCCAGGCCCGAACATAGATCGCGGAAGGAGGGGGAAGGAATGGTTGGTCCGATACTTGCTTTTGCTAGAGGCCGTATATACTACTGCGCACTCCACAAGTATCACGAGCGGAGGATATTTGTTAGTATAGAAGTTGGATTCTACTTCTTCTTTACCGACGCCAGAGAGGTGACTCCACTATCTGGACTAGATACCGATCCATCACCTCATGGACCGGGGACCAACGGCTTTACTTCCCCTACAAAAGAAAACGTGACAACAGATTTTTTTACCTCAGAAAAATCTCAACGACATCGGCTGGAATTGAACTCAGGCCAATTGGAATGAGTGGCGCAAAAAGTGACAAATTAGTTTCCTTTTCCAGCCTTCCGACTGTCGGCTACCCGGAGCTGAAGTTGCCTTTTTAACAAACCGAGCATTTCAAAATTAATTCAGTAATGAGCCTATTTTTACCATGTTTCTATTATCACTACCCATTTGAAGCCGTTGGTTAGAGCAGCATCCGCCATATTTGTTCAACGCATTGGAACAAATGGTATTGCATCAGCGGATAATTTTTCCACACAGAGCTTCACTTTTCGTATCCCGTACCGTTTTTTTTAAATTGTTGAACCACCCAAAACTAAACTTGAAGGAATCTGACACGTTAAGGATTTGGACAAATATCTTGACTATTAAAATCAGTGTATTCGAAGGGACTACGATTCAGTTCTCGTTGCTTCAATATCCATAGAAATAGTCCCCTATCCAATCGTTGATGTTGTCCTTCCAAAAGAAAAGTATTCACGTCAATTCAAGAAAAAATGCATGTCTCGGCATATCTACCATATCTTGCCTATTTTGTTTTTATTATTATTTTGTTAGATTTTCCTGCTGATAACTAACAAGCGAATAAAAAAGTCGATTTTTTAACCGCTACACCAGATGCCTCCTTAAGGCTCAAGTTACCTCAAGGCTTGGTAGTATGCGTAAGAAAAATTGTGTTCAGCTTTGCCACCAGATTATCCATTTAAACCTTTTCAAAACTCTAAAAGAAGAATATCAGTCGATTTATTAGATCATCACGATTCAATTCATGCAAAATACCTGCTGGAAAAACCATCGGCTTAGCTGGATGGTGCTTTTGAAAAAGTGGCTGTGATTTTTTATCACACTACCACACCGAGCTGGGGTACGCACCACAACTGCGCAATGAAAAAACCACAGCCACTTTTTCAAAAGCACCGTTTAGCTAAGCCGATGGTTTTTCCAGCAGGTATTTTGCATGAATTGAATCGTGATGATCTAATAAATCAACTGATATTCTTCTTTTAGAGTTTTAAAAAGGTTTAAATGGATAATCCGGTGGCAAAGCTGAACACAAATTTTCCTACCCACACTACCAAGCGTTCAATTCTAACACATGCTTAAAAAAGGTAACTTGAACCTTAAGGGCACGGCAAATAAGTTACGGAGAATTTAAAACAAAAATTGGACTCACCCGAAAGATATTTCAATTTCAGCTATCCTAGTCATTGCAATAACATTTTTGGTAGAACATGATTTCGAGATTATTCACGTTTAAAGTTTCGCGCCGCACCCTCCGCCCACGTAAAGGAACATGATGAACAGTGCCATAACTTTGCTTCTACTGATTAGACCTCTATAAAAAGTTCAGATACATTCTTAAGATACTATACTTTACGATAAAGGAATAAAAAAGTTCGACTTTTTGACCGACCTCATCACATATAAACTCTTAACGAAATAGTCCAAAACCCCATAAAAGGCTCATTACCATATATGTAAAAAGCAAATTGTAAAAATTCCTTGAAAGTGCCAGGATACAACATGTGGCTTAATTGGATCAAAACGCAGCGTGCCTTGTCTGTTTTTCAAAAAGCGTGATATAATCGAGACAAAACCGTGATATAATCGAGGGTGATATAAACGAGTATTGATATAAACGGTCCTGCAATTCTGGGTGGAGGGTGACTTCCAGTTGACAGGCGCCCCAACAACCATTTGTCGGTGCTGCTTCCCGATCTACTCGAACTATTCTCCGGCGGTTTTCTCTCGAAGTCGTTATTTCGATGCTGGTCGCTTAGGTGTCGAGGTCAGTCCTGTGATTCTGGGGAGTCGCTTTGACTTTACGCTTGTCCGGACATGCCGCAGACTCAGGTGATTTGCATTTAATGCCAAAAGATCCTGACTCCTGCGTTGCAGAAGACAAAGAATTAAGTTGTCTGGACGATTGCCTTGTACGCAGCGCACCTGGGTTCGGGTCCCGACCCCGCTCATAGGGTTAGAAATTTTTCCTAAGAGATTTTTCTAACCCGAAGAGGCGAATGACCTTAAGGTTAAAACCTCTATAATTGAAAAAAAAAAGTTGTCTGGAAACTCTAAGCTTGCTCATATGACCCCCCTCCACGCTTTTCTAAACTTTCTTACTTCAAAACTTACTTGAAAATCATTTCACACCTTATGAGTTTTTAATATGGATTTTCAAAATATGCAAAGATATGCTGGTTTTTTATGCGGATTTTCAAAGTTATGAGGTTTTTAAGCGGTACGTATCCCCCGCATAAAAACTTCAGTGTACTAACATTCCTTTCCTCCCCCGATGACTGCAAGGACGTGGCCGGCGCCGTAATTTGCGTTTCAAAGTATAGAACTCTCCAAACGTGCACATTGAGGATGAATAGCTACTCGCAGACCCTATTCGTTGATTCTCTGTGCAATTTCGCTTATTTTGGTCAATCACCGAGTAGCAACTACGAATTGTACGGTCAACATGCTCATGTTCAATCCTAGTCACCGCCCGCAACGATGTTTTTGGAAAAACTTGATTTCGAAAAAATCGCGTTTGCTCTACTTCTACTGTTATACTGTCTATAATCGCAAGTCAGTACCATGTAGATAGGTAATCCCAGAGAACACGGGTCTAACTTGCGATTATGGGCAGTATACTACATAATCAGAGAGGATTATGAAACTACATCAAGGCACTAAAGAATGTTTTAACAGCTTTGATTTAAGAAAGTAAAAAATATGTTCCAATTTTGGCAATGTTCCCGTTTTGACAGCCTTAATTTCGCCAAGGGGCTGATAAAAACAGGTCTTCACTGTAGCATTTGAAAAAAAAATTATCATGCATTATTTTGCTGAAGTAACTAAATCGTTATCTTTTCTATTTTAGCAATTAAGAACAATTTGTGAAGCATATTCTTAAGTTTGAATATTTTTTTTTAACAAGAACAATGACCTCGCAGTTTTTTTTACCTACTACTAACATATACTAAAATCTTACAAAAGGAAATGTTGGCTTGAAAATGTTTTTGTAATCCTTGAAGATATATGGATTTGTAGAAAACCAATCGCTTGTAAGTCCATATAAAAGAAAAAGAAATTCAGAAAATGTGCGTCAATAGAAGAACTGCTCTAGAACTGGATATTATAACTAGATTTTCAAGAGCCATCCGACCTTCAATATTTGAAAACTGAAATTCACAACACATTGCTCAGCAAAGGTGCTTCAATTTGATTGTTTTATAGGTTTGTAGAACAGTGCTTAAACTAATTTTAAATATTTCAAAAGTTGATAACTTAAGCACCCTAACCACAAAAAAACCAACCAGATTGAACTTGTAATATGAAAATTAAAAAAAATCGCTGAAAAATACATAATTGTCGATACTTTTTACGTGTTGCAGATTCGAAATTATAAATATATGGCTTTTGCGTCAAATGAAGGAATTATGAAAATACGCAACAGCACATTCAAAAAAATTTTATGCATCTAAAAAAATCATTTCATTGAACAACAAGTATAAAAATGTTGTTTTAAAATATCCATATTAGGTGTGAGCAAAATAACGAGAATTAGTGCTCAGCATACGCTCCCAAATGATTGCAATGGTATATCAACTCCACTATTTGCAAGACTTTCAAGCAAAAACAAACTTATTTTATCCACCCTGATAAGGCGTCCCCGACTGGACGGGAATGAATAGACTCTACATAAACATGTGATGAATTAGCAACAAAGTAAACAGTTCCCCACATCTCGGATGGATAGTGCTCATAAAATAATTCCTTGTTCCTAGACTTTGTTCCGTAGCATGATAAAGATATCCTGCTTCATTTTCAACGCTTTAAAAATCGTGCTCCGTCGACGTGAATAGGAATGTCGCAATGACTGAATGTTGGCATCGGGTCAATGTGATGTATACTGTAGTCTTGAAAGTACAGAACATTCATCTCGGATATTTCTTTGCTCCTAAATGGCCAAAATAAATGTCGCACTGATTTATAATGGTTGATGGCATTGCACCGCTGAGTAATCGCCTTCTACGCCGCAGAGTAATCTAAAAATAAACAATCAACACAGGTTTTATCCGACGTCTTATCACCGATAATAAATAAGGCGCCAAAAACTGAGATCTTAGTAAAAAGCATCGTCTTGGTAATACATTCCAGTAAGGAACATTACCGTCGATTTCAACAAATTTCCCAGTATAAGCGTACGAGCAATCTCGCAGGATTTTTTCTACGGTCATACTAACACCAAGAATCCTTCCAGACCACGGTTAGTCCATGAAACCAGCACTGGAACACTGGTATACCACGAGAGCTAGCCAAAGAAAAATGCGCAAATGTCAAAGTTTTGAGAAACAATCGCGTATGAAAAAATGGCCAGCTGAGTTCGGGCCAGTCTGTCCTAAATGGAGTGAAAATGGAATGGCGCGACGAGCCGACAAACCGGCCTTGAATGGCCCTTTTCATTTGTCCGCTATTTATTTCCACAAAAACCAGATGGCGGCCATTTGACCAAGCTCCAGACCAGCGCGCGTGAAGCCGGCGAGAATGAAGCGAACTGTTACTGGGTAAAGCTAGAGCTTGTTCGTTGGCTTGAGGAGGTAAAGTCTATCGGACATTAAGCAGGTCCGCAACGTTCCGTGCAGTCGGCGGGAAATTGCTTCCTCTCGAGAAGAAAAGAACGATGATACGCGCCAGCAGTGGCTGACTGGAGGACGCTTATGATGATGATGATGCAACCTTCAAATTGGTATGTCGATGGGCGCGTTCCAGAAATAGAAACATGTTCGGCGGAAGAGTGCCATATATCGTAACTTTTGAAATGTGCTTTGATTCTTCGAAATACTTGTATGTGTAAAATTAACATAGTTTGATACATACTTGTTTAATAACCTAATGAATTGATGCCCTATGTGAATTAGCATACCTGAAAAAAGAGGAAAAAGTATAGCTTAGTAGAATATTTGTTCGCGCTTTTTTAAGCATAGTAACAAAATCTTTGTTCCGCTGGTTGATAAATTGCCCACATCAGTCAATCGAAGAAATCATACTATTATACTTGCTGACAAGAACGATGTACTAATAGGTTGAGAAAGACACAGTTTCTTAATGGCAACGTCGTGGATATATTGCCGCAAAAGGATTATGACACAAATCCGGAATATGGGAAGAACCCCTTGTACATCATAATATCCCGGACGCCTTAAAAACACCAGAGTGACTCAAGGTTGCATGAAGAGCATTTAAAATGGTCATAATTAGCGAGCACAGCCCTTTTTGAGCCCAAATTGTGGGAGCGATTGGCTGCTCCTCGGACTTGTCCATTGCATGTAAAGTTTGTATTAAAATTAGTACGGGAAAACGTACTTGTATGAACTTCCATTCACATAGATCGCTATTTTACTGAAATTGAATAAAAAAATGCAATGAAAGAGTAGTGCAGAGTAGAAAAACTCATAGTAAGAGAACTGCGGAGAGAAAAACAGCATTTTTGGCAAGGTATGCCCCGGCATTGTATGGCAACACGTCCAATGTCATAAGGATAGTCAATGTTCGATTGGATTCGTTTTTTGACAGCTAAACGCGAATCCAATCGACCCAAAATGGAGTCTCCGCAGTTCTCTTTCTAGAGTTTTTCTAGTGCAGAGTATGATTAATAACTTTGTCAAAAACTGTAGCTTGCTAGGATTAAAAAATACGGTTTTAGGATACAAGGGTTAAATTAAACGCAGAAATTTAATAATTCTGGCAACACTGCAAATGTACACCAACATCTACGTTTCAATCCTAAATATCTCAGAAGTTGAAGGGCTGGCGCTCAAAATGGACTAACCCACATTTTGCATTTTTTACAGAATATGGGAAAAACCCACATTTCCAAATTAATATCGTTATAATTGTAAAAATACACGATTTTATTAGTTCATTTACCCATGTTGTCTAAAAAAATAAGATCATTACATGAACTATCTTTCAATTCACGAGCATTTTCGTTATTCGAGGGGGTAACCCCGGAGGCACCTAGCGCCCAAAATGGGATAACCCACAATTCACACGTCCTTTCCTTATCTTTCGTTTTGTGTCTTTGACAAAGTTGTTGCATGTCATCTAGCACTTTATTTGATTGTTTCATATTAGTTCAATATGTCTTCTTAATATACTAACTTTGTATGTCTAAAAGTTTTGAAATATGACGCATTTTTGAAAACATTATCTGTAAGCAAAATTTTTAACCAAAACATACTCCATCTCGAAGCATACAGGACATACAAAGTTTGCATATTCAGAAAATAGCATAGCATAGCAAAACCGACCGCACTCGTCATGGGTGGCTGATACAGTGAAATCTTTTTATACGACAGTATAGTTCACTGCACACCTGACCATGTCCTTACGATCGCAAAAGGGAAGGGAATTTTAGTTGAATACCTACTTAAGAAGATACGCAATCTCCATAGGTATTACGGATGTTCGAATTCGTTAGTAAGGAAAGGAAAATGGGATGTGAATTGGGAGTGATCTTATATATTCAACAAAATGGATAATGATAATTATTATAAATCGGATTGATCTCACCAGATTTATTTCGATGATGGCACCACCGACAGATTACTTTCTCCAAACATCCCGCTTAGCTGGGTTATCACAGCAATGAAAAACTGGAGATGTAGTTGACGAAGGAGGCGACGATTCTGACTGCAAATCAGTAACAAACTGATATCCATGCTGACTGATTTGCATTTTGCACACTCGCACAAGAAATTTTCACAGTTTTGAACAACTCATTTCTTCAGTACAGAAAGTTGCAGTATCAAGAACTAGTTTCCAATCGGTGAAAAAACGTGACACATTGAATTTGCGTCCAACTTTACTCCACAAAGTTTGCATATTCAGAAAAATATATTTAAAATGATAGCAACTACAACTTTCTCGATAGTATTTTTTTCCGAGAGTTGTTCTACTGGGGTGGGGTGATAATACGACGCATACAGTGCCGCCTAGCGGCGAAAATGGGAGCTAGTGGGTTTTCTCCATATAAGTTGTCGAAAAATCCCATACAAACTTCTGGCACATTGGTCCGGTAGCTAGACTTGTCCGATTTGCTTCAAATTTGGTGCAAGTACTCCTGGTGGGACTAGGAATCGAGTAAGGGGTGGACCGATTGAGTTTTCAAAAATTCATTTTTTTTCTGGGCAGTCTACTCCTCAACCTAGGGGACGGTCATCCAGTAATCATAGAATTTTGAATATATGTCATTCAACGCATGAGAAGCCTAGAAAAAATATAAAATATCGACACAAGCTTTTGAGGTCTTGTCCAACCTCTGACCAGGATGATCTGGGAACCAATTTCACAAAAATTACACTTGACGTTGATTTGTTCCCAGCGGTTTGCTATTGAATTTTGACAGATCAAAACAGTGGGACCGTTCTAAAACGCCACCTTGTAGATAGGGAACAAACAACGATCGCCAAAACATCGGTACTTCAGCTTATTTTCAAGTGTTGCTATCGCATTCGGCAAGAAATACGATTAAAACCAAATTTTTATCTATCATCAAATGTTACCAATCTAAGTTACCATCATTGGGGCTGAAGAGCTTGTTGGTGTACGTACAAATGAATGAACTATTGCTTTCGGTTGTTGCATTTGGCATAAGGTCTGTACTTCCTTTGTTACCGAACGAAAGGTCACAGGTCATTTGGCATAATTTGAAGAATTGATCACACTGAAGGTCATTTGGCATAAAGGACATTTGGCATAACGGTTATTTGCCATAATGGTCATTTGGCATATTTATTAGAATTGATCACACTGAAGGTCATTTGGCATAACCGACATTTGGCATAACGGACATTTAACATAACGAACATTTAGCATAACGAAAATTTGACATAATTTTGCTAAGTGATCTCACTGAGTCTTTTGGCATAACATACGAATGTATAGGTTATCAGATGAATGACCCATTAGGTTAAAGCTTTATCGTTTTTATCAACCCCTTGGTGAATTTTAGGCTTATAAAACCGGGACATTGATAAAATCGGAACATATTTTTCTTTTTTTTAAGAAACCAAAGCTCTTAAAATATTCTTCTTCAGATATAGCCTCATAACCTTTCTTGATTATTTAACTTAAACATCCCTTAAGGGGGCCTGACAGCGCAAAATTTAAAAAAAGATACTAATTTTATTTTCGCATATTTCGGATCTCAAAGATTAAAGGATTTGCTTGAATTCAATTTGGTTCGTCTGCTAATGCCCATCAAACTACCAACTATCAATTTCCATAAGAAGCTGATAAAAACGGGTCATAAAGCTGATAAAATCAGGGGTAGCTGAAATAGGGGCTGATAAAATCGGGTCTTCACTGCATTTCGAGTGAATTTTTAGCATTTAATAACTGATTTGGGCTTTTCTTAAATACAAGCAGTTTCATTTTTGAAATTTTTGTGCTTGTCCATTCTTGCAATTATGGATTCTTTGCTATGACATACGTTTTAGTATAGTATGGTGTAGAACTACGATCCGCCCAACGTATGTTTTGTTTTGGCCATTATTATTATAATTCGCCAGTGAGTTTTGGTTTTCCATACAATATCTCAATGATTAAAATAATACTTATCATCTTTCTTTTTATCATAAGCCATTTTTTCAAATTATATACTTTATCGGCGGCGGAAGCGGCGGCCCCTTGCAAGCAAACCTGCGATCCACTCGCTTGCCCGGATTACTTAAACATATTTATTTATTTATTTATTTAATTGTTGCTCAAGTAGCGTAAGAAATTCATCTTTTTTATGTTACAACGATCTTACTTGGTAATGATTAATAACATTGAAATTTGAGTTTAACTAATTATTATTTGCTTCCTATCCAATTCAAAAATTCTGTGCACTGCCTCTTAAATACTTCCAATGATTGTATACGTTTGAGTGAACCCGGCAGAGAGTTCCACATACAAACACCTCGCACAAAAAAAGAGTTGTAGAAGGATGTAAAATGGGCTGGAATTGTGAAATTGTCAAATCTTGCGCTTCGAAAAGGTTGTAGTTTCTCAAATAATTTGGACTTTTTTTTCGAGAGTTGTCCTACTGGAGCTGTAGAGCTACGTTCTCGAAAGGACTCCCCGTCAGAATCACATACTACAATTTGCAGACGAGACAGGCAATGTCGCCCACTAAAACACTGCATTAGGCCAATTGTAGCGGGCCGTGATTCTGAAAGTGATATTCATTGTACGGTACAGGTATGTGCGGGCGTAGGGACTCGCGATCGCGTGTATCATCGCGAAGAGCTCGAGCATTTGTACTTTAACATGTTCGATCACGTGTGCGTTTGTATGTCGCGTGTGCTAACGTGTATGTATCTTCGCGTGTATGAATTCTATTTTATAACCGTGTGCGTTTCGCATATTCATGTGTGTTCTTGGATAATCGCGCGCGGACCGTGAATCTAGTTCTTTATTTTTTGGTGAACTGCTAAGATGCTAAAAGAGTGTGAGATCTTCCATATCACTAGAGTGCCCGGTGATGTCGCCATGTTGTCTAGTGGATATGTGCTTTATTTTTTTATTGGTCCTACTGAATGTATGGACCTAAGTTATTAGGGCAGAGAGTAATGGAATCCGGACGTGACCGATTCATGAGCGCGCGAAAACGGACGTTTGTAGGTTCGTGTTTGAGACAGCGTTTGAAACTTCGTGAGTGCTAAAACGTTCTCCTTATTACCGGGGTGTTATAAAGTTTGCGCGATCGCGAACGTAGGTGTGCGTTGTTAATCGCGACGGGCTTAAGCGTTCGTACGTTAACGTGTATGTCACGTGTGCTCGCGTTTATGTGACTTCGCGTGTACAAGACTGGATTTTGTAACCGTGTGGCATTTCCTATATACGCGTGCGTTCTTGGATGGTCACGCGGACCTTCATTCTGATAGTTTTTGGTGTACAATTCACATTCTGACAGGGAGTAAGTTACCCCATATCACTAGAGTCCTCTCAGTCATGTCGCCATGTAACGTGGTGCCCAGAGGATATGAGTTTTTTTTAATTGATCGGATTGAATGCATGGACCTAGTCTGCTGATATCAAGGATAGAAACATCCGGTAGTGACCGATTCATGTTCGTGCGACAGCGGGAGTTTTTAGGTTCACGAATGAGACCGCGTTTGAAAATTTATAGGATCTGAGACATTCACTTTATCACCGGGATGTTATCATGTTTACGAGATTGCGGGTGTAGGTGCCGGGTATGGTCGCGAAGGGCTCAAGCATTGTATATTAACGTGTTTGTCACGTGTATGTGACTTCACGTGTATAATTTTGATTTTATAATAATGTAGTGTGTGTTCTTGTTTGATCGCACGCGGACCGTGAATCTGATGCTTAATTTTTAGTGTATGGTACAGATGGTAGTCCGTTTCTCCATATCACTTGAATTCCAGGTCATGTCACCATGGAACTTGTTGTTTAGTGAATATGAATGTCATTTTTTTGATTGGTTCAACTGAAGGCATTAGTCCAGACTGGTAAAACTTTCGGACGTGACCGTTTCATGATCGCGCGAGTGGTGGGTTAATGTTTGAGACCGTGTTTGGAAGTTTGCGACGTTTACTTAACTACCGGGGTGTTTTCCTGTAGGCGAAATCGCGGGTATAAGTATATGTGGATTATTGCAATTACATGGTCGCGTTTGTGGCCAGGTTTGTGTTATTGCGAAGGCCACGAGTGTTTGTATCTATATGAGTATATATAGTGTATAGTAGAGATATACTAATAAAAGGAATCATAGCATGCCGAATAAAGAAAAAAAGATGCAAAGAGCTTGACTAGAAGTGTATAAATAGAACAATACTATTTTGGTATACATAAATAATGGAAAAGCAAACTAATAGATGTACAAAAGAAGCAGACTAATGAAGTAGAATAGAAAAATACATGTAACATGCAATCAAACTCGTCTAAATGCAGCAAATGTTGTGTATTTATCATTAACGACAATTGCATTCTGTTAGACTTTCATCATGCTATGCTGGCCGGGAGTGGATGACTCACGTGCGTCGGTAAATTTATTGTACCCTAATTTATCCAACCCGTTTTCCCCGAATGAATAGAACCAAATGCTCAGATTGATGACCAGAAGTATTAGCCACTACTCTATCATATACCTCAGTTCTACATCCATTCCTTGACCCAACTGTCACAAATACTCAGACGAATACATACATAGATAGACAAAGGACTAGCACATAACAGTTGTACACTAGTACGAAAAGCTACGATTATCACAAAGCTATAACTAATAGGTTTCTACTTATTCTACTTTATTCAATTAATTTAATTAGTATATGCACGATGACGAAGTCGACCGATAAATGGACACACAATGACTCCCTCCGTGAGCTCCGTACGCGAATACCACCAATAGAACAATATTTGCAAACACGGCACACAGCAAAGGTCAATCTACGTTGATCCGCCAGTCGGCCACGCCACCGCGCATAGACCAGTGGTTTAGCATTGGTATGCGCAGGTGCAGAGTATGAAAAAGCATATAACATAAAAAAGGCACATAAGCCCTCTCGGTCTCCTCGATGCACTACTATCGAGGCGTAATGTAATACTCATCTTAAAGCAATTGTCTGTCAGAGGTTCTGTAGGACTGATGCACGCAATATGCTTGATGATGTTTGCAATACCGTCAAACCCCTAAACCTTGGGGAGGGGAAATAGTTTGTTCGACATGTTGTGCCAAAAAAAAAACGACATGCAAAAAAACTAAAGGTCGTACATATATTTACAGTACCTACACGTCACAACAGCAAGTGATCAAAGGAGCTGAAGCAATCTGTCAAGCTGTCCGATAAAACATGCACGTATGAGCGCAAACAGTAACAATCACCTATGTGGAAGTTTGTAATGTCTAAATGTGCAAATACCTTTTACTATTCAATTAAATAAGCGTCATTCATCACTCATACTTTCTAAGCATCGACCGGCAACAGCTTGTTTAACACCATTTCAAAAGACGCATTATTGACAAAGGATCTCGGTATGGCTCCAGGCAAACTTTCAATGAACGATGAGCTATTCCGAACAAGTTCACCTCTTGTTCCAGCGTTCACAACAAAACGCTTGCGGCACTCAGTTCCGACTACATTCCGCATGGTTGATTTCGTCGTTCTAGTTTTTCATCGCGCTTTTCAGCATTCAGTATCATCCCCCGCATTTCGACAGCAACGTTCGCGAAGTCAATGTTAAAGTTGCCTCCGGTTCGCCGGGTAAGTTCGTTAGCTAGCACAACATGCTTCCAGGCGGTGTGAAATATGATAGGACCCCATCCTTCAGGCAAGAGAATAAATATGTGTGTGAACTGTAAAATGCCACCACCGTCGCCTCGATGATGCATTGGATTAAACTGTGGCTGATGGAGCTCTCACCCACCCCGTGCGGGTTAGATGTGCCATCACCGTTATGAAGGTCTGCTCTACACTGAAGTTCGCACTAGAGGCGTTACTACTCATAATCATTAATGTCACAATCAATCGACAAACGTATAGCTGCTCTCTGCGTGTCAACGTTGTTGGTGTTGTATGTGCTAACAAGCCTTTCAATTCGCAGATGCGTCTTTTGATGCTGATCTATTGGGGAGATAGTGTATGTGCGTGGGTTGTGTCAGAAACATCAATTCGAGCACCATGTGGTGTTTGCTGAAGTAGTTTGTTCCAACTCTTATTCAATGAAATTTAAATTTTTGAACATCTTTCACCGATTTTGTCAAAGAGAAACAAAAACCAAAAATCCTAACGCTCTGTCATCGTTGTTAAACAACTCAAGGGTGAAGATAAAATAATGACGGGAGTGAAGAAAAGCCGTTTGCATTCTGCTATGATGCTCTCGCTAATGAGCTAATTTCATTCGCTCGGCTGTCCTCATTATTTTCAGTCGATGAAAACACCCAAACCCCTCCCGGCACGAATCACAGCTGCGAAAAGGTCAGTCGGCTCCAAGGAGGCCAATGTCACCATTAGTAGCATTTTCTTCTACCATTACCGCCCCAGTTGGTGGTCGGCGGATTCGCTGGCATCATTTTCGCGCAGTAATGGACCAACCAGAGTGGCGGCAGTCGGAAGTATAGTCATTTCTGGACCATCGGATAATATGCACAAACACTTCTCGCTGCTGAAAGTACTCTACTGTAGCTATATAGTCGTTCGTAGAAACGCTCTGGAGATAAAGATTAAAGGAGAACGAAACCGACTGGCAGGAGCAAATATCTCGATGAAAGCTTTGCTAAGGCTTGTTGCAATTGCCAAGCAAGCGAATTTTTGGTTTAAGTGCAAATGTCTCGACAAACATATGATTACGGCCTAAAAGCCAACTGTCAAAATCCACTTTGAATGGAAATTCCGGACAAACCGTTACTAGTCGAACACAGTTCACAACAGTTTATGAAAGCGAAAACTTTTCTCTATCGTTTACTACTTACATCTGTGATTGGCGCGTAACGGTTTGTCCGGAATTTCCATTCAAAGTGAATTTTGACAGTTGGCTTTTAGGCCGTAATCATATGTTTGTCGAGATGTGTTCCAGTTTCATAACACTTTTTTTAATTCTTGTTTTTGAGTAGGCTGAACAGAGCCGTGAGTCTTTTCAAGATTTACCCGAATGAGATGTTTGCAATGTTTGCTTATACGGGTCCGTCGTGTTCGGCATCTGCTTGGTAGTGCTGTTTGTTGGTTTGGAAATACTAGACACAGTCTTCGTTGAACGGACATTCGTTGCTACCTAAGCTACTGTTTGTACAACCGTTTGTCATTTTTCTGAAGATTGTACGTTAGATTGGATTGCAGTAGTTTCGATAGATTTTTGCACGTCATTGTGCAATAATCTGCAGAAATAGCTTCAACGACACAGAGCATCTGTGCTTGGTTAACCGCGAAGACTACATATTAAGAAGACTGATATCTCTTTTCTTCCCCCATGCAAACGACAAGCGACAGAGGTTACATCGCCTCTATTGGAGGAAGGTAGGAAGCTTCATGTAAAAGTGTATATGTGCGTGTGCATATGGGAAGTACCACCTTTACCCGCAAGTGGCGTTGCTGTTATTGCCTCCAGATTCTGGACAGAGTTGCCAGTCTTCTTGATATGCAGTCTTCGCTAACCGAGACATCCCTCGGTACCTGCCAGTTGCTTCAGGCGTTCACACATGTTGTGTGAACTGTTTGGAATTAGTGTCAAACTGAAGCCAAGTTGGTGTTAGTTTTGATACATCATCTAATTAATAGCAAATTGGTGTTAGTTACTGACGAGTGGAACACGAATCATTAAACTCCAACTTTTTTATAGAAATACATTATTCCACAAATTAATTTAATAGGTCAAATATGGTTGATACATTTATTGGACCGTTGAACACTTGTACTGCAGTTCTATGCATAATTGGCCAGTGTATAGGGAATCCCATATAACAATGGGTAATCATGCGTATATCGGAAGTTCTGAAAAACGATAAACTCTGGGAATGTAAATTTTAAGATACCGAAGCGATATAGCAGTTGGCAAATGCGAACTAATCATGGATGTTTGGATATGTTATCGAGGAGACTACATATCCGCTTCCAATGCGTTTCTTTCCCACCATTGATATACATTTTTCTCTGCCAACATCGATGTTGGATTACACAACAGTCATACTACCATGAACATTTTTCATTACCCCATCAAAGGCGTCCGCTGGGAAAACAGAGGAAACACAATGAAATGAAAGTTCTAAAAATAATTTATATTTATTACAGACGCATCCCGCCGACATTTCTTCCGTCCGTTAGGTGGTGGCCAATAGTTAGTGACCTTGCTCGCGTGCATGATCCATTTCAATGGAGCGAAGGGAGAAACAAACCTCTCAGTACCAGTGTAAATAGCTCAACACTGAACAGATAAAAAAAAAACCTGCTACTATACACATACGTAGAGTAGGAGAACATAACGCAATTTCCTCTCGGGTTATGTACAGTATGTGCAAAGTCTCTATAGAACAATACCGAATGACTTTGTAATCAAAATTAAATGAAAATTAGTAGGGAAATAACTAAACCTACATACCCTGAGACCCATTATGGCAATTACGTTCATTGGTAAACTTTCTAGTTCGTTAACAGTTATCGCCATCGGCACACTGATGGTGTAAGGCTGTGGGCAAACGAAACGAGAACTAACCTTTTCGATGTTGTACTTTTCCAGTGCCTGTGTCGCACAGTCCACCGCATCCTGCTGCATTTCTTCGCCCATGTCGGCATTCTTGATCACTGCCTTACGGTCACTCATTTTGCTGCGGGTTTTACTGTTCGATCTGCTAGGAGACGATGTGGAAGGTGATGACCTGAAAAGGGAAGCATGAAGAACAATGTTATTTTTCGTTTGATATCTCTAAGATTGAGCGTAACTGAATGCCTGTCTGTTATTGATCTGATATATTGGTATTGATGTATTTAGCCATCACCTTTCGTACCGGTTGGTGGTAGCAAAGGTTTCCACAGCACCTCTGTGGATCCGCACCGGTAGTGATTACTTTGTATCATAGTAAAACAAACGAATGATAACAAACATTTATTGCCAGAAGTATACCAAAAACAAATCGAGTTGTTGGCAATTCCTAATTTTAAAAGGAATACTTGGTGCCTGAACTCAAGTTTTAAAAGATTTTATGCATGACATGACCACAATTACAAATCTAAATCGTTTGGTGCTTGAATAAGGAATGCAGCGAAGACCCATTTTTATCAGCCCCTTGGTGAGTTTTAGGTTGATAAAACAAGGACATTGTTAAAATCGGGAAATATCATTTTCTTTCTTTTTAAGAAACTGAAGCTCTTAAAATATTCTTATTTAGTCCCTAGATATAGCCTCATTACCTTTCCTGATTATTTAGGTTAAACTAGGGGTCTGACAATGCAAAATAAAAAAAATGCATATTTCGGATCTCTAAGATAAGAAAAATATGCTCAAGGATTTACTCGAATTCAATTTGGTTCGTCTGCTAGAACCCATCAAACTACCATCAATTTTCATTTGAAGCTGATAAATCGGGTCAAAAAGTTGCAAAAACCAGGGGTAGATAAAATCGATGAAATGAAATGATGAAATCGGGTCTTTACTGTATCTATCATAATTGACTACACTACAAACGTATATTTAAAATAATCTCGTGCCAGGGATAATTTTTTAAAGTTTAAAACACCAAGCCCTAGCCTCATATAGACGAGTAAAGCATATATGTTCATATCCCTAGCTCATTGAAAACTCATTCAATCAAAGATAACTCAAGAAATATCAAGCAACATTTTACTCAGACCAAACAATGCGTATTTTCCATGCATATTAAACTCCCCAACAATATAGTTTTTGCAGTAGTTGGGGGAGGGGTGCCATATACCGTTTGCTCTATCGCCGATGATACAATATTCGTAACGAATCATTGCTTGATTATATCTACAGAGTGCACGATCAAACGGAAAAAATGTTGCCAAAAGCATGAATAAAATGTCATGAATTCTGGAAAAATCACATTTTTACGCTAGGAAAACAGAACTTTCCATTTCAACATGCTGATCCTCGCACACCAACTCAGTCAACGACCAAGCATACCTGAGGCAACAGGTATAAACACACCGTGAAACATCATCGCGATGAGTAGGTAAATATCACAATTTTGATCGGCTACACAAGTGTATTGAACCTGCCAGAGAATTGGTTTAAAACTACCCAAATCTAGTGCTACATAATTGCTTTAAATCCAACATACTCTAGTGTAGTCAAGTGCCAATCTGTTATAAATGTGTCCTACGGACTACTCTTAAAATTAGGTTAGCGATAGTAGTCACCCGACTTGCGGGAATCCTTGATTTGTTTCTACTAAAATTCAACCTATCCCAATGCCCACTAGCTTAGCTTATCTAAACTTATGCTACGCCAAAATGTACAGGTCAACTAAACTAAGATTCATAAAAAATCTCAATAGGAATTATAATTGCCTGCAAAACGCTTTTATTAGCAGAGATATTTGTTTTAGTTTTGTGAACTTCAGCTACGGTTTTCGCTATGTTAGCATAGCATACCAAAAACGACCGCAATGATTTTGTAAAACAAACGCATTGACCAACATTCTTTTTTTTGTCCCTTTATGGGCAGCTAGGGCCGAGGGTGGTGGCTAGCGGGTTTCATACATCCTTGACCTGACGGACAAAGCTATGGTGCCTTGAACACAGGCAACGCAGATCCAAGGCCATCATTGAAATGATAAGTTCTGCGTTTGAGATGTACTTCCCCCGGTTGCCAGACGAATACCTGCAATTATTACTTGTTGCTTTGTGTGTATGAATCTAATGTTCAGTCCTGGGTGGTGTATGCGTGGAAGGTGTGGTTTTTAGCGTTCGAGTCATATCTGTCTGGGTTAGCGTGGGCGTTTACTAATTGTGTAATAGTGTGATCGCCAAAGGCTCGAGCATTTGAATGCTAGCGTGTCTCTAACTTTGCGTGCATAATTCGATTTTAGATTCGTGTGGCCATTCGCATATTCACGTGTATTTTTGAACGATCGCGCGCGGACCGTGAATATGATAATTAATTTTTAGTGTATGGTAGAGGAACGTGTTGTTTGGTAAATATGCATCATTCATTGCATCATTCTTGATTGGTCCAACTGAAGGCATGAGTCGAGAGTAGAGAATTCCGAACGTAGCTGGTCTATGATCGCGCGAGTGGTGGGTTAATGCTTGATACCGCGGTTGTAAAGTTATAGGTGCTGAAAAGTTCACTTAAGTAAGGGGGTGTTTTAATGTTGGCGAAATTTCGAGCGTAGGTGTGTGTGGATGATTGAAATTGTAATGTAAATTCGCGTTTTTGACCAGGTTTGTGTTATCGCGAAAGTTATGGGCGTTTGTGCGCTTTGGATGTGAGTGTATATGGGAGAATATGCTATTGATTGTGTTTGTGAGTATGAGTATGAACCTAACTTAAGATATAGTAATAATAGGAAAAATAACATGCCGAATGTTTCTTTTTTTAGGTCATTAACCGTGCATTGCAGAATGCCCGAAAACTCTGAACTAGGCCTCGTCGAGTCCAGTCTGTCAGTCTTGTCCTGTCGTGTCTTGGGTTTCCAGGTTACATGCATTCACCAGATGAGACTAGCTTATGTCAGCTTACTTGTGCACTGGTTTCGTAGAATCGAGGCGATCATCGAAATGATAGATCCTACGAGTGAATGCATTTGGCCTAGTCACCTGTCAAGCATTTGTGTATTTGTGTATGTTGAGATATGTGTGGAGCCTGTAAATAATATTCTAATACGAATAATAATTTATACGCCAAAATAAGAAATTTGTTATATACTACTTGCAGTTTGTTGATAGGAACATCTGATTCCATCAAGTATTATTCTCATACTCATCTCCATTGTTCTAAAACCTGGCGACATCTGATGGCAGAGAAGAATCATTGTTGGCAGCAATGTTGCTCTTCTTGGATGTATGAGCTCGAAAAAGTCATCACAAGAATAAAACGCATGAGACCGAAAATAAATAAAAATAAAATAAAGAGAAGAGTTAGTATTGTTATTGAGTATTAATAATATTCCGATTTTTTTTCGAGAGTTGTCCTACTGGAGCTGTGGAGTTATTTGATTCAATTAAGGCGTGGACCTAGACTTCTGGGATGGAGGATAGAGACTTCCGGACGTGAACGATTCATGAATGCGCGAGTGCGGGGGACTGTAGGTTCACGCTTGAGACTGCGTTTGAGTGATTACAAGTGCTGAGACGTTCATATTATCACCGGGATGTTATAATGTCTAGAAGAGTGCGAGTATAGGTTGCGTGGAGGGTCGCGAAGGGCTCAAGCATTTTTATATTTGTTTGTCGCGTGTATGTGACTTTGTGTGTATACATTCGATTTTATGTAGTTTAGTGGATATGAGCATTATATTTTTGATTGGTCCACCTGAAAGCATTGGACTTATGCTACTAGGGCCGAGAATAGGGGATTCCGGACGAAACCGATTCATGATCGCGTGAACACGGGCATTTGGAGGTTCACTTTCGAGAACGGGATTGTTAATTTATAAGTGCTAAACCATTCACTTAGTCACCGGGGTGTTATACTTTTTATGAGATCGTGGGTGTGGTCGTGCGTGGATGATCGCGAAGGACTCGAGCGTTTGTATGTGGACGTTTTTGTCGCGTGTGCTAGTATGTATGTAACTTCTCGTGGACACATTATTTTTATAAGTGTGTGGCCATTCGCATGTTCGCGTATTCTTCAATGATCGCGCGTCTTGTCTAGTTTTATTTCTATTGGTCCAACTAAAGGCATGAATTTGGGCTGCTAGGATCAAGGGCGGAGACTTCCGGAGGTGACCGATTCATGATTGCGTGAGCTTAGGTTCTTAGGTTCCAACGTTCACCTAATCAATCGGGGTGTTTGAATATTGGCGAGATCGCGGGCGTTCGTATTTGTGACCAGGTTTGTGTTATCGCGTAGGCCACGTTTGTTCGTTTGGAATGAGAGATTGTTAGTGTATAAGAGAAAATAAGCAATTTGTGTTAGTGAGTGTTAGCATGGATCTAATTGAAAATATAGCAACAAAAGAAGGGTGCCTGCAGAGAGAATTGGGCCCTAAACCCACATTGTATATTATTTTAACATGGCAGTGGATAATAAAGGTCGCCAAGTTAAGTACTAAAATTGATCACAATGTAGCTTAACTAAAAGAAATTAATCGTATCCCAAGTTTCTGTGATATAATCACTGTAATACTGCTTTGGTGGAAAAGCCCCCGGACCACATCAAGGTACAGTATCATGCCGAGGGATTTTGTAAAACAAACGCATTGACCAACATTCTGAGGGTTTTTGGTAAAATTGGTCACAACCCGGGGTATTCCAGGAACTGGTTCCTCTGATCATAAAACCCGTCTTGCGGGGTGTCAAACTTTATAATTTTGCAAAACACTGGAAACCATTTTGAGGTTTGTTGGTCAAATTGGACACACTCCGGGATCTTCTGGAAACCTGGCTCCTCCGATAAAAACGGACGATTTTTGACTGGGAGCAAAACTCGTCTTGCGGCACTTCACACTTCATGATTTTGCAAAACAAGCACACCGAAAGACATTTTGAGAGCATTTGGACGAAAAGGCCGCACTCCAGGGTATTTCGGGAACCGGGTTCCTCCGGCAAAGTGGAAACTTTTGGACCCTTTTGAAACCCCGTCTTGCGGCATGTCAAATTGCATTAATTTGTGAAACAAGTACGCTAAAAGACATTTTGAGGGTTTTTGTTCTAATTAGCCACACACCGGGGAATTCCGGAAACCTGGTCCCTCCGGCAAAGAGGACAATTTTCGACTGGTTGCTAAACCCGTCTTGTGGCTTGTCAAATTTCATGATTTTGCTAAGCCAGTTCACTGAAGGACATTTTGGAGGTCTTGGTCTAAGTGACCACACCCTGAAGTACTCCGGGAACCAGGCTCCTCCGGCAAAGAGGACACTTTTCAACTAGCTGCAAATCCAGTTTTTCGGTACGTTATACTTAATGATTATGCAAAACAAGTATACTAAAGGCTATTCTGATGGCTTTTGGTCTAATTGGTCACATTCCGGAGGCATTCCGCCAACCTGGTTCCTCCGAAAAAGGAGACACCTTTCGACCCTTTTGAAACCCTGTCTTACGACATCTCAAAGTTCTTGATTTTGTAAAAACAAGTTCATTAAGGGATATTTTGAGGGTTTTGATTGAATTGACCACACCTTGGAGTATTCTATATTTTAAGCTATTTTGTTCAAATTGCACACAACCCGAGTTCTCACCTGAATTTGGTTCTTCTTGAAAAGAAAACTACTCTCGGTCCGTTGTGAAACCAGTTTTGTGTCGCGTGTCAAACAACATGAAAGTAGACCATCGCATTTGCAAAATCATGAAGTTGGACATTGGACGGGTTTTATAACTTGTCGAAAATTGTCCTCTTTGCCGGAGGAACCAGGTTTCCGAAATACTCCGAAGAGTGACCAATTAGATATCAAAATTATTTTTGGCGTACTTGTTTCGAAAATTCACGCAGTTTGACATGCCGCAAGACAAGGTTTCAAAAGGGTCCAAAATTGTCCACTTTGAAGTTTGAAGTGCCGCAAGACGGGTTTTGCACCTAGTCGAAAATCGTCCCTTTTTACTGAAGGAACCAGGTTCTCGGGAGATCCCGGGATGTGTCCAATTTGACCAACAACCCTCAAAATGGTCCCCAGTGCACTGGTTTTGCAAAATTATAAAGCTTGACTGCCCGCAAGGCGGGTTTTATAATCAGTCGAAGTGTTCTCTTTGTCAGCGGAACCAGTTCCCGGAATACTCCGGGTTGTTGCCACTTCAACCAATAACCCCCAGAATGTTGGTCAATGCGTTTGTTTTACAAAATCACAAGTGATTTTGGAGTGATTTTATATATTAAAAAAAGTGTGATTTTATATATTAAAAAAAATTATTATAAATCGGATTGATCTCACCAAATTTATTCGGGGGATGTCACCACCGACATTCCGCTTAGCTGGGTTACCATGGGATTGAAAAACTTGGTGTAGTTGACGAAGAAGGCATCCGATGCTGATACCGTTTTCACTAAACTGACAATATTAATTTGCACACATTAACAAGAATGCTTCAGTTTTGAACAATTAATTTCTTCAGTATAACAAGTCAAAACTTGCAGCACCAAGAACTATTTTTCAATCAGTGAAAAAACGTGACACATTAGGAAATCGCGTCCAACTTTGCTCAAAGCCTATTTGGATCGTCCTTCAGCTACGGTTGTCGCTATGTTATTACAAAATCGATTTTCTGTACGTGAACTAGTTCACGACCTTTTGAATATTATCCATAAAACCAAAATTAAACTCGTGATTTTATTCGCAGATTTAGGGACATTCAGAGTTCGACTATAGGACGTGAACTAATTGATGATGTATTGCATCTTGAACATGATCTATTTATTGTGGTTGTAATTTAGTCCACATAATCAAAAACATCTCGTGAACAAATTCACGGCACTCAAAATATTATTCAAGAATCCTTGAAAACATTGTGAACTAGTTCATGATTCTTAATGTTTGTCGCGATTAAATATCCGTGATCGTGAAATAGGCTTTTCAGTTTTTTTGAATGCTTTTGCCTTTCTCAATAGAAAGGTATTACAATTGCTCTGAAAACCGACTTTTTAACGGAGGCCCGGAGGGCCGACTGACATATACCATTCGATTCAGTTCGTCGAGTTCGGCAAATGTCTGTGTGTATGTATGTATGTGTGTGTATGTGACCAAAAATGTCACTCATTTTTCTCAGAGATGGCTGAACCGATTTTGACAAACTTAGTCTCAAATGAAAGGTGCAACGTTCCCATAGGCTGCTATTGAATTTCTAATGGATCCGACTTCCGGTTCCGGAATTACAGGGCGATGAGTACCAACACGCAGAAAATGTCGATTTTAATAAATTCTGCAATGAATGTATAAAGGTGAAAATTTTTCCAAAATATGACCACAACTGCTTCGATTTGTAGTATTAGGTCACTAACATCCATTCAAAGTCTATTTGGCCACATTGGCCACCATCATCGGTTCCGGAAGGCCCGGCGGAAGTATCTAAATTCAGAATAACAGTCACATCGGTTTCTCGGAGATGGCTAGACCGATTCGACTAAACTTGGCCTCAAATGAAAGCTATTGCGTCCCCGTAAATGGCTATTTAATTTCATCCCGATCCGACTTCCGGTTCCGGAGTTACAGGTTGTGGTGTGCGATCACATAGCAAATTGTGATTCAAACCGATACTTCGATGAAAGCAAAAAAGGTAAAAATTTCGCTTAAATTTCTGTCAAACAACTTAAATTTGCTGTTCTAGGTCACCGACGGCCAACCAAACTTTCGTTGACTACATTGACCACCATAGACGGTTCCGGAAGTGCCCGGGAAAAGCCATCTTTCAAAATTTACGAACTCACGTCAGTTTCCCGGAAACGGATGGGCCGATTTTCACAAACTTAGTCCCAAATGATAGCTATAATATCCCCATAGATGTCTATAAAATTTCGTACGGATCGCTTATATGGGTCCGGAAATATAGACTAAATCGTCCGGTCACATATGAAATTCCCATATAAGCCGGAACTCAAATTTTTTTTCAAAGGGGAATCCCATGAAATTTCAGAAATCGAATTCGTATTTTTGATGCCAAACATCTTTAAAATGCATGAAACGTCGAGATTTTATGTTATCTCGAAAAAATTTCTTTTATAAAAATCGACTTTTTGGGACTTTGACAATTTCGCACCTTTTTTCAGTTCAACATTACCGTGGCTGGTTTTTCTTTTGCAAAATTTTAGAACTCGAATAATGATTTCTTTTCTTGTATATAGTTGTCAAGTCATGTATAATAAAATTGTAATGTATACATTGGAAAGCTTTTAATAAATATAAGCAACTAAAAAATTATCGTGTTCATGATTGAGAAAGGCACAATTGCACCGCTAGGTGGATTAAAACAGGTTTTTACATTTTATTTTTCACGGCCGACCAATCGTGCTCGAGAAATAGTTCACAAAATTCGAAAATATTCATGTATACATGAACTGGCTCGTAATTCCCAACGAAATAATCTCTACTTATCATTCGTGCTCATGAAATAGTTCACACATTCTTTCGTGACGTTTACAACGATCCGACGAATCTTCATTCGACAAATATGTAATAACTTTATCAAATGAACGCCTACATCAAACCTTAGTACAGATTCTGAAAGTAGACAAAATTTCACAAAAGATTCAATCAACATAAACTGAACATATTAGAATTTTATGAGTTGATTTTTATTGAAATACGTTGAAAGTTCTAATTTGTGAGGGGATGGGCGTAGCGTAGTTGGTAAATATATTCCCTTGTACACAGCGCACCTGGGTTCGAGTCCCGACCCCCCACATGGGGTGAGAAATTTTTCATAAGAGATTTTTCTAACCCGAAGAGGTTCAAACCTCCATAATCGAAAAAAAGTTCTAATTTGTCACCCTTTGTAACTTTACATTACATTATCGGTCATAAAACAATCCTCTTTCAGTATATTTTGTTAATGTTGATTGAATCTTTCGTGAAATTTTGTCTACTTTCTGAATCTGTAAAAAGTTTTGAGGTAGGCGCTGACTTGATAAAGTTATAACATTTGTCGAATGAAGATTCGTCAAATCGTTCACAAAATCGAAAAATATTATTAATCTATTCGTGAATTGGTTCATAACCTTTGTATAATATTCACGACTGACCATTCTTGCTTGTGCAAGAGTTCACACAGTCATACAATATTATTCGTGGATTCGTGAATTGGTCCACGGTTCCTAGTACACATGATTTCATAATATATTTCGAGTGCTTGTGGTATTTAGAAGATATCGCAAATCATTTTTAATTTCATGCAACTCTGAACAGCCATTCATGAAGTTTTCACGTGAACTGTTTCACAAAATTAGATTTTTTTATGAAATATTATTCATTTATGTCCAGCTGCTACCGACTAGCAGTAGGTGCGAACAGTCGATATACGAAAACTCTTAGAACTTCGTTATTCATTTGGCAAGGTTCAAAGTGATGTCCGGACAGAAAACGGATACTGCGCTGAGCACCATAAATCCAATATAGAACCACAAATCGCATCCGAGATATAGTTCACACAACATGATACCGCGAATCAGTCACACTTTTATGATCCAGCTCTGGTTGTCACATTACTCCAAGTAAAAAATCCTATGGTTTTTTTTTTTTTTTTTTTTTTTTTGAGGTCGCTAGCCGTGCATTGAAGAATGCCTAAAACTCTGAACTAGGCCCCGTCGAGTCCAGTCCGTCATCTGTCCGTCTCGTCCTGTCGTGTCTGGGGCTTCCAGGTTACATGCATTCACCAGACGAGACTAGCTTATGTCAGCTTAATTGTGCACTGGTTTCGTAGAATCGAGGCGATCATCGAAATGATAGATCCTACGAGTGAATGCACTTGGCCCAGTCACCTGTCGAGCATTTGTATATTTGCGCGTGTGAATGTTTGCGTGTGTATGGGAAGTGTTGCGTGTTGAGATATGTGTGTTACCTGTAAATAATATGTTAATATAAATATGCATGATGTTAAAATACGACATGTATAATATGCTACTTGCAGTTTGTTGTTCGTTCCTACTTATCTGAATCAATTGAGTATGAAAGTACATCTCAATTTTTCTAAAACCTGGCGACGTCTGATGGCAGCGAATAGTTATTGTTGACAGCAATGTTGCCCTTTTATGTTAAATTAACTCGGAGAAGTCATCAGAGGAATATGACGCATGAGACCGAAAATAAATTTTGTTGTTAGTTTTGGGAGGTTCCTTGCGAAAAAATTTGCAGAATTGTTCGAATAGCGGAGAGACGCGGAGAATCTCCCGGGTTAAAAGGGATATCAACAGAACTCCCATACTTAGCCTTCCGGCGAGGGCGCTGATTTGTGCGACACTAGCAGAGCTAAAACGATATAGAAAGGAAAAAGGTGAGTGTTATGGATAAAAAAAGTTATTTTGGTTACTCAGTATGGTTCCACGGACATGAAACAGGAACATGGTTATTCATATTTTGTGATACATACACATTTGAATATTAATTACTTTTAATTATATTATATTATAGTTTATTTACCCGAAGCAGTTGGCAAATTATGACAATGTAAACTAAACTGCTTTTAATGAGGTACATGTTTCCATTTCAAAGTCTTCGATTGATCCTTGACAGTGATTGCCATCGGCTCAGGCACTTTTGCGCGTCAGGCATTCACCGACTTACAATCGAATTGTGCCTCGACCAATCTGGCACAACGCGCCCATTCCCCTTACTGAGCCAAAGGGCAGGGTACTCCAAGTAAAAAATCCTATGGTAATTAAAAATAGCATATCACGGTAGGCCGAAAATAACTTACGAATATCTTTTTTACGAGAGTTGTCCTTCTGGAGCTATAGAGCAAGGTTCTCAGAAGGGCGCCCCGTTAGAATCACTCACTACAATTGCAGAAGATTTGGGAAACGTCAACAACTGAAGGCCAATTAAAGCGGGCCGTGATTATAAATGTGATCTAAATGCGAACGCGTGTATCATCGTGAAGCGCTCGAGCATTTGTACGTTAACGTGTTCGATCGCATATTTGTATGTCGCGTATGCGAGCGTGTGTGTAACTTCGCGTGTGAAGATTTGATTTTATGACCGTGTCCTTTCGCATATTCGTGTGTTTTCCTGGATTATCGCGCGCGAACCGTGGATCTGATACTGAATTTTCGGTGTACGGTTCAGATTGTAGAAAAAAGTAGGTTCTTCCATATCACTAGAGTTCCCGGTCATGTCGGCATTGAACGTGTTGTCTAGTGGATGTGAGCGTCATTTTTTGATCTGTCCAACTGAATGTATGGACACAAGTTGCCTGAACGGAGGGTAAAGATTTCCAGACGTGACCGATTCATGATCGCGCGAACACGGACGTTGAATTCGCGTTTGCAACTTCGTAAGTACTAAAACGTTCCCCATTTTACCGGGGTGTTGCCAAGTTTGCGCGATCGCGGGCGTAGATGTGCATGGATGATCGCGAAGTGCTTAAGCATTCGTATGTAAACGTGCTTGTCGCATGTGTTTGTGTGTACATATATGACTTCGCGTGTATAGTCTCAATTCGCTGCGTGGCCATTCACATATTCGAGTGTGTTCTTGAAAGGTCACCCACCCCGTCATTCTGATATTTGGCCTGTGTTAAGCCAAAGAGAACCAACCACCATTTTAAGATACATGCTCTAAAAATGCTATCGCATCAAACATAGCGCTAGCAACACCCACATCTTTTTGGGAACACAAATAGTAAATAAAAGAAAATAAGTGTTCAATAACTTGCTACGTTGATGGTAAGTTATCTAAAAATGCATTTTAACCTGAAAAATGCAAGAAAAAAATTATGGCACTCAGTTCGGTTTGGCTTAACGCAGGCCATTTAGTTTTCGGTGTACGGTTCACATTTTGACAGGTAGTGAGTTATCCCATACCACTGGAGTTACTGGTCATGCCGCCATGGAACGTGTTGTCCGGTGGATATGAGCTGTCTTTTTCTAATTGGTCCTATTGAAGGCATGGGTTTAGACCGCTAGTAGCAAGGTAGGAAACTTCCGGTAGTAACTGATTAATTATCGTGCGAGTGCGGAAGTTTGCTGATTCACGTTTGAGACCGCGCTGGAAAATGTGCTGTGCTGAGACGTTCACCTTATCACCGAGATTTTGTTTACGAGATTGGGAAAGGCTCAAGCATTTGTATGTTAACGTGTTTGTCGCGTGTATGAATTCGATTTTATAACCGTATGTCCATTCGAATATTCGCGTGCTTTTAGATGATTGCGCGGACCATAAATCTGATACTTAATTTTTAGTGCACGGTTCAGATGCTAGAGGAGAGTGAGTTCTTCCATTTCACTCGAGTTCCTGATCATGAACGTATTGTCTAGTGTATATGAGCGTCATTTTTTTACTGGTCCAACTGAAGGCTAGGCTGCTGGTATCTAGGGCAAAAACTTCCGGCTGCTTGAGACAGCGTTTGTTAATTTATAAGTGATAAAACATTTACTTAATTAACGTAGTGCTTTAATGTTGGCAAGATCGCGGGCGCAAGTATGTGTGGATGAGAGCAATTACATGTTCGCGTTTGTGACCAGGTTTGTGTTATCATGAAGGCCACAAGCGTTTGTCAGCTGACAGCAAAGTCCACACCACCGGCTTCGTTGTCTTCTGAATAACATTCGTTTACTGCATCAACATCAACAACCGTTTTCCAGAAACATAAGGGTTGATTCTTTCTTTCAAACATGAGCAGTTCGTTGAATTTGTATACCAAATAGCCTTTCATGTAAACTTAAGATCCACTCGTTTGCCGAGTTTACACAAATTTGGGGGTTGATTCCTTCTTTCAAGCAAGAGCAGTCCTTTGAGTCTGCATGTCAATTAAGTTTGCAAGCAAACGACTGATCCACACGTTTGCCCGGTTTACTCAAACATAAGGGTTGATTCTTCTTTCAAACATGAACAATTCTTTGAATCTGTATGAAAAATAGCTCTCGCAAGCAAACTGGCAATCAAAATAAATAAGGGATTTATAATAAATAAGGGATAATTCTTTTCTTCAAATAAGTTCTTGAAATCTATATACCACATAGCTATCCCAAGTAAACTTGTGATTCACTCGTTGGCCAGTTTACTCATACTTAGGGGTTGATTCCTTTTTTCAAACATGAGCAGCTTCTTGAATGTGCATGTCAAATAAGTTCGTAAGGAAACTGTTGATCCAACATAAGGGTTGATTTTTGATCAAACAAGAGCAGTTCTTTGAATATGTATACCAAATAGCTCTCGGAAGGAATCCATACCAGAAGACAAATAAAGTAGTATTGTACTATGGTACATAAAGAGTGTTCAATGGTTCTCCTTTTTCAATTATATATCGAAACAAGCCGTTCTTGCGTTTAGTCTTTCACATATACCAGTGATTGCTGAAACGATGATATTGGTATGTTTTACACGAATCAGAGCTCGTCACGAAGGAAAATTTTCCATGTAAAGAGCAAGCCATTACAAAGGAAATAGGAGACAAAATGAGCTTAGGATTCTTGACCCCGGAAGAACGGAGCAGAACCACAGAATGAAGATCGCAGCCGATATTATCTCATTCGATGAACAGCGGTATCGGCGTTGACCAAAGTGGTCGGAAAGTTCGGGCAACGGAAAGACTTCAATGACCTAGATATCACGGGACAGACAACCAATAAGATCGGCCCGTCATATGTGATAAATAAATGTAAACGATGATTTTTGGTTTAAGATTGGTTGTTTGCGTTCGCAAGTTACGACCTTTAGACTAGGTATCCGTAGCGATTTCAAACGCACACCGAAAAAAATCCCACAGCAAATTCTATCTGCTCCAGGCGCTTAAAACTCATATGAAGAAGAACTGTTAAAGGTATTAAACACACACATGCGTTTTTTGTACCAATTGTACAAATTATTTATGCACACACCTAAGTCATATGCGCAAATTGTTATGGAATCGATTTTTATGTAAATAATTTTTAGAATGTGAATGTGAGATTGAAATTTCTCATAAATAATAACTCTAAATTACTTTTACTATTATAGCATCAATGTTCAGATATTTGAATAAATTTCATAAAACCGCGAATGACAATAAATCATCATTCAATTCAGCCAAAGTTTCGCTAATTAACTAATACTTCCAATCATCTGCACGATTTTATATAAAAAAAAACACGTTGTAAATTACTAATGGACTAGTCCTCGGTTATATCGAACTGAAACATCGTGCGGGCGCGAAAGGTTATCCATCAAAAGTTGAGCAGGAGAAAATGAAACGAAAAAATCACTTGTAAAAACCATTCACCCACAACTTTCGTTCTTATTCTCAAAGGCATCGGTTGTTGTAGTTGTACTACAAACTAAAGTGTAGTTGTACTACTAAACCAGACCAGAACACAACCAAAGCTAAATTAGTATTGCATGTTCCAGGTCAATTACAGTCAGTCTGGAACTTGCCTCTTGTCTTTCGACTAGATCGATAGCTTCAACCCGGATTTTGGCGCCGGAAACACCAGTTAATGGGGTCAGTTCTTGGCAGTGCGCAGCGATTTGCTTGCCCTGATAAGAAGCATATTTAGGTCGAGCGTCATAAAAATTAAGGGGAAGTAGGCACTACCAGCACTGTCCAAAGCAAACCCCAAGGTAGTCAAGGTTACAAATATCAATGTAAATCGGTAGTTTGTTTGTTTTATTATAATATAGATGGCAAATATTATAGCACCACCTATAATTTGGACTTAGGACGTCAATCATATAGCCGTGATTTCGAAATTAGAAGAATGTTTCCTGTTTCTAGAGAACTTCACTCTATTTTCGTTTTCACTAACGTCGTTTAAGTATTATCAGCATCAAGATTTAAATATTTCAATTGTTATGATGAATGGCCTATGAGACAAGCACCAGAGTTTCAGGAATCAGCATATATTGGCTCGATTGGCACATTCCCCATGTTATTCGGAGATTTGTGCACCAGGGTAACGCATACAGAAAGACAGATTCCAACATGCCCCCTGTATATCTAAAAAACTGAAGTATAATTTATTTTTCCTTACGGTTTCACTATAAATCTTTCCAGTACATGTCCTTGTCTAATATATTATGCAAAGAGTCAAGGAGTAAATATTAAAGCAACAAGCTATTACCGGAAGAGAACTTAAAAAGTATACAAAAAGAGGTTCTCAAAGTGCTTATGCCCTATTGAAAACGTTCCTAATGAATACTACCTACTAATTAATACAGTCCAATAATAAAAAACAGCAAACCGAGAAAAACGATTTAGGTTTTTTATTGACTATTAACAAACTAGTGTTTTATTCGTAATATTTTCCAAACAACACGGTTAGTTTTAACTGTGCATTGATATTTTTAGGGGAACTCAATTTTGCCAAAAAATTATATGGGACTGTTATGCTTTAATGGACAGAATAGTTGTAAAATTTATATGAAAATGTTGTGTAATTAAATATTTAAGACATTTTATGCAAAAAGCATTGCGTAAAATATTTCAATACTTCAACTGTTCCTACCTAAATAATCGATGTTTCAAAATCGTTCAATAAAGGTCCTTAATTGGATAAATTTTGGACGATGATCAACAGATCGTTTAAAAAACTCCATTACTGGACGATTTGGTGACATTTCATTGGGCTTCTCATTGGAATGTCTTGCAAAAGCTCTTGAAAACTCATTTTGTTCTATCTATGTTTTATGCGCTATACTAAGGTATATATTTTCAATATATGGCAATACCAATAAGAGGAGTAGTTTCAATAGAAATAAGGATATAATTCAATAAATTAATTTATTGGTCGAGGACCGCTTCCATTATCAATAATTTTTAACTGGAATTAAAAATATTTTTAGTGAATCTCAAAGTATAGTTTTAATTTTCAGACTAAAAAGTTTGTTGGTTGAAGCAATAAATAATAAATGATTGAATTTGGTATTTGTAATTTGTAGTTTTATTAAATACAATTACACAAATTTTTGGTTTAAACATGCTTAGCTTTTTTGAGCGTGGCTTACTTTTGTCACTAAGTTAGTGTCGAATTCTGGTGAAACGAAGTCGAAACGCAAATTCCTTAACTAAATTAGCAACAAGAAAAACATTTAGATTGCCTTAAAACACGTTCTAACTCGTAGCGTGAACGAAGAATGATATCATTTTACCGAAATCATCGAAGAAAATTCATTTAATGAAGCATTCGTCACCTTAATTTGCCATAAAATGTCTTCCAGTTTCCATCAAAAGAACATGTATATTGTTAAGCTAACATTAATATTATAAAGATATGTTTGGGCGATTGTCTTGAAAAAAGCTAAACAATTTTGTCGATTGTCACTGCGTGTATCGCCCTTTTAGAAAAAACGCTGAATCACCACTTCGAGAGCTCGAAATATGGTAGCTGCTGGCAGCATTGCATGCTTAAAAAGACAGGCAAGCAGCGCGGGGCATAACGTGAGAACGCCAATTTTATGCCGGGAATGACCTTGAATGTATTAGTAGACGGGTTAGCGGGGCTAGCAGGCTGCAAATCCCTGTTCACCTTTACGATTCTAATCAGAATTGAATCGATCAACTGAATTGTCACGAGCTGCTTCCCGCCGCAATTCATGTTGCAGCAGATTTCTAGCAAATTCGAATATCGCGTTCTCATTTCGATGAACATAATCTGCTACTTTTGCATGAAAAATTAACCGATAACAAAAACTCAGCAACACCAACTGTTTGCGCTTACCTGCTAAAAATATAGCTTTATTCCGTTTTTACCGCGATGAATTCCACTAAATTCACAGGATCACACTCGTTTTTTAATCACTTCCGACCGACCGAACTAATCCGTGTCTTTGACCCGGTTTTCCGAAATTCGCGATTCACGTAACACTTTCTATATTTTCGAGCGAAACGCAAAGCTAAATTTTGTATTTCACTATCCGTCGCCTGCCAGGATTGCACGAAATTGTGGAATCAAAAATTCTACTACCGTTTGTCAATCGATGCTGCTGTTCAACTCACCAACTTTAGCACTTTTGATCCTTTTCGCTGTGATGTGTTTGCTATGCAGGCCGTTTCTGCCAGGCGGTTTCTAGCAGCCGAATGTCGCGTGTGAAAATAGTGGAATCCATCGCTGTGAGCCGAATAGCTGGCATAGGTAGATCGAAATCGAAACAGCACAAAAGTCGAAAGCGAGATGTCGCGCAACATATTGTACGGTTGCATGTAGCGGTGGGATAACCTGGAAAAGCAGACCTCGTGTATTCGCAAGTGAGCTACTTTGACGTTTAAATTGGGAGGAAAACAAAACTTTTACACGACGAATTGGGTGGCAAACAAACCGCTACTGGGCCTGAGGGGAGGGCGGTAGTATAAAAATGCGCGATTTCAGTGTGCGTATTTTAAACGTCAGATATCTCAATGATGAAATTTAATAATACTCGGTGGTATTATTAAATTTGCAAGCAGCTTTGTCAGGATATTCGCAACGCTGATATCCTCTATATTCTATTATATTTTACATCCAACTAAAACGGATCAACCGCAAAGCTTGTCCAGCACTATTTGGAACAGGTTTAGAACTATGAGTATTTTTTTAGGCTCTATGAGTATTTTGTCGGTTACATTGTGAGGGGAAATTTTAGACAAATCGTTAGTTTCTTCACTACGCTATATTTCTCCTTAGTGGAGAAAAGAGGATTAAGCCTATTTTCTTCCACTAAGGAGAAAATTGATTTAAACTACATTTGCGTTTTTAATTTATAACTAAAATAAATCTTATACTAAAATTTTATAAATAATTTAAAGTTTATAAAATTAAAATAAACCACACCCACCTGATTTCTACTTCTACCCAAACCATAGCTAACAAATTAACTTACTAAATGATAAAAGCGTGCATTGTCTGACAAACAAAGGAACCGTTGATTTTATTTCTTAGCGTAATGTAATGAGGACAGTGGCGGTTCCATGGGGAGGGTCCTGGGAGTCCGGACTCCTCCCGAAAATTTTCAACTTGTTGGAAAATTTTGAATTAGTTTGAATTTTATATTAGTTTCAACTCAAAATCTTTTCAAACTAACTTTGACCTCCAATACTGATTTTTGTTAAATGAGAGTTTTACGTATTACGTATTGTAAAATGTTCATATTAGAATCGAAATTTCGAACCCCTCCCGAAAGGGCTGCTCCGTCCGAATACAGTGTTGGTGGACTTCAAATTTTGTCGTGATCAACCCCCAATTGCATCATAAAATTATCCGCTGCTTAGGACTTTTCCGATGCGGCTGATGTTACAGATACGCAGACGAACTTTTTTCATTTTTGGTACGTAAAAGAATGAATAAAAATTATTTTATTAGAGGCTACTCCATACACTCAATCTTCTTGATCTCCAACCTTTTGCTGGAATAATTGTCGAAAGTGGTAACCCATGTGGCTTAAAAATTTGTCAAGTAAGACCGGTAGTGTCAAACAAGGACGTTTTTAGATTTTCGTAGAAAATCAATAAAAATTGTTCTGAAGTTTTAACCCATTATTGCCCAACTTATTTTTCACACGCAGCACAAATTGAGTTTTCCGATTGGAAAAAATGATGTGGCCATTCCAGTGAAATTAATTTCCTACTAAGAGTAGCTGATATAATAAGGAACAACCAGTGAAAATTTCAGATTGATCGATTAATTAATTCCTGAGATATCGTGGTCGCCGCGAATGAACTTTTCGACAAAATACAATTCCGAGATAATCGAGTTTTACTGTCGCTGCAGCGAGTCAACGGTCTAGCGTATCAAACACTACGCACCGCCTACGAGTGGTCAATGGATAGCGGTCTATGTATCGCTGTAACTCAAGTTTTAGTATTCCGATCCTAAAGAAATTTTGAGAAAATTTTCCTCAGCGTATGTAGTTTGAGAATATCTAATTTACAAAAATTCGATTTTTTTCATCATGACAAAAATGTGTAACCCCTTAAGGGAAAATTAAATAAAAACAAAACATAAACACCGGTTTAACCACTTTATTTTTTTATTCCTTCGTCTTTGGCTAATTCTGCCATACAGACTGTTACTTAAAATTATTTAACATGTACAGTAACAATATATAAAAACACAGACAATCGTGCAACATGCAAAGGTAACAATACAGTATTCCAAACAAAATTTAAATTCAAATTCAGCGCTGTTGGGGCTCCCAAATGTCAAACTTTTCGTGAAATTGTCGGAAACAGAGTCCTAATGGCCATGTTGATGGAGATAGTGCTATTTTTCTTAGCCTTGCGTCAATTCCTACTTTGAATGAAATGAACGGCATTAATGACTCGTCCTTCCATTCAGGTACGAGCTTCTTCACAACTGCAGCATTAGTTCCGAGTGATTCTGCGACCAGAGTAGCAATATCTTTCTCGCTCACTGTGTTCTTGACACGCGTAAAGAATAGCCAACAAAGATTTGTAGAATTACTTGACTCCAAAGAACCAGCAACCCTACACCCTTGTTTCAATCGAGTGGACGACATTTGCGGGATTGATTGAGCTAGAGGTGAACTTGTTTCCGCCAAAGAAAAACGAGATCCAGCCATTTCGGCAATTGATTCACGAATTGCAGCGATTTCGTTTTTCATGTTCGACACTTCTTTGATTATATCAGTCCTGTATTTGTTTGTCTCAGTATTTACATCGACAGCAACAGTAGCCGCATGAGCAGGGGTAAATGAAGTAGCATCGCGTTTATCTCGAAAAGCCTGCATCTTGCGAACGCCGTCCATGATCGTCGTACACGGGGTACACATCCACCAGATATTCTTGTACCTGTTGCAGCAGGTGACTTCTGCAGTAGTCAGCACAGCACATTCTGCATGATAAATATCCTGACAAAATCCATCACAAGAAATGGTTACCCCTCCAAGCATGATAGGCAAGGCACATTCGCAGCAAAACATCTTCAATCAGCACGACTTTCTCTTGTTCAATACAGCTGGTATGATGAAGAATAACGTTCTTTTGTTTTCGACTGTATAGAAGCGGTAGCACCGAATGATAGAACAAACGGATAGTTCGTTTAATCGGGCGAAAAATCAGCTTTTTATCTATAATATCACCAGCGATGTAAAATGTACGATCCGAAAACAGTGCACTATAACTGATAAAAGCGAATGGCAGCAAAATACGATATGGAAATCGATCGCGCGACTATTTTCCACGAAAAAGCGAAAGCAGCTCAGCTAACAAACAACCGGTCGGAGGGAATACACACAACTTTTTTTTTGACTTTAACTTCTCTAAACGTATTCTGTAAGAGTATATGAACAATATTAACTCATTGATAATGCCTGTTCTGCGTTATTCCTTAAGTAATAGGAGTTATTCTTAGCATCTACTATATATAGTAGGTTGGGCAATAATGGGTTAAGGGTTGAACATATATATTGTTGTAGTTCGCAACTTGAGCTTTATGAATTTATGCAATAAAATAAAATATTTATTTAACATCAAATTATCCAAGGTGGTGTGTAACATTTACTTAAAGTGAAAATTGCGTTTAAGCTTACTGAAGCTTTTAAACTCAGAACTGATATCGTTCAACAGTTTCATTTTGTATAGCAGTTTAACACATATGGTTGAGTGGGAAACACCAGCGATACAATCCGTGAACATTGAAAGATTACATCGATGTACGGCTAAACACACAATGTATCACCATGTACTTCTCATAGATAAGTTACAAAGTTTAATACGCAATATGAAAAACTGGATCCGTCATGCCTGATATTTATAATAACGTTTTCCATGGCATAGTCTTTATGTGGTGAAGGTGGGAGTTGACCAGCGTATTCTTTCTTACCCTACATTACCCAAATCACGCTATGCACAATTCAAAATCAGATTCTTGCTTGCCAGTTATTTAATCTAACATCACACCTCTGAAATCTCTACGCAGAAGTTACTAATAACACATTTACTATAATCAAATATAACGCAAAATCTGATGCTGAATCACATAGTAACTGCTTCACAGAAAGTACGAATAACCAACCAAGTAATTAAAAGGAACAATATCGAAGCTTTAAAGTCACTAGATTATTGGAGTGTTAATGCAGGACATAGTATTCTTTATATAAATTTAAAATAATTCTGTGTAGAACAGAACGCCGTAAAATAGGTCCAACCATGTTTACATTTATTGTTAAGGGGCCTGCCAATAAATGGTAGTTTTAGAAATCACCCACTTAAAACAACCAACTTGACCAAACAGCCCGATAAACCCAAAAAAATGTTCCAAAATCGTTCAACACGGGTCCAATGATGGACGTCTGTTGAACAGTTATTTGGATGTCGTCCAACGCACGTCCTTCGTTGGATGATTTTGAAACCAATCATTCGTAGTGGGTGAGTAATTCGAGCCTTAAGGTAATTTATACCACAGATAACAGACTTTTAGGCTAGAACAAAATTTCTTCAAAACTTTCAAATTGATAAACGTTGGAAATCCGTGTTTCACTATTGCCATCTGCGAAACTGTTTGCTACACGTGTTTGACAGCTGTACTCTAACTGCATTTTATTCATCACTGCGCCATCTACAAACGTTTGCCAAACGAGTTTCAGACGTCTGATTTATTTGGAATTTGAGTAGCGGGTATTTACACACGATTCAAATCGAGCCTAAACATCTGTTATCTGTGTTTATACCTTCCTGATGAAAAAAAGATGGGTGAGTAATGTCAGAGACATAACCGGAGTGAAGTAGAATAAACTTTAGACTGGTTATACAAATGCTACAATTTTAACTATCTTTTGATAGGTTGTATTAAAAGCAGTTATTTCGTTATTTCTAATGAAAATACCTAAATATCGATACATGTACATCGAAATCTAAAAACATATTTATCCTCATATGGTAACCCTAAAAAGAGCATTTAATGAATCTTTTTGTAAATGGAATGATTACACGAAACTGTCAACAAATCACGCAAATGATAACCTTTTATTTTGTGCCATTCTACGTGAAAGCACTGATAACTGACATACAAGTAAAGTTTTCAACTTGTGTAAGAAATTAAAGTGTCGCTTTGAAATGACAACAGTAAGTAACAACTTGCCACTGGTCGGCGCTTCGATCGGCCAGCAATCGCCATACGGAACTTGTATGCAAACTTGGATACAATGGTAACTCACGCATGCAAACCTGTATGCGATGGTGATTTTCAACGTATTTTCATTTAAATGTTTACACAGGTTTTTCGGGAAAGTTTGTTCTAGCTTATATGTCTGTTCTCTGTGGTGAAAGCGACGATATTGTTCACAAGTGACTCACTTACCATCTAACGCTTTTGGCAAGCCTCCTTCTTATGCTTGTAATAACAAAATTTCAATTCGATTCTTTGTTGATAAATTAATGGCCCTGAAAAAAGTCTTTTGTTTGGGCAGTGGTCGGAATTTACTTGGAGCTGGTGTGTTTGTGCCATCTGAGACGGCGTGCTTGGCGAACTTTTCTGACAGCTGCAAACGGACGGCCACTTCTTCTTGTATCCTTTTACAATGTTCGGAAATATTTATGCTGATTTCGCTTTTAGAATCGAGCTGCTCTAGGTTCGCTCTGAGCTGTCACTTTTGTATGGATTTTGTAATTATTATAGCAAACCTGGAGCAACTCTGTTCTAAAACCGAAATCAGCATTAGATCGACGTATATGGTAAGACGATACAAACAAACTGATATTGAGCAGCAGCATACTAAGTTTTTATACCTGACAGCAGCACAATGTAAGCTCGTCCTTTTTTGTGTTGTCCTCAATATGTATTCTTCGTAACTCCTCCCCTTCGTTGATCGATACACAAGCAAATTGTGCTGAACGCGTCGGAGTGCCGTTTACTTAGTAGCTGTAATTATCCCATGTCTTCAGCAGCTGGTTTTTCGTAACAACAAAAAGTTGAACAAACAAGTGACCATTACTCAAGGTGGTGTATTGCAAAACATCCAATCAGTAGTACTGCCCAAGAAGACCGATCATTTTATTGCGAATGTTTCATAGTTTATGCTGTTCCACCGTTACCATCTCTCCTCTACGTGCGTACAATGGAAACAAAGGGGAATGTTGGGGTACGCTAGCGAAAGTTTAATTGTTTGAGCGCTTCTCTATTGCATTGTCGATAAAGAACTGATTTCAAACATGGTGATTCGATTCACTTGTTACTCTATATCACCATTATTGATTGATTAAGGTACTACTGAACTAACATTACACTGGCACGCCATTTCGTTTTCGTTAGACCTATGAAACGTATAGAATATGCTCTGTGTGCGAATATCGAGCATATCTAGAACCATTCAATGTTTCATAATTACTTGAGATACTGAACAACTCAACTAATCACGAAGTATTATTTAATGGCTAAATATATGTTCTGTATTTTTGCGATATAAATTTAGTACTAATGGCACTAGCGGTATTGAGTGCGTCTTATTGAACATACCTACGTATTTTAAATGTATAATTACTAGTTCTAAATACTTTCATTAATGAAAGTATTTAGAATTAGTTCTGTTGTACTTATTAGAATACTTAATGTAATTAATTTTTTGGGGAAGTACTTGAACTATTTGAAGTACATATTGACGGCATTTAAAATATTTTGCGAATTTTTAAAGTTTTAAATAAAAAAAATTAAATTTTCTGTAGTTACTTGGGGAATACTGTACTTCCCAACACCATGCGAGAAATCGTGTCTAATAAATAAATTTAAAACCAAGTCCCTCATCTCAAAAATGTAATTTCTGTATACCACTAAAGATTCCTATTTATATTTTAAATTGGTCACTTACCAACGTATTTTGATTTTGATGTGCTCGGAAAAGGTTGCCTTGACAGTATTGCTCATTAAGTCATATTTTTCTATCGAATGAATAATGATGAAAAAAGCAATGACGAACACTGATGTGACGGAAGACCATTCCAATGTTAACTGAAAATAAGTAAAAAGATATATAAATAAACATACCACTCTCGGTTTATCGCACATACATATATTAAATTCAATGAATAACTAAACCAACTGAGAAATGTTTTCAAAGTAGAGTTCTTTAGTTTAGACAAAAATTGCTCATTTTTCCACATGCATCGATAGAGGCCATTTATGTCATTTTTAGCTTAGCTGATAAAAGGTTTACAGAGTGAATATCTGTTAAGATGTTCATTCGTCCTTTTATTACCTTTCTATAGATGTTTAGAAAAAATATCAAAAATGCCTGTTCTACAACTTTATAGAACACATCATTTTAACCATTTTCGGTTGAAAAGTTTGTGTTGGGGCCGTCTGCAAACAAATTTGGAGCTATGGAACCATTTTATTACTAAAACAAGATTTATATTATATAATAAAACTCAAGATTCAGATTATGCAGTAAGATTCTTCCAAATATACAGCTAAACCCAACTAATACTGAAACAGATATCACTTATAGTAAAATAACACCTCCTAACAAAGTTGTATTGATTTGCAGTCTTCGACAAAGTTGTATACTATCAAATTATCTTCCTTATTTTCGTATGCAGAAAGCTCAGTCTCGTAGTATGAGGGTGACCAACCTTAGAGCGGCGCTGAAATCTTGATCCGTTTTATAAAATAAGTGAAGATAAATCATAAATTATTGCTCGAAAATTGGCCACCTCCTTAATGTTGTAGAAAAGATCGCGAAGAAAATTAGATCGTTCCTCATCGTGAAAAAACTCCATCCCGTACCGTGAATATTGAAGTTTCCTCAGTGCCGAGAGAAGTCCCCAAAATCATAACGTTCTCGGTTCCTTCTTTCATATTAAATTTCCAAGACCAGGAGCTGTTTTCTACAGATTTATACCAGCGCTTCCTCGAGCTGGCGTCTCAAAAAAATGATAGCCTTTACAAAGAATTTCATGTTCCTATATTTTAAAAGCAGTAAAAGCTGTCCCCACAAGGGGATCGTTTTCTTGTATTTAGTACAAAACATGGCGCGCGGTACGAACACGCAGACAAACCTTGTCAAAAACTGGCCAAACATTCGAGGTATCTGTAACGGCTGCATTTTTTTTCGAAAGATTTAGAGTACTTATCTTTGATCCGAAAGAAGATCGGACATTGCCCAATGGAGTTCAATGCGTATGAATTTTTGAACGAGAATCGGATTCTTGACAAATCTTGTTCGACATCCATTCCACCCGCTGGTCTTTTTCGGGAGAATTCATTTATACGCAAGCCTCGAACCCTTTTCGGGGAAATTATATTAAACATTACTATCTGGTAATATTTGCCTTAAAGACACTTAACTTTACGTAGATCAAGGAAGCTGTATACCACTATGCTGACGAAATTAAACGCGTAGTAATGGACGACGAATTCGCCTAGAAAATCTGGTTTGCCAGGCAATCTGTACCTGGGGCTCAAAACTGATACATTCATTGCAGCGGAGACCGCCAACCAGGAAGCTTGCGTAAACGAGTGTTTGTAAAAAAACAATGTTTCTTGAAGCAACAGGATTGTTCCTTTCTATTTTAGACGAAATTGGTATTAAGGTTCAAAGAGCTTTGGGTGAGTGTCTACACGAATTCAACGCTTGATAGTATGTGTTGGAAAAATGCGTTAAAATTTATCACCGGTTTATCTATATAAAGCATTTATTTAACTCTAAAAGACAAAAATCAGTCGATTTATTAGATTATCATGATTCAAATTATGCAAAACAGTTGGTGGAAAAACAATTGACCGGGAGGAATGGTGCTTTTGAAAAAGTGGCGGTGATCTTTTTGTAGCACTACCACACTGTGCTGGGACACGCAACACAACTGCGTGGTGAAAAAACCAGAGCCACTTTACCATTCAGCCCGGTCAATTGCTTTTCCACCAACTATTTTGCATAAATTCAATCGTGATAATCCTCCAAATCGACTGATTTTCTTCATTTAGAGTTAAATAAATGCTTTATATGGATAAATCGGCGGGAAAGCTGTACACAATTATACCAACGCATACCACCAACCAATTCTTACACATGCTCAAAATAAGTAACTTGAGTCTTAAGGCAAAAAGGTCATATGCCACCAACGGCGTGCATGTGTTGCTGAAGGAGAAGGGAGCGAGAAGTAGTTAAAAGCAAACTGGTATTCTGAGGCAAACAAAGTGCACGAGGATGATGTGCATAATCTTATTGCGCATTTTGCACCTAACAAGACTCCTGCGTTGAAAATATTTGCACAGTGTATTCCCCTCACAACACATACACATATGCGTTCCGTTTTCTCGTACCCTATCTAACAGTTCTTTTTGTTTTGTGTTTGCAATTTGCTGCTGCTAGATTAGGTAGATATTTTTCAAAATTTCATAACAAAAGACTAAAATATGTGATATTATGTTTTACAGAACCGTTTTCAGTCTCGGCAAATACGGATTAAAACAACAATGAATACGGACGATTCACTACCCCCGGATTCGGATCCGGAAGTTGAAGTGTTTAAATCGAATCAACTATTCTCGGGAGGATCTTTTGGTTGACGATGACTCTCTTGGTGCTGTATTGTCAACTGAAATGATTGAATACAGTTTAAGCTTGTCCGACACCGGGATGGATATCAGCAAAGCAGAAAACGTTGATCATCAACAAAGTGAAAGCAGATTTTCTCAGAACAAATTGCCAGAAGGATTGCTTGGTTGCTGGTTGCGGTACGGGATTTTAAGGGTCATAGTTCCGGCAAGAAAGTGGGTAAATGGGGAGTCTCCGGAAATACTGCCGAGCAATTCACTCATAGTTGTTGGCTGCTGGCGAAAAAAATTTTGAAACGAGAAGTGATTTTTACGTGCGATGAAAGAGGAGTGGCAATGCCTGTTTGGAGCTCCAAGCCGATTCCGGAAGAGGGCGATTTTATCCGTTTTGCGTTGTTTAATGATAAAACCAACCATAGATGTTAGACGGTAGATAAAGTCACCCCTACACTTTTACAGAATTGGAGAAACAAAGAAATCCATCTATTACTGCATGTTTATTCACTTTCTGTCAACAACAAGAGCGTTTTCAAGACAGTGCGCGAAGTTTTGTTGGAACCGGAGGAACGTGACAAGGCTGGGGCTGCTTCGAACCAATCAGTTGCGGTTCTTGCGCAAAAATTGCGAGATATCCATGGTGACAAATGGGAAGCAAAGGACATTGCGTGGATGATGTGGGCTAATGCCATTTATACTTCAGAGTTTCATTGCCAAGAAAGGTTGCTACACGATGCTCCCCCCGCACATTTGGTGAAATTATTTTCGGCTAAAGAACAGCCTCGTTTGAAATCAACATGCAACTAACTGCTCAAAACATGATTGTCAAAATGCAATCAGTGAAACGGCACCTAGGGGCCCTTGAGCAACGAGACCGAATCGGCGACACGTTCATTTCAGCAGCGGAAGAAGCAGTGCAAGTGGAGGAAACAGACTTTGGAGCATTTTTAGCCAGTCGCGTATAGGAGATGGATGATGTCGATCATCAATGATGATTTTGCTCATAACAAAAAAACAATGTTTCCTTTTAAAATGTTTCTTTTTAATTACCAATGTTCTATTTGATAAAAAAAACATGTATAATTTTTAAAAAACGATGTTTATATTTAAAAAAATAAACTTTTTACTTTCGCTTCTCTGAATTGTCTTCAAACCCAAGGCCAGTGAGATTTTCTTCTAGGGCAATTGTTGGGTCAAATCTTCCACCTCTTACATAACCGCATTTGCGAAACAGATTGTTCATTGGGTGATTAGAAAACGTATCCAACGCCTTTGCAACCACTAATTGAATGTCCTTCTCGCGAGTCTCTTGGTAGATTTTTTTCAAGTGCCTTTTGGTTAATCCGAATACGATCTCTATTGGATTGAAGAAAGGACAGTATGCAGGTAGAAAAATTACATAAATACCCAATGCGCGCAAATAGGAAATTATTGCAGAATCACAATGAATGCGAGCTCCATCAAGAATCCATACGGAGCAATAACCCGGGTAACATTGTACATTATCTGAATTGAGAGCAAACTGTCTGCAACAAGCGAAATTTTTTGTCCTATTAAACGTCCCTTCGGTACAGAAAACCTCCTGCATGCCTTCCTGGCTTATGAAGCATAGCAATGAAACTCTTGGTCGTCTTACAAATTCGCCTCTACATATCAACCGTTTCCCCCGCACAGCGTAGCATAGATCTGGAATCGAAGCTTACCTCATCCAAAAAAACTAAGTTATGGTAATCCCACTTGATTTGATGCAATTCCTCACAAAACCTTACGATATCTTCCGTTCTGATCTGTATAGCTCTTCGTTCCAGCGCTTTCCAGGTTAATCCTTCGTTGTGCAGTATACGACAAATCGAGGACGCCGAAATTGTGATGTTAAATTGGCGAGCAAGCAGTTCTTTTGATTCATCTAAGTATAACGTTGGTTTAGCAAGAAATAATTCCACCAACCACTCTCGTTTATCTGCTCCAAATTTTTTTACATCCCGATAATATTCTTTCCTCGAAAAAAACCCGTTTCTTTGGTAAGTTTGGATCCAGTTAGTTATTGTTGACTTGTGTTTCCGGTACATGATGGCAAGTTTCGCTTTTGAAAGTCCTAAAAAATAGTAGCCGTACAGCACATAATAAACAGTGTTAACCGATGCGCGCCGCTTAGAGACTTCTGAAAGTATATCAGCCATTCTATGGATATCTTTTTTAAATATTCACTTAAATCTTTATTGAAATTTGCAACGCTCGTCGATAAAAAATGACACGACATATTTATGTTGTTGTCAAAATGCTGCATGAGTATTAGTGAGCGCGGAAAACTAGCTGTCAAAAATTTCACGCGCTAGGGTCTTAAAATTCATAGGATGGGCAATACTGTGGTTGCATTTAAACGCAGATGGATTTATTCTGATTCGGTCAACCGGAAACTTAGCTGAATATTTTTTTAATATCAAAAACGAAAAATAACTTTTTTTTTTAATAAAATGTCACACAATTTGCACGCATTCTTGTTTCACCAAAATTTAATCGAAAGACCCTTTATATATTCAATTAGGTTTCTGACATTTCAGCCAATATCGCTGTGAATATTACCGGTGAGCTACCACTTATCTAGGCCATCTTCTCGTTATAAGGTTTCTGCACTTTAATTCTTCTCAAATCATCTATCTAACGCATTAATACGTAGAGTAGAATGGTGTCAAATAGGTATAGGACATTATCTTTGCTATGTTATTACAGAGGTCGCTCATCTTGTGTGAATTTGATACACGGTTACCGTGGATCAGCTGTATTAGTTACGGCCTAGTTTATGTTTTCGCGTGTTTTTCTGCGAAAATGCATTGTCTCTCGTCATTAGTACAGCACATTTTACCTGCGTTAAGCCAAAGCGAACTGAGCGCCATAATTTTAATTTTGTATTTTAAATGGAAAAATTAATTTTTCGATAATTTACCATTATCACGGAAATTTTAAGGGTTTCAATTACCATTTGAGTTCTCAGTAATAAATTGATATAGGTGTTTATAGTACTACATTGGATGCAATAGCGATTTTTAGGCAGGTACCTCCAAATGGCGCACGGTCTTCTTTGGCTTGATACTGTTACCGTCTCTTTTGTTCGTGACAAGTGAGAGACATCTGGGTTGGAGTTTTTTGGTAGTTTGTAAGAATTAGCGTGGAAGTATATAAAATTATTTTCCATTTGTTTATCTGGCTCTGTGTTTATATATTATCGTTAGTATAATTTTCTTGCTATAATTTTTGTATTTTTGTTTAACTTGGGATAAGTTTACTAACCCCGATAAAAAATTAATAAACCCATAATTAGGCAGCGTAAGTTTTCGGAACACCATTAAATTGTTACCATTACCGTTTGAGAAACTACGGATGCACTGCTATATACCGATCTAGACCTCAAAAAGAGACCTTTTGCGTCCACCCCGGAACATCCATACCAGGTGTTGGGGCTTAGCAAAGGTTCCCTTAAGGAACCGTGATAAAGTGACTGGGCCAGTAGCAGCCGTACTTTTCAAACGGTAATATAAAAAAAATAAAACCCCCTTTTGTAACGGGAAAACCGCAACGCCCAAAAGACGGAAAAAGACCGCACTAATAGCCAGACCATATAAAATGTTCCCGAAATATTTGAACAGCCAAAATTATACCACCTCGAAGGGATATTTTGGCTGCTCATCACTACTGCATCCTGCACGTCAACGGGAGCGGGAGAGAATGATCGCAGAGTAATGGTAAGTGAGGATGGATATGAAAAGTCAGTTGATGATAGATCATCAGAGATAATGAACGGGAAAAAAGCCAGGCCCTCGAAAACCCGATCGAGGACGGCGGCGAAAAAGTGACCTTTGCCGTGAATAATATTCAGTTACTATAAATTGCCACAGTGCTAGTTTCCTTCGAGAACCCACGGGATCGAAACAGTTAGTGAGGGACACGCCAGAATAGGTATCCGATAACATCACCCATCGGAACCACACCGTCAGTCCCATCGGGGCACAGCGTTCAGCTACCGGCACGGTTTTGAAGCAGTCGCTGATGCTTGGGAACGAACCGAAGTACCCCAAATTCCTAACCACCACCTTCAGCAAGAACTGAATACGACGTGACACCCCTCGCTGCGGTGAATCGACGCGCATCTCCCAAGTGGTGGGAGCATCTGACCGACGGAACGTGCAGCTCTTCAGGCGGCACACTAGTCGAACAGCGTTATCTTACGGCGGTTGAACCGTCACATCGAGTAAGCAAGAAGGTACGATTCTCTCCTCTCCCACCCCAACGTTCATCAATGGGCCTCATCGATCAACCGACAGTGCGGTACCGATATTCCGGAATCGTGAAATAAAAAAGTTCTGTTATGTTAATTCTGTTTCTTTCCATTAAGAGTCAGTACTCCTTGCGTAGTTGTCTCTCGCTAATTTCACCTCGTAAAAGGGTAAGTTTCGGGTTGTTCGAGTCCTCCCTGATACGGTTGCCGACCCTGAGAGAAATATAATTGAGCTAGTTGGGTCGAGTGTGTTAACCCGCACTTACAACACAGGCCATTTATTCAATGTAAGAACATATCAAGTAGGTTTTTTCTTACGAATAAATTAATGCTGAGCACGAGTTTTGTGTTGGTTTTTCGATATTTTTGTTTTTGAAAAAAATGCGGAGATCAACATGGAACATACGCTTGGGGGCACGATAGGTCAGCCGTTAGGGGGCACCATGATCATTTCACAGCTAAGTAACCACGTGAGCCGGAATGAACAACTTCGATTACACACTCTGGGGACGACGAGGACGCCTAAAAAGTCATTCGAGAGTACAGCCAGACGCAGCTGCCGAAAAAACATGTTTTTTCAACATTTACTTTCGCAGATTCACGATTTTTCGCATCATTTGCCACTTATCATGTTCTTACCTGAATGACGTTAATTTAGTTCTTAAATAATCTGCAGTATTGATATTCTTAAAATAAAAGTTGAATCGATGAGTTTCTAGGCGTACCCCCAGATTTTAAAAACATCGAAAAAAGTACCTTCCCCTTATTGGATTTAGCTCGAAAAAATTTAGCCACGCATAAAACCATTATTACCAAAACGTTGCCAGATGTATAATCTTTCCAACGAGTGCTTGTTTGTCAAAATCAGTGCAAAAATACTATCGCACGTGTTCGCCAAAGAAAACTGACCTACTTGACCCCACTCTACTCTATTAACTGAAGTAGAAGGATAAAAAGAAGGGGTTTCGAATAAAACATTAACTTCACTCAATCATATATTTTGACATTTTCCAGTTTATTGTACTGTTTCTGAAGAACAAAGCAAAGAGATTGACACCGACTGTAGGCCGAGTAATCAATGAAATTGTTATATTAATGTGCTGAATCAAGGAGGTGTCAAAATATTTTTCTACATTCGTAGTTCTATCTTTTTGTTACTGTCGAATTAGATCTATCTATGCAGTTACTGACAGTTTTTAATTTCGTTACAAAAAAGTTCTCGCACCGGTTACAAAAAAGTTCTCGCACCGTGCCGCGTGTTATTGAATAATTGTCAAAACTCCTCACAGGATGCAATTTCACGATATACTGCAATGAAACAAAACAATGGAAAAGTTCAATGTTCTCATTATAATTTGCTGGCTAAAAATACTCTTTCATTATTTATGTACTGCGTCTCTTCTCCGAGGATTTTGTCGTCTGTAGTCGGTATGCTTACTAGAGAACCTCATATGCAGCAGTAATAAATCTTGTTTGCCGAAAAAGCGCCAAAGAAATTGATTGTCGGTTGGCTGACATTCAAGAATAGGTATAATCAGTAATCACATAAGAACAAAATCTTTCAAAAATTCAACGTGTAGTCATTAGATGAAGAGCCAGCTTGGCAGAGCGCCCAAATTTATGTAACGTTTTCGGTAAGCGTGACTTATTATACAGAATAGAACAAAGCTGTAAAAACGCGAATTGTAGTCGCATCGAAGATAAATGCATGCCGGGTCAAAACACTCACCTTTCTAGCTCATGTACTACTGACTCAACAGTAGATAGATAAGAATAATATAACAGAAGGGTGAAGTATCAGCAGGGAAAAAGATTCAGCCTTCAATTTGACAGTGGCACGCATACACTTGTACTGCAACGTGTAGCATATATTTTGCAACTTGCCGGAGCACGCAGAGGATTTATATTTCAACCCATGCTACCACAAACAAAACATTCGAATGGCAAAGCTATTATCAGCCGTCTACTGAGAGAAAACCCCAATACTCATTCTCTTCAATGGCACAGCGAGGATTGTATTCTCTTTGCCCCCCAATGAATGCTGTGTGACCGTTGAAGAATGTGTCGGAATGTGGAAGCATGCAAACAGGGGTATATATTTCAAGTTTTCTCGCATTGGATCCTTTACGCACTTCCACTCATTCACAGAACCCCAAACTCTTCTTCCTAGTACACCACTTTGTATGACTGAGATGTAACAGTTCTGTGTGTTACGACTCTAGTGATATGATAAATATTTTGCTCCGAATGGTTTCTAATAAATAAAATAGCAAATATCCCCACACCGCCCTAATACTATACAAATGCACTACGTAAACCTATAATACACTTTTCAATTGCAAAACCTAGATAATTTGTTACCGTAGTTTAACTTTTCAAGGACGTGACATATTTTCTTTACTTTATACACTTCACTAGCAAACTATTTTCCCGATAAATTAAATTTTCCTATATAATATAAGTTTCACGAGCCATCGAAGCATTCACCTTTATAATGCTTGTATTACTACGAACGGCTTTCAAAACTGCGAGATCATTGCTGCTAGGATGTAGAACAGATATCTCTGGTTTGCTGGCACTATTGCACACTACCACTGGAAAAGGGTTTTAGCTAGAACAAAACACACTGAAACCGGATTGTATGGTGAATTCTACGTTGAGAGAGGTCTTTTTGAGGCGAGAGAGCATCTACAGAGTCGGCAGAAAATTACAACTATAGAGATGTATCTATCCTAGCGAGAGCGAACCTATCCAGTGTGATAACTGGCATAAGTTACTGAAGAGTCAATTATCCTAGGTCAACTATGCGAATATTACGCAGCAACGGAATACTTGAACATCAATAAATTGACAGTAGTTCTTTTAATAAATGTATCTAGCATGGTTTAACATGGAAGCTTTGCTATTCAAACCGGTTAATTTTGAAGTAGAATACTTCTAATAGTTCAATACAGGGGTTCCGTTTCAAAACTTTCAGCTGAAATTGTTTCCCAGCTTTTACATACAAATAACTTTCGCTGTACTGACCGAAGTAAATAGATTTTTGCGCTATCTGATCGGAAATATGTGCAACGAATTTGTATTCAATTCAATTGGGATGCATTTTATGAAAGTAATTATTATCTACACCTGTAAAATACCTGTACAGCAGTCGACAACAAAAAAAAACGGTCTGCTCTCTGAGTCTGGGTAACAAATACAGTGGATAAAGAATTTGATTGAAATCTCTTACCGACTTAATTTTACAATTTAAGTTTGCCTGAAATCTGTTCCAATTTGTTCTTTCCCACAAAAATCAGATCTTATGTGTAGTATATAAGATAAATTCTGACGAAGTACATACCGCCGTTCGTTCGCTGTTGCTGGGAGAAATTCCCAAATACATCGTTTCGAAATCAACCAAGTATCCCAGTACGAAAAAACTTCTGCTGTCTATGGAATCATATCGGTTCTCTTCAGGACTACCAACACAGTTTTATGCTTAACGATTCCGTTTCACAATTTAAACTTAACAAAAAAAAATTGATTTCCAAAAAAATCTGCATTGTATTGTAAAAAAATTGGTGTAATGTAAAATACATAACCGGAGTGAAGAAGAATATCTGAATGTATCATCTTTTGTTGTGCTAGGATATTTACGGGCCACAAAAGCGGTCAACTCTGTCTTGTTCGTAATATTCTGTTGAAGTTTACCTAGCTTTTTTGAGTTGATGTCTCTTTTGTTTAAGTCCATCAAACTAGCGCAGCATATGTTTTTCTTGGTTTGACAATTGTGGAGTATAACCAGTAAACTATACTACACTCAAAAAATGTAAACGTTATGCCTATTGATTTAACATATAGATTGTAGCCGTCGCTGACCGATCTTTTGGAAGCGCGTAGTTTTAGCGCCACTCCTTTCGGAGACTACCGCCAAGTTTAAGATGCCCGGATGAGACTGCAAGAATGCCAGTCAAGAAAAGAATCCTTTCTTTGAAAGAATCCAGATCGGTTCAGATAGGCACACAAGCTAAACCCCAGAACAGGTCCAAATACCCTAGACGGCTGAGCTCCCCAAGAACCAAAGCTCACCTTCTAGATCCCACAGTCGAAACTCCCCATAGCCAAAAAGCTTATCATCACTGGCAGGGTAATGTTTGCCACCAGATCGCGCTATCAACGTGGAAGAGAATCTACCTAATTCAAATCTGCCACGCGGCAGAGAAAAAGCGAACGAAACATAATCGGGGTGACGTGGGAAATATTTCAGTAAATTAAAAACTCTATCTCAAATACACTAACATGAAAAATTTACTCAAAACAAAACATAGTTATTATTCCAGGCGATGTAATTTTAAATTCTAGGTTGGTTTTTCATGTGTTCACGGTAAGCATGCTTTATTCTATTTGTACATTATTATTGTTATTATTGTTATTGTTTATTGGGGCTTTAACCTATAGGTCATTCGCCCATGAAATAAAGCGAGATTACAATTCATAATTATACGTTACATTTCATTTTGTTTGCGTAATTCATTTTATTGTTTAGATGCTGTCGTATAGGCCGGCGTCCTTTAGGAAGAGGAGGAGTGCCTCCTCCCGAACCGGGTCGTTGGATAGGGTGTCCCGTATCGAACCAGTCAGGCCGTACTGACGCCGTAAGTCCTCCAGTTCTCGGCAGTTGCACAGCAGGTGTTCGACGGTGAGCCGGGTGTTGCAGGAGGCACATTCTGGGACGGGCTCGCTGGACACGGTGTGTGCGTGGGTTACTCGTGTGTGCCCCACGCGGAGTCGGGAGAGTATTTTTTGTTCCCTCTGGCTGTCTCGGTCGGTCCAGGTGTCGGCTGACCCTTTGATTTTTTGGGTGTGATTTCGAGAACTCCGCCAGTGGTTGGTGAATCCGTTCTGCAAGCTGATGTTGAATTCCCTGATGATGTCTATGGTTGGAGTCTCATTAGGGAGCCGGGTCCGGGCCCGTCTACCGATGAGGGCTAATCGGTCGGCGTCTGTGTTACCCTTGATGCCGCTGTGACCCGGAACCCAGCAGATTGTAACCAATGGGTCTCGAAGTGTCTCGATGGCCTGAACGAAGGGATGTTTGGAGGTCCCGCTAGCGACGTCCCTCAGGACCGAGAGCGAGTCTGTCAAGATGACCGTCGGTGTATCGGTGGGTCTTTTTATCATTCCCACTGCAATGGCGGCCGCTTCCGCTGAGAAAACTGAGCAGGAGGGAGGTAGGCGGAAGGAGAGCCCGTTCCCCAAGCCGCTGATCCCCGCTCCTACACCGTCGTTCGCTTTGGAACCGTCGGTGAAGATTTTAGTGTGATGTGAATATCTTCGGTTAATTAGCTGTCTATATTTAACTAGTATGCTGCTGGGGTGGTCGCCAACTTTTATAATGCGAGCAAGGCTGTCGTCGGTGTTGGGCCCGGGGTCGTACCAGGCCCGCGGTCTCACCCGGTGTAGACGAGCGATGGGTGGGAGGTCGTTGCTGGTAAACTCCTGGTGCAGGTTGGAGGCGGTGGTGAGAAGGGGGCACTCGTCGCCCGAAGTTTTCTCCAGGAAGCTTAGTGCTCTTCTGAAGGCCACCCTGGCTGTTTCCCAGCGGCAGGGTAGAACTCCTGCCTCTACACAGGCAGCTTCGGCCGGGGTACTCGGTAGTAGACCGGAGGCTAGCCGCACCGCTCCGTGGTATAAGGGCCCGAGGATGTCGGAGAGTCCGTCTAGGTTCCGGCAAGTCATCTCGATCCCGTAGAAGATTCTGCTGTGGATAAGAGATCGCACGACGTTAAGCGCTGCTCGGCGGTTGTTTTTGGGGTGGTGGGCGCAAATGGTCCGGACTAGTCGCTTTCTGCTCTGGCAGTCTTTTTTCAGTCGCCGGAAGTGAGGTATCATTGTCAGTTTCCGGTCGAGGGTGATCCCGAGGACGACCGGTTCCTTTCGGAACGGAATTACTGTACTGTTGAGGCGGATTGGACGAGCGTTGGCTGGGTGATATGTGCTGCAGCAGTGTGTAATGGCGCACTTGGTGGCGGCGATGTTGAATCCGGTGGCGAGTGCCCATCGGCCGACTGCGTTGACGGCGGCCTGCAGCGATATTCTTGTGCGCGGGATCGTCTTCCCGAGAGCTACCAATATGATGTCGTCCGCGTACACGAAGACATAGACGCCCCCGGGTAGCGCGGTGAAGAGCGAATTCATCCTCACTAAGAAGAGGGTCACGGCTAGTATCGATCCTTGTGGCACTCCGTTGGCCTCGCGGAATTCGTCGGAGAGTGTGCCGCCTATGCATACCCGAAAGCGGCGGTTGGTTAGGAAATTTTGGATGAAGACGCCTAGGTTCCCCTGTACGCCCCATCGTTGGAGTTGTTGAAGGACGCCTTCGCGCCAGACTGTGTTGTAAGCTTTTGCTATGTCGAGTATGGCAATATCGGCGTGGATGCCTTCGGACCTTGCTCTGTCTAGTACCTCGCCGAGCGAGCCCAGATGGGCCCCGGTGCCGAATCCCTTCCGGAAAGCGAATTGGCGTGGGTCGAGTAGTTTCTCATCTTCCAGCCACGTAGTCAGTCGCCGGTTTACCATCCTCTCCAGTGTCTTAGCGGTGCATGACAGCAGGCTGATTGGCCTGAAGTCGCTGGGGGCACGGGTACCCTGGCATTTTTTAGGAATGGGGACTACGTGGGCCAGTTTCCATTCCTCTGGGAAGGACCCGCGTTCCCAGATAGTGTTAAAAGAGTCTAGGAGGGCTCTTTTGCCTCCAGGCGGAAGATGCCTAAGCATCGGGTAACCAATCCTGTCAGGGCCGTCGGACTTTCCTCGAGCGTTAGTGAGAGCGACGGCAAGTTCCGCTCCGGTAAAGGGTCTGTTGTAGGTGGCTGCGGAGTCTGGCGTGAAGGTCGTAGGGGAGGCTTCGAGTCTGCTTTTTTTCTGAGCGAATGCGGCTGGCAGGGCTTTGTCGGCGGATAACGTTTCGAAGTGGCAGCCTATCTTGTTTGCCATTTCCTCTGGGTCAGTAATGGTGGTGTTGTTGACCGCTAAAGAGTAGCCATTTTGTCGACGTTTGCCACTGAGCGCGTTGACCCGTCTCCACAGCTCCGTGGTTGAGGAGTCCGTGTGGATACCGTCCACGAAGTTCCTCCAGCTGGTTTCTTTAGCCGTTTGGATTGTTTTCCTCGCAGCGTTTCGGAGCGTTCTAAAGTTGTCCGCTCTTTGGTCCCGAAGGGGGTGATTGGGCGGTGTTTTTTGTAAGGTGCGGAGAGCTTTCCGGCGAGCTTTGACGGCAGCGGCCACTTCCGGATTCCACCAGTGCACGGCACGGTGTGGTGGTACCCCGCTTGTTCGGGGGATGGTTTCTTTCGCTGCGTTGACGATAGTTTCTGATAGGTCGACCAGTGAGTACGTACGGTCTCGAACAAGGTGGGACTGTATGGCAGCGTCGTAGGCATCCCAGTCGGCGTTTTCATATAGCCAACGTCTTCGTCGGGTGGTTTTAAGTTGGAGGCGATTTATGCGTAGCACGATGGGGAAGTGGTCACTCCCGGCGGTATCGTTGGACGTGGACCAGCCGCATATCCCAGCGATGGAACTGGAGGCGAAGGTGACGTCGAGGGCGGAGGAGGCGTTACCACGGATAAACGTGGTACTACCGTCGTTTAGTATCACGGCGTCGATTTCCTCGATGAGTTTGACGATCTCGTTACCTCGGTGGCAGCACTTGTCCGAGCCCCAGGCCTTATGGTGGGCGTTGAGGTCCCCCATGACGATGAATGGGGCGGGGACCTGGTTGATCAGGCTGGTTAGTTGGCTTCGTATGTTGGTAACCCCTTGTGGTAGGTAGATGGATACAATAGAGCAGCGGATGGGGGTTGATATCCTCCTGGCGACCGCTATTAGTTCCGTGTTGAGGGGGAGGTGCACCGACAGGAGTTCCACTTTGATGCCCAATCCGATGGTTTGGTGGTTGTTGTCTCCTCTGGCCGTCTCCCAATCGTATCTGTTTCCGAACCATGGGGTGGGGTCAACGCCGGTGTGCAAGTGGGTTTCCTGAATGGCGAGGCAAAGTGGTTCGGTGCCGGCGATTATGTTCTGTAGGTCCCCTAGGTTGTTCCTTAGGCCGTTGATGTTCCACTGGACGGCTAGCGTGGAATATTCTGAGCCGGTGCTGTTGGTCATTGAGACGCTGTTGGGACTGCGCGGTGGGCTACCTGGAAATGATTCGGAGCCGTACGACTGGTCTTGGTGGGAGTAGGGTGTGGTTAGACTTACCCGGTGGTGATCCGGGCCCCCTGCACCAGCAGCCGCCGAAGGCTCGTCGGTGAGGGCCGGTACATCCGCGGACAGGGCTGGTGCAGGGGAAGAGGCTTTCTCCCTTGACAGGAAGCTATCGGCTTCGTGCGCTTTGTTTGTGTTGAGGGGGTAATTTTTGTTGCAGTTGTTGATGGGTGGCCTGGCGTACGTCCCTTCCAATGACCGCGGGAGGTAGAGCAAGGGGTCCGCAGGCGTTGTGTCGGTGGTTTTTGTGCGTTTCGTTGCGGGTAGGTTTTGGTATCGTTTTCTGAAGCGTGTGGTCAACCAAACGTCGGCGGTTCGATCATTCCTTGAAAAAGAGTTTGTGGCGCTGAATTGTTCTTGTCGGTTGGAATGTTGATATGGACTTACCCGGGATGTGCCCGGGCTTCCCGCACCAGCAGCCGCCGGGGGAGCATCGCTGTAAGGCGGAACGTCCCCGGTCAGGGCCGGCAAGGGGAAGTGGGTGTCACGATTGGTGACTACTGGTTTCCTGGATGGTCTAAAACGTACCGGATGCCAAGAGCAACCGGGAACCGGGCTGAGGTCTCGTCGTACTCGTTGCTGTTGGTGAGTAGGAGTTTCCCGGCTGAGAGTTCTTCCCGGTGGTCCGCCAGGTGCGGGGATATCGGGAGACCCGAACCGGTTCTTGTTGCAGTGGAGCTGTTTGGTTAGTTTTCCTGATACTGGTGTCATTTTTGGGATCAGGCGGGGAGATCGCCTACTCTGGGGCCCGGCAAGATGCGGGGCGTTGGAGGCGGTCGTGGTTCCCGTCGTTTGGGATTGCTGTGTTGATGGATTCTCTGGATTTCTGTCTGGTTGGCCTGAGATGGATGGTGAATGCGTAAATCGAATGCTAATGGGGATGTTAAAGGTACTTCCCTGCTGGTGCTCCAATGGTCCTGTGTCAACAGCCGCCGGGGGTGCGTCGGACGTATCCGGAACTTCCCCGGTCAGGGTCGACACAGGCGGGCTTTGTTTTATGTTGCTGTTGAATTCGTTGTTTTTTATTGGCATCCCCAGTTGCTATGATCGTTGTATGACTAGTCGGACATTACGAAAGACGCTTGGGGCATGGAGTTTTGCGTCGTTTCGGTGTCTGAGATGTTCAAATGTCCGGATAGTGAAGGGCTGTTGTTGCGGGAATTCGCTCGGGTTGTCCGTTGTTGTTTCGGTGGTGCTGGCTCTGTTTTGTTTCCGATAGGGCTTCGGGATTTATCCCCATCGCCTGCTCGGCTACGATTTCTTTGCTGCTTTCGTTCGTCACGAAGTCGGGGGTCTCGCTGTTGTTTCGCGGCTACTACGTTACATTCGGTCGATATCGTGGTGATCGGGTTTAGTTTGTTGACGTTTCCCTGCTCTACTTTCGGTGAAGTGTTAGCTCTGCTTACCTCGGTGAGTTGTTGCTTGGCAATTCTAAGCTGGCGAACAGCCTCCGCCAGGTGGTTTTTTAGGTTTAATATTTCATCGTCCCGGTCATCTTTTGGCGGATTGCTCTTTTCGCCCTTTAGCCTAATGAGCTCCGCCTTCAGTTTAGCGATAGTGGAATCTTTCTCGTTGTCTTTCGATTCCGTGCCTTTCTGGGTTTGTTCGGCGTAACTTGGTCCTTTGCGCTTTTGTGTTATTAGAGCTCTTGCTTCGGGGAAGGAAAGGTTTAGTGAAACTTTCGCTTTAATGATGGCTACCTCTTCCATGTATTTGGGGCACTCTTTTGCTCTTGTTGAGTGCTCTCCGCTGCAGTTTATACACTTCGAGACTTGGGTGCATGGGTTATCTTTGGCTGATGGGTGGTTCAGACTGCAGTTCAAGCAAGTTTCCTTGTTGGGGCACACCCTAGTGCCATGCCCAAATTTGCCACAGCGGTAGCACAGCATGGGGGATGGGTAGTAGGGCCGGATGCTAGTGCGTACCAATCCGAGGTAAATGTAGTCGGGGAGGGTTGAGCCACTAAAAGATATCACCACCAGAGGAGTATTGCTCACTACTCCTTCGTGCAGCTTGGTGATCCTACGCACTGCTGTGACTCCTTGACCTTTCAGCTCGTCGAGAAGTTCTTCGTTGCTCATGTCTTTGGTGTCGATATCGTAAACGACACCATGAGTAATGTTGAGAGTGGGGTGAGAAACCACCTCAACTTTTTGCCCGTCGATCAGCTCGTTCAAACTCATCAGAGCGTTATATGCCTTTTTCGACGTCGTCCTTAAGACATAGCGGGTCCCTCTACCTTCTTTTGTGGCCGAAACCACCTTTGTCGGATCGCATCCTAACACACGTTGTACCGATTTCAAAATCGTGAACGGGTTAGTCGTCAGTCGGGCATCGGAATCACCGTCCAATGATTTCGCTCGCAGTAGCAGAGTCTGCTTGTCGATTATATCGCCAGAGTTTAAGTACCCTGGCAAAGTCCGACTCAAGGATGGGCCGCTGCTCCCCGGGGTGGGGAGAGGGGGAGGTTCCCCCATTAGGTTGGTTGTTTATGGGTTGTCAGGTGGGCGGAGGTTGGCTCTTTCAAAATGCACCCTTTACACTGCACTACACTACCGCCGGCACCTATGGAGCCGATTACACTATTTCGGTTTGAATTCGCGCGCGCACGTGCGACTGTTCAAACCAATGCTCGTGGTGGAGGCGGAGGGTTGACCACGGTTTGCACTTTGATTTGATGGAGACGCGCTATCGCTCGACTCCTTCGGAGTCTGTGCTCCTGGTATCGGTGGAAAAGTCGATTTGGATTTTCGGCTTAAAATTCGAGTAGCCTTCGCACTGATAATACACGGCACTTCGCATTCACGTAACAGACCGGGCGGAAACCAGTTGGTATACTAACCGGGAGGCGGAGCCCGAACTTCGGAAACTATATGGGTGGCGTGGACCGGACGAAAGTTTGGGTTTTAAACGCGGAGCTTGTGTTGAGAACAACTATCGGCTCCGAGTGAGTGAACCTAACTGTTGTACATTATTATCTAGCTATAGGCCTATATCTCTATTGTGTGCGTTTTTCTTCTCTATCTATCTGTTCTTCTGTGTGCTTTCAAAAATTCGACCCAACAGGCTACGGGCTCTGGAGTGGCAAGCGAGATGCGGCTATTGCTTGTACACCCGGGTGTTTTTTTATAACATGTGCGTCTCGAGGGTGCTATCGAGAACGCCGTCACATGTGCACATGGATCTTTGTGATCACATCATGAGCGTGGCCCGTCTGAAAGCGGGGGCTCGTTAACTGACCGGAGGACGGTCTTAAATTTCTCTACGGGTCGTCTTCTCTGGACGCCACTTCACCACTAGTGATAATTCGAACGGACTCACCGAATCAGCTACTGTTGAATGAAGACTATGATGACGATCCTGCTGATGTACGCGGGGGCAACGAGACGATCAGATGAACTGCTATCGTCTCGGCCGAATCTGACCAGCTGTTGCTGATTGACGATTGCTTCGATTACCGGCCGAAAAGGGATGATTCGAACCGGCACGTGGACTTCAGATGGTCACCGGAAGATTTGGGAAGTTCCGATGGAGCGATGTGTTGGCGTATCGGTTCCCTTCCGACAAAAACGTGCGCCGGGTAAATTTGTCCTGACGGTTGCAGAGTGATGCGAAATACGGCAAGCGGGCGATGAACGTATTGGCGTGCGATCTGAACCGAATGATCCTATTTGAAGTAAAAGAAGCCTGGCGGTCGAAAGGGTTATTAGCCACGTGTGTGGTCAGAATTTTAAGCACATTTTACCTTCTATCGATTCGCACACAGAATCGGTTCGCACTATTTTGCTTTCAACGGACAACGCACACTTCCTAGCTAGTAAGAGAAATAGAAATTTATAACTCACTGAAATACCAGCCACGTCACGGGCTTTACCTAACTAGGGTATACACGCGGGAAACTAATCGCGGCACTTCCACTCTGCTGAACGGTTTGGGACAAAGTGATTAGAGCCTGATTTCCTCAGATTAAGAAAGGGAGTCTCAAAGTACCCGGAAGTACGTCATTTTCTGAGAATTCTTCGGGATTACTCGGGATCTCAGATCATTCAACCATCTAGTTCGTTCTGGCGTAAGCAAGCGGTCTAGCTTTCCCTTTCCCTCAACTTTACTGTAAGGATTCTTCTTGGAATTAGTATTCCCGCAATCTCACTCGGGCTTGAAAGAAACGAGTGTGATCTTCGGATACAGAAACGGTTGGACTTATTGAAGGTAGGACACATTGCCTAAATTTTGGCGGATGGAAGAATTAGCTTTGATTGACGTAATTGAAATGTGGATTCTATGTCTGATACTTGATGATTTATTTGTCGGATTGTGTGGGTGTAAATTATAGGCTTGTTAGTGAATTGAATGTATAAGTTATTATATATATTCAATTCAAAATATTTACAATCTTAACATACTAGGAATGTACAACTGTTACAAGATTTTTGCAATCAGCGGAGGCAGATAGACACTATTTTCTGGCACATAAACCTAATGTGTGTATTTATAAGACATATTAATCTTACATTCACATTTCATAACTGTAGGGCACATAAAACCCGATTCTATAACAATACGCACATATAACATATGTGTGTGCATACATAGTTTATACAGTTCACACATAGAAGGCATGTGTGCGCGGTGATAACATGCGCATTTTTCTTCATATGGCTTTAAGTGGTTTGAAGCAAATAGAATTAACGTTTAGTTTTTTTCAGTGTAGGTCTCAGGCCCATTTTTTACCGAATGTTCTACTGCACACCCAACGAGCACTAGTTGCCTTGCTTATAACCTACTCAATATGTGCATTCCTGTTTAGTTTTTTATCTAGCATCAATCCCAAGATATTTAACCTCAGAGGACAATTCAATTACTGCTCCGTTGAGCAAAAGTGTTTATAAAGAATATTTCCTTTTTCGAGTAAATGGGATTATGATTGTTTTGTAGGGATTTATGTTCAGGCCCTCCTTTTTACACCACTTCAAAGTGAAGCTTAATGCAGATTGCATTCTATTTGAGATAACAGTGTTAAATTTTCCCCTCACGAGGATTACAACATCATCTGCAAATCCAATCACTTCGTATCCCATTTCAGTTAATAATTTCAATATGGGCGATAGAACTCTACCTTGAGGGCATCCCTTATTTGTTTTCATAGTCAGTGTCGTGTTTCAGAGCATGCTAGTTACTTCACGCTTTATAAACATCAAGTTGATCCAATTCATTGTGTAGATATAGAACCCATGTTTCCTCATAGCATTCCGCACTGAGCTATGAGATGCATTGTCGAAATCCCCCTCTATGTCGAGAAAGGCAGCCAGTGAAATTTCTTTTGTTACGACAGAATTATCCAGTTTTCCGACCAGCATGTGTAACGCATTTACTGTTGATTTGTTATTTGTGCGAATTGAAATGTGCCCAGTCGAGATTGTTTCAAATACTTAGATTTAACTTTCTCCATTATTTTTAGAGAATGTGGAGGTCAAGCTGATTGGTCTAAAAGATTTTGGAAGTTATCCATCGCGCTTCCCAGCTTTTGGTATAAATATTACCCTTGTTTGTCTCCAGCTCATAGGTATATAGTTTAGTACTAGACTTATCCTAAATATTTTCGTCAGGTGTGGAATAAATACCCGGAGATTTGAATGGTTCAAAGGAATCAATCGCTCATTCAACTTTTGCTTTTGTAAATATAGCACTGGCTATTTCATGAGCTTCGGTATCAGCTTCATTTGAGTCAGGCTCTGCTTACATTTGATTTTCTGCTTGTGTATTATTTATGGGAAATTAACCAGGAAAAAATGTTTCTCCATCATGATTCTGAGTGTTTCTTGGGAATCGATAGTGAAAGTTCGATCGTTTTTCTTCACATTACCTAACCCGTTTGTATGATCTTTAGAGAGAGCTTTTTGTAGCCTTGCAAAGACGGGAGTTTGTTCAACCCGTTGATAAATTAGTCTCCAACTCTTTCTTCGAGAATTTCTAATTTCTACGTTATAAACCGTTAGGGACTTTTTATACTCATCCCACCCACATCCTGCCTGTTTGACCCCGTTGAAGAGGTTCCTAGTAACTTTTCAAAGTTTCTCTAAGGTTTTGTTCCACCATGGCGCATACATCCTTATTGGATGTAGGAGTTTTAGTTGGACAGCTTCTATTATATGCATCTATAAGTTTAGACGTTAAAATGTTTGACGAGATCGCCAGTGCTTCTTTAGTTAGTATTTCTACTTCAAAGCATGCTTTTTCACCCTGCAGGTGGGGTTGTTGCATGCATATTTGCGAATAGTGCTATTGACTCATGTCCGAGCTCACAACTCGCAATATGTTTGCGTATTTCGCAAACTGGATACAAGCAATGCTTAGCAACCGACATCTGTGTTCATCGTTAAGACAATTAGCGATCTGTGTCTGCGGGTGTCCTCAAGGTGGTGTGCTGTCACGACTTCTATGAAACCTTGTCGCTAATGGTTTGTTGAAGAAACTTAATCAGCTTGGGTATCCGACACATGATTCCTTTCTTGCGCATACAAGCTTAAGGGTACTAAGCTGTGGAACTGTAACCGAATAGATCGAATCACACAAGACTGTGGCCCCAAATGTTTTCTTGGGATGAGTATACACTTGCTCCCAGGTACCTTACTGTTGTGGGCCGTGTTCGGAGGTGACCGATAGAGAAGATTACACGACCCACACGTTAAAACATATACTTTATTAAAATATTACGCGGACGAAACAGAGTGGTAAAAATACGCTATATAACATTCTGACTAGCTAACCGGATGCTGTTCGGTGCGTCAACTGAGTGACAGGCGGGCTACCACCAGTGAGCCCAGCAATTCCTATTGAGTTGTAGGGATGTCCACGTCTCCAACATCTCCCCTCCTAATACAGCTGATAGGGGTCGAACCATTGCGGAGCTCTTCGGACACGCGAAGAGCGGCGAGGTGCCTGAACAGCTGAATCGGCTTCATTTGCAGATTGAAATTCTGATGTCGAACTTGGCGATGTTGAAGATGAAGAAGACGATACTGATAACTGTGACGATGACTCCGATGATAAGGTAGGCCTTCTCACCAAAGTATTTGGTGTTGACGATGGTCTCAAATTAGAGCAGCCTGTAAGAGGTGCTACTGGCGTTGAGTGTGCTAATGGATCCGTTGTGCGACGAACTGGGAGATTCCAAGCATCAAGTAGAATGTTGAGTGGAAGTTTCGTACTATCTGTCGATGTCGATACGTTGAGATCCTCCGATACAGCGCGATCTCGAAGCTGGTTAACATGGGACCGAACAAGCCTTCTATTGTCGAGCTGAACGTTGTACATTACACGACCTATACGTTCCAGTACTGTTCCTGGAGCCCAGTGCCATTGATTTTTAACGAAGACTTTTGCGTATACCGGATCTTTAGCTTTGAACTCACGCTTCAAGGGTCGGCTCTCGCTAGGCTGTTCAAACTGCACAGAATCTGGTGGAGGACGGAGTAGATCCAAACTGGTACGGATCGGACGACCGAACATGACTTCTGCTGGTGATTTTCCATCCGGAGAAGAAAAACAAAGTGTGCTCCGGTAATGTCAGCAAAAATGTACTGAGTGCTTCACGCATTGTCGCTCTCCCCTCCTTATTTGACCGTTTGAATGTATCCACAAACCGCTCAGCTTGACCGTTCAATTGTGGGTGAAACGGCGCAGTTGTGAGATGCTCGATACCGTTATCCGTACAGTAGGATTGAAATTCTGCACTGGTAAACTGTGAGCCGTTGTCGCTCACTAGTGTCTCTGGCATTCCCAAGCGTGCGAACAGTTCTCTGAAGATTTTGATTAGGGACGTTTCAATATTAAAATACATCGATACTGAGAATCGATACTGGTATCGAATGCAGGTACTGATACTTTCGATATAATCGTAGTCGTAGTATCGATACTTGAATGTATCGCCATTCGATTCCAAACTTTTACAGTAGCTTTTCCTGAATTAGGTAATCTACAAACCGTTGTTTGGCAATTCAGCAGTGGGTTCTGTCAGTCATCGTTTTGCTCTGCTCCTGCAAATAGAAAAATTCTTTCGACAAATATCTTTTATTGGTCTGATCCGTCGACGATTCTGTCAGACGTCGAATGTCAGAAAAGATAGACAATACTGTCAAATAATGGGCAATGTTCGGAATCGATTTTTTTTATCAAATGCGATCGGTGCTCCAGTTATTTAGCAACTCAAATACAACAACCGATTCCGCAACGGTTCAGCCTGAATAGATAATTACATTTCACTCGGAAATCATTTCAAAATCGTTCAGAATTCCGAATCGAATACTTCCAACTACTGGTTCCTTCGATTCTTTTCGATACCGTAAAGATTGTATCGATATCAGTAAAGTATCGTGCTTGAAGTATCGATACCAAAACATCGAGTATCGAAAACAGAAGTATCAATTCCGTACTAGTATCGAAAATATCGCAACGTCCCTAATTTTGATTGTAGCGGCTGTAGTGATGCTGCGAGTCTGCACAATCTCAGGCCACTTCGAAAAAGAATCCACGACGACCAAGTAGTATTCCCCGTCGATCGGTCCAGCGTAGTCAAGATGTACACGCTGCCACGGTTTTGTTGATTTAGGCCAAGACAAAGGCGCTGACTTCGGTGGTGTTTTCGCAGCCATCGCACATTGATGGCAGGATTTAACATAATCAACAATGTCGCTATCGAGAGTTGGCCAATAAACGTAAGACCTGGCAATCGCCTTCATTCGCTGGATTCCAGGGTGGCCACGATGAAGCTGCTGAAGACTGCGCTTGCGATGAGGCGAAGGAATAACAAGTCGATCGCCAAATAGTATGCAGCCTTATACCGTGGTAAGTGACTCACGTCGTGCATAAAACCGCTTGACCTCTGTATCAGTAACGGTCTCAGGCCAACCGTCAATCAGGTATCGATAAACTGCTTTGGTGATAGGATCGGACTGTGTAGACTGTTGTACGATTCTAAAACTCAGAGGGAGAACGGTTAGTGTATCTTGTGTAACTGACCTTAAGTCATTCTCCAAAGAGACCGAAGCAATCACGTAATCTTCCTCAGGTCTGACGTGCTGGTTGATCAGACGGGAAAGTATGTCAGCATTGCCGAATTTCGCTGTCGGGACGTACTCGATGGTGAACTCATAAAGCAATAGCGTAAGAGCCCAACGTTGTAACCGGTTCGATTTGTAAACAGGAATTCCTTTCTTCGAACCGAAAATCCTCAGCAGCGGCTCGTGATCAGTCTGAAGATGAAAGCGACGACCAAACAACATTTTGTGAAATTTAGTCACTGCAAAAATTATTGCAAGTCCTTCACGATCGGGCTGACTATAGTTTTTCTCTGCTGCTGTGAGTGCTCTGGAGGCATGCTGTACCACCTTGAGAGTACCGTCCGGAAACTTGTGTGATAATGTTGCACCGACACCAACAGACGACGCATCTGCCGACACAACTATATCAAGCGCAGGGTTGTAGTGTGTCAACAGTAGATCGGATTTCAACACTTCTTTGTTAAATGCCGCCTGGCATTTTTCCGTCCACTCAAATTTTGCATCCGCCTTGAGCAGCTCATCAAGAGGATACCGAAGGGTGCGCATACTAGGAACAAACTTGCCGTAGTAATTTATTGCTCCTAGGAAAGAGCGAACACCGGAAACGTCAGTGGGCGGTGGCATTTCGTTGATGGCTTGAACCTTTGATGGATCCGGGCGAAGACCGTTGCGGTCAAGCAGATGACCTACATATTTAATTTGCGGCTGAGCGAATATGCACTTTTCTACACGAATGGTAAATCCAAAATCGCTGATCCTTTGAAACACTGCATGAAGGTTCGCCCAGTGATTTTCAAGATTTACACCACCAACGACGACGTCATCTAAATAACCACACGTATGAGGGAGGCCTGCCAGCATAGTATCGATAAGTTGCTGGAATGCTCCCGGTGCTGCTTTGACTCCCGGTGTCAGACGGTTGTACCGGTAAAGTCCCCGATGGGTGTTGATGGTTAACAATTCACGGCTGCTTTCGTCCACTTCTACCTGCAGAAATGCATCCGACAGATCAATTCGGCTAAACACTGTGCAATTAGCCAATTTGTTGAAAATTTCTTCCGGTTGCGGCAACGGATATTGATGCGGTTGCAGGGCATTGTTGAGACCGGTGGAATAGTCACCGCAAATACGAATAGATCCGTTCGTTTTTCGGACGACAACGATGGGAGCTGCCCAATCCGAAAAGTCTACCGGTGTGATGATTTTTGCTCGTTCCAGTCGGTCGAGTTCGTTATCCACACTGCTATGTACCGCAAAAGCCACTGGACGCTTTGCACGAAAAACTGGAGTTGCACCTGGTATTAGTTCCAATTTCACTTTTGTTTTCGTACACAACCCCAGCTCGTTCCTAAACACCCTCGGGTATGCTGATTTGAGTGACTGCAAAGTGACAGAAAGAACAGTGACGTTGTTGCAGTACGTGCTAATGGGCAGTGACCAAATATCGAATGCATCCATCAAATCGATTCCAAGAAGGTAAAGTGGTTTTTCAACAACGTAAAACTGACAGGTATGTTGTTTGTCATTGAACGAAATGTCACAACTGAACTTAAACAAAAACTGCAAGCGGTCGCCTGACGCTGTTGCGGCTTGTTCGTTTGCCGGTACTGTGGGTGGTTTACCTATTTTCTCCCACAAACGTTTCGAAATGATGCTTATGTCAGATCCCGTGTCCAACTGCAGACGCACATTCACACCGTTCAACATCACTGTAACAAAACGGCGCCTTTTATCGACGGTATTAATCACAAGACTTACGCTTTTTGTAGCATACTATCCCGGGTGCTTTTTGTTTCGACTGGCTTTGGATGTTCGCTTGGCAGTGGAACAATAACCCTCACGGTGTCTGACAACACCACAATCTTTGCATTTGTGGCTCCTATGACTGCAGTCTCGAACGAAATGCATTCCTCTACAGAACCAGCAGGGCGTTGAGGGAATGTTTTTGTCGGGTCCGGCTGTCTCCACTGGCGGCTTCTGTTGATGTTTTGAAAATTGTTGTTTTCGCTTGATGAAATTTACCGATGACGGTGATGATGATGACTCGATCATTGCCGTGTCCCGCTTTAGGCACAACAATCGCTGACAATCTTCCGAAAGATGATCGAGAGTAATACCATCGCGTTCCTCAATTTTCGACAGTAGCCGCGTTCGTATTTCGCTGTCTCCTTCCGACTTTAGTCCGCAAACAAACATAAGACATTTGAACTGCTCCTCGGTTAGTTTGCTCAGCTCGAATTCAACAAATGTCTTGTTGATTTGACAAGCATATGTGACGTAATCGTCGGTCGGTTGTTTGGTAACCTGCAAACACCGATACCGTTTACTGATGACGGACTCTGCAGTGCCGAAAAGGATTTTCAGTTTTTCAACTGTATCAGTAAATTTGTAGTCCTTCGGTAATTTCGGCAGAATGTAACTCACATATCTTTCGTGCTCAGATGATCCGAGTTTTCGCATGAGCAAGCGGACTTTCGCTTCATCGTCCAGCCGGGCAGCATCTTGCTCGAACAAATCGTCGTATCTGCCGTACCATGCAGCGAAGGTTGTGTTTTCATCCGGATCGTAGCGAAACTCTTTGATATTGTTTGCTAGTGAATCGAGAATCATTTCAGGGTTTGGAGGGACCTGAATACTGATTGATGAGATGACACTCCGGAAGAAATCTTGCTGCTGCTGCATTAACTGTTGTTGCTGCTGCTGCATGAATACCTGTTGCTGCTGCATTAGCTGCTGAAAGAGCTGGTAGGATGCTTCGGCGGAAGACGAACTGGTACTTGAAGATTGCTGCGCTGATGGTGGACCGTTGAAAAATGGAGCCGAATGCCGTTGCATTCCCGGGTGTTGTGGGTTTACTCCTGGCGGTAGTGGACCGCCTGGCAAGTCGTTTCCCGGCTGATGCTGCTCCGGATTGAGGTTAGATTCCGCCATGCTTTCCGTTTACACGTGGGTGATAAATATTGGCTTTCGATCGCCAATTTAACTAAATTCTCGTCACCACTGTTGTGGGCCGTGTTCGGAGGTGACCGATAGAGAAGATTACACGACCCACACGTTAAAACATATACTTTATTAAAATATTACGCGGACGAAACAGAGTGGTAAAAATACGCTATATAACATTCTGACTAGCTAACCGGATGCTGTTCGGTGCGTCAACTGAGTGACAGGCGGGTTGCCACCAGTGAGCCCAGCAATTCCTATTGAGTTGTAGGGATGTCCACGTCTCCAACACTTACACTCACATGTAATTTTCCTTTTAAAACTTTCAATGTGAGAATTCCTCCTTGCGAGGAATGGCCGTCTTGCTGTATGGAGCAACCACTTGAAAAATGCGTAGTTTGTTACACTGATGGTTCTTTATTGGAGAGCCAAACCGGGGTTGGTGTCTATTGTCGTAAAATGGGTCTATACTAATCTCATTCGCTTGGTAGATACTGTACCATATTCCAAGCAGAAATCTTTGCGATTCTGTGTGGCGTACAATCGGCACTTCAAGAGGGAGTTAGCGGTAAAAGAAACTTTTTGGGCTCGGGGTTTTGATATATCCACTCATCCAGAAGTGTCTTTCATTCCCTTGGGACGAAGGATACTTCCGTGTTGTCTATGTTCTCTGTGTCGTTATATTCCTTATCCCTAATCTTAGAACTCTGAACTTGGATCCTTATCAGAATCAATCACTACAATTACAGACGGAACGAGAAATGTCACCCACCAAAACACTGCATAATGGCAATTGGAGCTTGCCGTGATTCGGATATCTAATATGTATATAATTTCGCGTGTATGAATTCATTTGTAATACCGTCTTTCCGGTTGCCCATTCGCGCTGATTTTTGAATGTTCGTGTTGAGTTGTACCATATCACCACAGCTCCCAGCAACTGCGCCCAAAAACGTTATTTACTGAATATGAGCGTTCTCTTTTTCACCCTTATTCTTTTTTACGACGAATAAGATATTCGTTCGAAAGCGATTCGAACGAATAGTAAGCCCATTTTATTTTGCTGTCGTAAGCGGGAATACAAACCACTTCCGAACGAAACTCACATTCGTCATAAACAAGAATAAGGGTGAATATACTTAATATGTACATAAGTGGGTGCAGAAATTTTTTCGAGTGTCATGTCTGTTAGTCTATGTCAAAAGCGCATATACCCAAATTCCACGCGGCCGTTCCCGATTGAAAAGATCGGCCACGTTTACACGAAAATTTGCATAATGAAGGGCTGAATGAGAACACATGGTGTTCCAAAAATCAGCCCTGCGTTATGCAACATTTAGTGCAGGTTAATTATACCAGATGCAAGGGGTGCTAAATTCACCACCTTCAGCAAATTCATTTTAGATTAGAATTGATAAAATTGGTTTTATGAACTATTTGATTCATCAAATTGCCCTAGCATTTAAAGCAAAATAGGAGACTTATTGTTACCGCTAGAAATAATTTTAAGCAATAGGAAAATAAATACTATTTACACCAAAAACATGCTGGTAACCTACAGCGGCATTTTTGGCATTTCGACGAGAACATTTCAAATGGGCCGATAAACAAAACGTAAACAATTCCGCTTAATACTTACTTCAAATGGACACTAACAAAGCTTTATACATACCTTAAATAAGCCGATTCTGAAACCTGGCTGTTGGGGAAATAATGGATTATTGAAAAGGCACATAAGCAAAATAACTTGTTTTGCTTATGTTCCCTTTCACTTCCCCTCAAAAATTAACGGCTCATAAACACCAAACAACAAAACGGAAAAATTTGTTTATGGGCCCTTTTCTTAATGAAAAAGACTATACTTGAAAAGGGAACAAAAACATCGCAACACCAAGAAAGGGATCAAAATAAACGTCACATAATCATTTGCTGTAAACAAAAGGGCTCACCCGCACGCACTATAAGCTAACGTCTCGCCGAAAAGGGATTATGGGAGAGGGCACAAAACCAGTGCGATGTTTCAAAAGGGACCAAAACATTTATCTACAAAAAACGTTCAAAATACAATTTTTTTAATAAATCTGTTATATTATTCGGAAAAAATGGTTAATTTAACACGGCATTGAGTTGTTTGGTCCTTAAATCAAGCTCCAGTTCATAAATGGGAATATAAAGTACGATGTAATTTTTCAGACGCCATTTTCTCAACATGAGCATATTGTAGATAATGCCTTATGAAATGTTGACGTCGATTTTTCAAGATCCCAAAACCGAGTCAAGTTCTAGCCGCAACCGCTGCAAGCAGAAAACCGATAAATCTGTAAGATACAGGAATACATACGGGGAACGTGCCATTTAAACTAATATATTCTGAACCCAGTGAATCAATTCTCGACTTCAACTGCCGGATGCCGCACGGCCTCTTGGCTGGTTTTAATCGGAGCAAGATAATTGTAACTCAAACTCCTAGTGAATATCAGTCCCTATACTTGTCAAAACAATCGTCTATAGGTACCGAAAAGCTCTATAACGTTGTTCTAGTAATAGAATGTGAACAAATCTCTGCAGTTAGGTTGTTTACAGCGGGACAGACTCAGTAGAACCATTCGTATTTTTTGCAATGTAGATATACCTCGACAGCGGAGTGAAATTCGCCATTTATAATCTGGACAGTGCTCTGATCAGGAAATTTTCTCAATTCTTCACAACGTTGAATTTACAGAAGTGTTGAGCCACCTCAAACTTTGTATTCTCGATTTTCCATATACACTTCCGTCAGCTTAAGTAATACACTACTCGTTTCGCATCATCTTTTCCTTCTGCCGCTGGAGCTTCTTTTTGGACAGCTTCTTCTTGGCCGGTTCGGCTTCGGCAGTCTTGGTTACAACATCCTCTTTCTCCGTCAGCGATAGTTCGATGTGACACGGTGATGACATGTACGGATTGATGCGACCATGGGCACGGTACGTACGACGGCGTAGACACGGTGCTCGGTTAACCTGAATATGGTCAACGACCAACCGATCCACATCCAGCCCCCGGTAGTCAGCGTTCGCCTCGGCGTTCTTCAGCAGTTGCAGCAGGAACTCGGCGGATTTCTTCGGCCAACGACCGACCGACGTATTCCAGTGCTTAGCCTGGGCGCAACGACCGACACCTCCATTAAAGCGACGGAATGGAACGCACTCCTTCTTTTCAACGACGTTCTTCAGAAATTTCTGTGCACGACGCAGTGGCATACGCTTGATGGCTAGCGCCGTTTCGCGTGTGTTCTGGAAAGGACAAAAACAAGTTAAATACACTAGTTTAATCAAACTATATTGCAGTACATACCTTAAAGTGCACCCGTAAATTGGATCCACGAGCCTTGCAAGACTTGGCAGGATTATCTGGTTCCTTTGCGTAACGACCCATCTTGGAAGTTATCCTACAAGAACAAACGCAAACATAAGTTTATGCAAATGATATCACTTGTAATGTTAGCTAATTAGTTTTGCTACTTTTAACACAAACGCGTCAGCAATTAAGATTAAGGCCAAAAACCAGCGGTTCGAATTTCATATACGTTGCTAGTTCGTGCTCATGTACACCACAAATGTACACAAAGGTAGAAAACTTTCAACTAGATTTTATAGCGAATTCGAACTTATGAAACAAAATGTAAAACACTACGGTAACAGCTTTCCACCATGATTAATTTAAACGAAAATAAGTATACTTTTACACACTTTTTCTATGAAAAATTTAATAAATTTTGAAGACAACGCAGTCAATGCGTTCCATCACTAACCTTACAAGATGCCGGAAAGAGAGCTTTCAAATTGAATGACAACCG